>NC_139145.1:75098083-75527911 GCF_964270905.1 Leucopleurus acutus | reverse complement strand
GCTGGGGTGGGTGGGTTGTGATCTTACCAAGGAGCCCATTCCATTTATGCCATTATTAAGAAGTATTTGCTGAGACTGCCATCCCTGAAACTTCCTCCAAAAAGTTTCCTACCCTTGAAGGCAAATCCTCCTTTTACCCGATGGCTTTTTAGATTCTTAGAGAGAGAGGAGTGCTTTTCTCCAAGTGAGATATTTCCTTAGCTATGTCACATGAGGCAGAGTTTGCCAGCCACTGGCTGTCTTGACTTCCTTGCTCTGTCTTGGCATATTCTGGTTTGCCTGTGGCCTTCTTAAGTCGAGGCATCCAGAACTGAACACAATACATATTTCTTTGTATTTACATGTGTTTATATTTTTCTTCCATTCTACATTCTTTTATCTTCTTTTGTTCAGGTACTGTGAGCATGGATTCTTCGCTTCCTCTTCCAAAAAGAATTTTAAATATTAAACTCAGTTTAAATCACTCACACACACACACACACACACACACACACACACACACACACACACACAAATTTAAAAGTACCTTTGCCTCAGAGCTTAAAAACTAAGGTCCTTTCAGTCTCTAAAGTTCTGGTATAAGTTAGTTCATTCTCAGTGACAGATTTTAGAAATAATGAAATAACCCCAAATCATTTGCAAGAATTTTAAACTACAAGCTAGGGCTCACAACGAAAAAGACCATATTTTAAACCAAATATACTTCAATTTTTTGAAAAACTACAAAAAGACCAACCTTTATAGGGTTTTGTCAGAACAATCCTCTAGAATGAGGCTCCCTAGTGCAGTGGTATTTTACTTGCCTTTTCAATAAGACATAAGGAAGGATGGTCATAATCAAATTTTCTTTGAAGATGAAGTTGAGGTATTAAATCAATTGACTGTGGAATACAGTGCTTTACTGGCCAGTTCAGGGACACCTGTGGATAAGGTATGTCAGGTTCACAAAGGTCTATACACTTTTCTTTAATGATCCTCATGCCTATACCATTCTCTTTAGACTCTGCGGGAGAGAGGAAAGAGCAATTTGGAGTTATGGTCTGTGAACACCCAAAACAGTACAATTCAGGACTGAGGATGCCTATGGACTTCTGGCCTAGATGGTTCGGAGCCACGGCCATGTTTCAGAACAGTCTAGGGGGTAAATCAGAAGAGCTCTGGACTTGCTATCGGGAAGTGGTCTGTCTGAGCTGGCTTTGCCCCTATTTAGGAGTACATAACCTTGGCCGACACATTCCTGAGTTTTGATGTCTTCAAAATAGGAAAGATACGATTGCAAACTGCGATAGACACCCTCTGCCTCCCTCTCACAGAGTTGTACTCAAGAAAGGTAAAACAAATATTTAAGGTGATTTGAAAACAATAAAATGTTTGATACGGGCGAAGTGTTACCTTACCCCTGCAGTTTTGGCAAGCTGAAATAAGGGAGCAAGGTAGACGTTATCACCAGAAGCCCCGTGTGTGAGGCGATCATAGGACCTCACTGAGCCTTGGTTTCCTTACCTCCACAAAGGAGATTGTAAAGCTATTTGTCTCCCAGTCTTCGTGAGACGCACAGGAGAGAGTATACGTAAAGGCGCCCAGACCTAGCCCCTGCTAAGAAGTTTTGCTTCACAAATGTTTGTGAGCATTCAAACAGGAAATGCAGCTCCCCTTGCCCCCAAGCTGGAGCAAGCTCAATATATTACTGTACATTGACGTCTCCTGTTTGATAGCAAATACTCGCTTGTACTTTCTCCAAACATGCCAGAAAAGTTGGTATTCCAACACGTGCTCTGTTTACACTCTGGCTTTGGAAATACCTTCCTGACTGCTGTGCTTACCCATCCACCCTGGCCATCACCCTTTAAAACCCCTTTTTTGAAGCAAAACCAGCAACAGGTGTTAAATCAATGTCACCCATTCTTCTGGAAATCCTGCTTCAGAATTCTCCCCTCCAGGCCTTTGCCCGTGCTGTAACTCTACCTAGAACACTTCGTCCTGCCCCTTTGACTCCCTCACCATTTGTATCCTCACCCTTCAGCTTTCAGCTTAGACCTCACCTGTACCAGTCACACTTCCCTCCTCTCCAAGGTCTAGGTTAAGTGACTCAGGTTCCTGTGTATTTATTTGTCTCAGCAGGGACCACAGTATACATTTTTTTTTGAATTCCTAGAAAACATACATTGTATCTTTTATTATTTAAATATTGATTTCATTTTTCTCTTCACAGAGGCATTTTTTTAACATCTTTATTGGTGTATAATTGCTTTACACTGTTGTGTTACTTGCTGCTGTATAGCAAAGTGAGTCAGCTGTCCGTATACATATATCCCCATATCCCCTCCCTCTTGCATCTCCCTCCCACCCTCCCTATCTCACCCCTCTAGGTAGGACCACAGTATATTGTAACGGCTTGTTTTCTGGTCTCTTTCCCCCTTGTACTGAATGCCGCATACTGGCGTGGAGAGTAGTGTTGGTCTTACCCAGCATGTACATGCGGAAATATTCCATAAATGAAGAAGGGGATGAAATCTACACAGCTTGTGCTTTTCCCTTTTCTCCTCGTATGTACTTCTTGGCGTTCCTTCAGTTACCTCTTTCCAGTAGAAATTTCTTGCCTCTATCATTTTTCTGCTTCAAGACTAGGCATTTAGTGACTGCCATGCTTCTGGCCACTGTTGAATCAAAGAGTGAAAGAAACTGAGTCCAACATTTGGAATGAGTTGCTTTCTTGCCAGCCAAGCTACCGAGCCAACTGGGGACAACATTTCATATATTCCACTTTTTTCCACCCAAGCCTTCCAGTACGTAGTTTGTGATTTTTTTTTTTTTTTTTGAACTCTTGTTATATGAAAGGAAGTTCAGTATCTATGGGTAGGCTTCCAAACTGAAAATGTATCCCAGTACAAATCTGGCCAAGTGTGTGTGTGTGAGGGTGTAGGCAGCTGCTGTGTTTTCCCAAGTACTGGTGAATTAAAGAGTAAAGAAAGAAGTTGTAATGCAAATCAACCGAGGTTACCTCATCACCGAATGTACCCTGCTCATTTATTTTGACAAGCCCAACTTACTTTTAATTACCAGGCCTCCTAGTACACTGGTAAATGTAGCAATAGTGACTTTGGCAGAAGAGGAGAAATCTGTGTAACGTGAGCCTTCAGAATGAGTCCATGCTGACTCTTTATAAATTGGAGTGAGGCAATTCATTTTAAGAAGAATTTCAGTAGAGCAATTTATGTGATCTGTGACTGTAGTTACAAATCAGTGAGCCTTTTATGAGCCAAGCACACCAGACTGTGTACATTAAACGAGGGCAGTTTCTCAAAGAAATTCTGTCGGCCACTCCAAGCCATTACCCAACAGATTTTTGTAAGTCTTCATTTGGAATTATTTTCAGAGTCAGTTTTCAAGTCACTATAAAAAAAAAATTTTAAATGTCGCCTGAAAATCCTAACACTAGAGGGGAGGAGGCTATTTTTTAAATCGATGCCTACTTTTTTCTTACTCAGTTGGACTCCTAGTTACTTGGAGCTTTTCCCTAAATTGAATCTTCTCTTGAAGGAAGCAGTTGGGCCATCACTGAGGTCACCCATGAGAAGGTGACACGGTGTTGATAGACCTATTAGGGCCAGGGCCTCTACTGTACATTTTAATAGGCACTAGAGGGACTTCTGTTCTTGGCAATTTATCAAAACTCTGTGAGAGTAGGAAAAATCCTACAGGCATTACGCACAGTTGACGCTCGTTACTTCTTTGGTCTTTTCCTGCTCTAGCTGACCTCAATTTGGAGTTTGGGTAAAGTTTCTCCCAGTGCCTTGGGCACATCAAGAGAAGGGGTGTGATGTGTCACCAATAGCTTCTACATGGCATTTGGGTCCTAGCCACCTAGGCCTGTGTCCTCACATTCTAATTTTTATATTCTTTCCCTCCCTATAAGTTTTCCGACCCAAAGTAGTAGAGCTAAGCCATTGGAAAATGTTTCCTTTCCCTTTCTCTGCTTTCCCACCTCCTGCCCAATCTCTACCGTCACCTCTCCCCGCACTTAAAAACAGCTTAAACGCATGACATACCTACTCCAGTTCATAACACATTAAAACTTGCCAATGTCAATGAAGAGAAATTAAAAGCCCAACTGAGCTTGAAATGGAATGATTTCAACCAGTCAGCAGTACCTGAGGTGGACAGCTCTGTAAGAGGTGTGCTGAGGGGAGAGGTGTGGCAATACGGGAGAAAGTCCTCGGAGAACCTGGGACCAGTGACTGCAGCTTGCAGGCACAGGGCTGGTGGGATGAGGCTGCAGTACAAATTTATAAATGACTGCGCTCTGAGGTCCCAGAGGGGTCCAGGGCAACTATGATGTGTAGCAGTAAAAATCTCACGTAAAGGCTTTTAAGCTGGACTGCCCTTTCTGGGGAGGCTGAAAACTATTTTCCACTGAGGTGTCAACCCACTCTCACCGGCCTTGAGCAGGGTTGGCCTTCTTACATCCAAGCTTTCGGGCTGGCCACATGGAGGATGGTCTCGGTCTTTTTCTGGGCTTGTCATTGGCACAGCTTCCGCCCTCCCCCCAGTCACAGTAGTGAAGTGGCACCGTGTAACTGCACAACGCCAATGACAACAAGGCAAGGACCTCTTCTTCCTCAGGCTGTAAAGCGAAGGAAATGTAATCCCCGCCTCGTAGCATTTTATTATGTTTGTGAAGGTTTTCTTTTTCTCATACTAAGAGAGAAAATGGAGGTTGTAGAAAAGCACAAATTGTAACATGCTGGTGGTTTACTGGTAAGAAATTTCGTTTTACTGCTGTTGTGGTATGAGAATTTAAAACAATCGTAGAATACAAATCCAACGTTAGAATACAAATGAAGGAAATAGCGTTTGGCAGAAGGCACCAATAAGGAAAGGGAGGAGGATGGCATTCATGTTTCATACTGGATTCCTTTGAAGGGTCAAAGACTCAGATGCCCCCAGAGCCAGGCAGGATGTGTGGATGAGGAGAGCCGATGGGGGGTGGGCGTGCGGGGGGAGCTGGGGAGCACACGCCACGTAGACAGGGCAGCTGCAGCTCAGCTATAGCCAATTGTTATCATGGAGAATGCAGACCTGTGCCCCCAGACCTCCAGATATTTTTTAAGTGAAGCCAGAAATCGAGAATCTTATGTGAAAGCACCAAAGGGCTACAAGTTGGCAACAGAGTCAATTTTTTGGAAATACTGCTAGGGCCAAACACGTCACGTCTGTGGACCAGACTTGGCCCCTGGGCCTCTGGTCTGTGCCCTCTGTAGCTGTGCATTCCATCGGTGCCTGTGTGACAGTCAGAAACGGGGGCTCGCTGGGTCCCACTCGCTGGGTCCCACTGGGTGTGTGGGGTGAGGCAGTGCCTGACGAGCACAATGAGAAAAGCACCCACAGCCCAGCTCAGTTTCCTTATCATGTTGGATTGTTTGCAACAGCTGCTGTAAACCTGACCTCATCCCCTCCAGTCACATCCCAGTTCCTCAGAAGGGAGTGCTCGAGGGTGCTATGTGCTCAGTGGAAGGGCAGATGGGGAAGGAAGAGGCAATATAATGATCCCTGGGACAACCATGGACTCACCCTCCAGTGAAAAGAAGCAATTGATGTTGGGAATGTGGCCAGGATTGGTGAACCACAGGGATTTCTGTACCTTATAAATGAGGATGTAATACTTTCCAAGTGGCACCTTGAAAGAAAGAAGCATTGAAACTAGACAAACGGAATTGTGTTGTAGATAGAATAAGGCATGTTAAAGGAGATGGCCACATATGGGAGTCCATCGGGAAGTAAAGGAGAATCCTGTATGCCTTGGACCACTTAGTCTGAGGCAGGACCATCCAACCCACTGAGATAAATATGACCTTCCTATAATGGGCTGGCACTGCTGTAACTCTTATATGCTGTTCTGTAGAATAAACAATCTCATTACCAACCTCCAAATCCAAATATAAAGATTGGTGCCTTGGTGTCATGATTTATATTATCCACTGGATATGTTCCATTAGAATGTCTGTGCTCAAAGGGAAATTGCTCTTCATGTTGTTAAACACACCTCAAACAGGGACTCAACAATTACTTGTTAATATGCTTAGTTAAGGTGTGTCCATTTGCATTTTGTATTTAGTTTTGTATTTCCATATATTTAGAGATCCGCTTGGTCCCCAGCTTTGACTCACGTTTTTCTACTTCATCTCGCGTTTCCATGTTTGTGGTGATACTGCGCTTGTCTGTACCCCATCCCGACACCCAGAATCATCTTTGTGTTCACCAAAGCCTTGGGGGCAGTCTGTAAATCAACAGTTCAATGTGGAGTACAGACTTAGTGCAAAGAAATTGGATTGGGAGAAAGTCTGTTAGTTGACAAGTTGGAATCCAGAGTCTGGATTGTCTCAGAATCTACCAGAATGGAAGAGAAAGTTATTCTGAGTAATTTGCAAGTATGAGTGTGCACGTTTTTCTCTGAAAAGCTTTGTGAGGCTTAGAGGAAAAGTGATATATTTTTGCACCAAGAAATTTGTCTAAGAACCAATTTTTATATTTCTATAAATAATAAAATTTAATTTAGGTATCAAAGACAAATTGGTTTTCTTTTTATTTTAAACTTTACTGTGATTTCAGAAGAACGTTTAATATTTATTCTAAATGGATAATCACATTTGTACATGGTAGTAGCATCCTAATTGGTTTTCTTTTTATTTTAAACTTTACTGTGATTTCAGAAGAACGTTTAATATTTATTCTAAATGGATAATCACATTTGTACATGGTAGTAGCATCCTAATTCTTTTTTGGATCAATTCCGTATCCACTATAATTAAAAATATGTAAAAATGGCATATGCGTGTGGGAAGGGAAGGAAGGGGGAAGCACTGAAAATTGAGTCAAGTCATGGGTTTGAGGTATGGAACGGAGAGTGGTTTCCCCCCTTTGCCGCAATTATGCTATTTCTGTAAATTTTTTAAAAACCTCAAAATGAGAAATCAGTGCCTTCAGAGTTAGTTTCCTTTTAAAAACTAGGTATTTTTACATTCTTGATCTTATATCGATAAGCTCATTTTCATCAGCCTAGATTTATTTTCCCTTTCCAATAATGTACTCCTTACTCTTTGGCAAGGTACGCCTTCCCCTTTGGCAAGGTACCCCTTCATTAGAGATCCGAAAGAGAAAAAAATAAATTATTTCGGATACTCAAGTCTGAGTACATAAGACAGTTTTTATAATAAGAAAGACAAGTTACGGGAAATGGAATCTTTTTCGATATCTGAGAGTTTGCTCTGTGGAAGATAACTGCACCCCAAGGCACTGCCAGGAGGTCTATATTTCTGTTCCTGACATCTGTAGGTACCACTGCCACTGCCAATGGTGATGAGGATAAGTGATGGGAAAATGAACTGGGAGGTGATATATCTTCCTTGACAGATTTAAAGAACTGCCACAGGCAGCCCCAAGGCAAGTGCTGACTGAGGACATTCTGGCGCCTGTGTCGGGTCACTCTGGCATCGGCAGGCAAAGCTGTTAGAAGCAGGGGGCGATGCAATAACTCTGTGGTTTAAATCTCTGCTTAGATCCTTTTTCTGAGGGGGTGAACTGGAGGTTGTACTACAAATTCTGAAATATCCATTATTGTTGGTAAGTTAGTATCTGCCTTGTCCTTGTGTTATTACCGTGGAGATCCAGTATTCATTACTCCATGCCCAGGATCCAAAGATATGCCCACATAAACATTTGAATATGGTTGTCCTAAGATTTCAAGGTTTGCTCCCCATCCTCGAAGCCCCTGCATTCACCCGAGGTGTAGTGGTGGATGTGGGCTGGGTCAATCTTAATATTGATCACAAGGGGAGAATCTGACCTGAGTTACTGCTCTGGCAAAGACAAACCGGGCACAAATGCAATACGGCGAAGGACCATGGCTGCTCCCTAGGGAGCCTCCTGGGGAGCCTGGAGGAGCTGTGCTTACTGCTTCTGGAGAGCCAAGCTGGGGACATTCAAAGGGAAGAAGTGTGCTCAAAGGCAGCCCTTGCACCCAGTGACTTTTCTCACTTTGTTTGTCTAAATATAAATGTGCTTTTTGGTTATAAAACAGCTAACCGTTTTGCTTTTCTTTTGTGCTTCTGTCGGGTCCAGGACTTTATAAGGATTTGACCTTACTCAAAATGTGCAAAGAAGAATGATGGAAGCCCCTGAATACCTTGATTTGGATGAAATTGACTTCAGTGATGACATCTCTGTAAGTATTGCTACTCGCAAGCAATGCTTTCAGGAGATTCTGCCTTCATCTATATGGGCTCCTTTCTCTGTTGTAGTCTGTATATCCTAAACTCTTCCAACCACGTTTAGAAATTGACAGCAAAAATCCTGCCGTGGCAGACAAGGTGTGGCTTGGGGGCCTCCTGGACCAGGAGTGACTCCCACTTAATGTTGTGTGAGCTTGGGTGAGAAAGACATTTAACCTCACTGGGCCTCCCCTTCCTAATCTGTTTCATTGTTGTCAAAATTATTCATTGAGTAAATTTATAAAGTGCCTGCATATGGTAGGCACCTTCATAAATTTACTTATGTACATAATTAACCCTGTCGATGTTAATCTCTTTAATATGACTGGCGGTGCCACAGCCAGCATGCTGTAGCGTTCACAAGGACACAGACTGAAGGATGGCCAAGTTATTAATTTACGAACAATAAGAGCTTCCAGTCACTGGAGCTTTCAAAACACAGGTTGGACACCTGTGGGTGGGAATACTGAGGAAGAGTCCTGTGTTGATAAAGGACAGGACGGACCGACCACTGAGGCCCTGCTTAATACTGTAATGCTGTGGGCTGATGAGCTTCTTAGTTCCCACAACACTCACAGACTTCCTGCTGCCTCCAGCCTACCTCCTGGAAGCTATGAGTGGATGGTCTGCCTGCCCTTTGCTCAGAGCTGCTTGTGACTTACCCTGGGCCACGTGATCTCTTCTGCCAAAGGCCAACCAGCAAACCTACTGGCCTCTCAAACCCTAGCCCAATTGCGCTGACTCACAAGACTATGTGATGAGAAGGTTGCTGTTTCTGAACTAGCTATGTAACTTTTCTTCCCAGGACCTCCAAGGGTACACTTTCTGACCTTACTTTCCATTGATTTCTCAGTTTTTGGTCACCACTGGCAATTGTCTCAAAAATATAAGCTTTAAGGCGCCTCTGGCAGCAGTGTTATTCTTCTAATTTACTCCTTACCTTGAAGTAAAATATGCATACTCTATGCAAGAATTGGATTCCTGGGATGCATTTGAAGAATCACCTATTTAATGGATGAATCTTCCTACCTTTCCCTATTTGTGAATTCAGCCTTTCCCTCCTTCAGCTTCCAGACAACCTTTATTAGTCCTCATTAAGGCTAATGTGAAGTGAGTGTCATTAAGACTAATGTGAAATGAGTGGTATCTCTCTCTCTCTCTCTCTTTCTCTCTCTCTCTCTCTCTCTCCCTCTCTCCCTCCCTTTTTAAATCACTGTGCTTGACTTAAATGTGGATCAGAGCATGGTTCTTTTATAACCACTCCCCTCCAGGTATTTTGAGCTGGCTGGGGAAAAGCAAGAAAAGTGAATGATGATGTGAGAGGTGGGGGTAGGGTGGAATGCGTTTCAGAAAGGGGCATATGTTATGATTATCAATTCAGGCTAGCTCTGTGAGCCTTGATAATGAAGTTGCATTTTAAGAGCATAGGCTGTGAAGGCACCAGTCCGGGCTCCAGCCTCGTTCTGACCTTTGCTGGCTGGAACACAGTAACTTCGTCTCTCTAAGATACCCACCTCATTTTTAAGATTGTTTTGAGGATTGAGTGAAATAATAATATATGGAAAGCACTTATCTTGGCACACAGTAAGTTGCTCTTAAAAATGGTAGCTTTTGTTATTATTTCAATGAATACTACAATAATATTTATATGACCAATGGTGAAGGAAGAACTCCAGGGAAAAGACCAGGCATCACGTCAAGACTTTCAAAACACACAATAGAGCAGTTATATTTACAGAAGAGTCGTCTGGCAGCAGCCCTTAATTTAGATGAATTAGGAATCTCCACTTGCAAGATAATAAAATATGTTAAGCAATAACCGAAGCTGTTTAGCAAATTGGGATTCAAAATTATGCAATACTTGAGCTTGTATAACCTGACCACTCAAACATAAGTAAAGATCTCCATCTGTAATTGTGTAACTGTACTCAAACGTCCCACCTTTAAATAGATTCCTATTGTTTGTATCTTTAACCTGCATTTAAACTGAAATCAGAAAGGAAAAAAAAATGAAATTGCATAGAATTGTTAAAATAATGATAATGGTTAACATTGAGCTCTTCCCAGGGGATAGGCGTTATCTTATTTAATCCTCACAACAATCCTGTGAAGTAGGGAATATTATTATCTTCCTTTTACAGATGAGGAAACTGAGGTGTGGAGATGTTACATAACTTGTCCGGGCTCACCCACCTACTTAGAAGCACTGTCTTTGGAATATCAACTTTTAGCCCCAGTACTTGGGTCAGCTTTACCCATGGCTGGGGAACATTTGGCAATACCTGGAGACATTTTTGATCGTCATACCTGGGGAGGTATTCCTGGCATCTGGTGGGTAGAGAGCAGGGATGCATCTAAACATCCTGCAATGCCCAAGAAAATCCCCTACAGCGAAGAATTATCGGGCCTAAAATGTGGGCAGTACTGAGGATGAGCAATCCTGGTCTATTTTAATCCACTTAAAACTAAAGAAACTCTACTTTACCTGGCAACCTCTGTAACATGGTAGATTATTTTATAATAGTTCCACTTCATCCAGATCCAACACCTTAAATGTGCCAGAATCGTATTGCTCTATATAATGTCTTCATGGGAAAAGCAGTAGGGATAACCTCTGAAATATTGAAATGATTGGTCTCAGCCTGTTTAGGTAACCTAGGAACAATAAATTTACAACTGCTTTCGGGGCTAAACGGAGACAATTCAGATGCTAACACGGGGGGAAAAAAAACCCACGCCATTATGTGTTCAGTTTGGCTAATTCACTGGCATAACAAGAAATGTAGTCTCCCATAAACATGCCTGTATTGTTAGGATTCTGTAAACCTCCTCTTCTGACAGCCCTTAAGCTTCTTTCCTGGTTTAGTGGCAGGAAGGGGGAAGGAAGATGCACAATACATTTGAACAAGATGTTTACAAAAAAGATGCCCGAGTTTAAAACTCCTCTTCTTACTCTCCAGCGATAGCCTTTTTACATACTACAGGGTTTCCGTTTCATGATTTTCCCCTCTGGTCGTGAGCCTGGCTCTTGTTTTAATTTAAACACAAGCTGTATATTGGTACAGAAAACAGCTAGAACTGTTTTTTTGCCTTTACCTAATGAAACAAAACACAGAAGGCAATCAAATTATTTTGAAGTTTCCCAGACTCAAAAATAATGCTCATCTTTTGCAAAATGCAGAGTTTAAACTATACATTCTTGTAACCCTGCCATCTAAAAGGGCAGAACATTGTGCAATAACTGAGGATCAGTGAAGGAGAGATGACAACACACATAAACATACGAGTTCAAAGTTGGGCTTTTCTGTCACTGCAAATGTGTTTACAGATTTCCTTCTTTATTCCTATGGAAGCCATCTCTTTCTGTCTTAAAAAAGAGAAATGCTCTGGAATATTATTTTAACATAGGGTTCTTAGTAGACATGATGTATTTTTTTCTAATTTATTTATTTATTTATATTTATTTTTGGCTGCGTTGGGTCTTCATTGCTGCACTAACTAGAGAAAGCCGGCAAGCTTTCTCGCAGCAAGCAGGGGCTACTCTTCGTTGTGGAGCGTGGGCTCTAGGCACGCGGGCTTCAGTAGTTGTGGCTCGCGGGGTCTAGAGCACAGGCTCAGTAGTAGTGGCGCATGGGCTTAATTGCTCTGCGGCATGTGGTATCTTCCCGGACCAAGGCTCGAACCCGTGTCCCCTGCATTGGCAGGTAGATTCTTAACCACTGTGGCACCAGGGAAGTGTCCCCCGTGATGTATTTATTTTATGAAGAGAGACCAATTTGCTGTCCTCAAAAATAGGATTATACGCAGGACTGAATAAAGCAGAGGCCAAACCACAGATCCACTGCAGCGCTCCACTCGTGAGCCATCAAATGTTGGCCATGCCATGCACCGACTGAACTCTTTAAACACTGGTCCTGTTTAAGCCTCACATCAAGTCTGCGAGGCAAGCCCTATTTTTATCCCCTGTTTGGCCGATGAAAAAATGAGGCTTAGAGAGAGAGTCTGACTTTCACAAGGTTACAGGTAGGTAAGTGGCCGGGCCAGGATTTTGATACAGAACTGTTTGACTGTGTTACTCTTTCTCTTCTGGGCAACTTGGTTGAGTAGAATCATCTCTGGACCAGTCATCTCACCTATCACTATCCCCAACTGTCATTGAAGCAATTGCAAAGTGCTTTTTGGAAGTAAGGGAGTTGGTATATAGTGTAAATAAATAAAATGAAAACAAACTAGGAGAACTTAAGCAAGTCTCTTAATTTTATTGTTCCTCAACTTTTCCATCTGTAAAACGATAATAATACATCTCTACCTAGCGTCCTGGATTTTATGGAGAAGGTATGAACATTTATATATATGTACATATGTAAACACACACACCCATATTTATATACAGACATAAATACATGTATATGCGCATCTGTATACAAATACCTACATGTACATATAAACATGTACAGGTAAATAGACACACACACATATGTGCACACACACATAAATAGAATTAAGTGCAATGCTGTATTCCTCAGCACAGCACACAAATTTTGTTGCCTTTCTGTGTCACCATGACTGCGGCTTTGGTGAAAGTTGACATTTTTGGAAATTGCATAGCCGATGTTTTGTGCAAATCAAATGAGATCAAGATAAATAAGTGTCCTTCCACTTTATTATCCCCTTTGACCCAAGCCCTTGCAACCCAGAGTAATAGCACAGACTTATGTGGATTCATTTTCCTAAGGTGCTTAAATCACTGGTAGAAAAATAACTTCTTACAGCAAATAAATCTCACTCTCAGTGAGTTACATTTTCCCATCCCACAGACGGGGCATCTCTTGCACTAAAATACCTGACCCCCTCTGTTTTGTGTGCACTACCTTTTGCTCAAGTCATTCCACTAACACTTCCCAGATTTCATTACATTCTGATCGAGAGCTGCTTCACAGCAGTGGGAGACCTTGAGAAAGGGTGTGTAGGGCTTATCACAGTGGACTTAGATACTGAGTTAGGGAGGGTAAAGAATACAGCTTTTGTTCCAGTCTTAGGTGTGAAAAAGACTAGAAGGATATTCCAGGTGCAGAGAACCTGGCTTGCCCCTCCTCTCTAGCAAGGGATCGGTATAAGATCCTATTATCCTTCCCTTTTTGCTTCCTAGAATGTGACCAAGACGTTTAGGTGGCCTCTGACTGCCTCCATCCCTTCTTCGCTTCGTCCCCGTCAATCAGCCCTGCCTTCCAAGCCATCACCGTGCTTATTTTAAACTTACTTATATTTAAACTTTTCTTAGTGCTTCTCAGTAGGATCTGGTTTCATCAGCTTTTCAAAATGACCCAACATTTTTCAGTATTCTTTTTTCAATATCTTGTATTCAAATCTCAGTTACCTCTCATTGGTCCCCTCTCCAGCCTCCCCACTATCCAAAACCTCACACTTGTTCTAATATTATATATGTGTTACCATTTTCTTAATAGCTGCCAGGAAAGGAATTAGGAATAATCTAATCCAGGCAAAATGAATTGTAAATTCATGTCCCATAACTACTCTTAGAGTCCAGGTCTAGAACCCAGGTCCTCAGACTCCGAATCTTGGACCTGACTGATATCTCTACCTGAGGTGGTAGAGAGCAACCTTATGGATAGAGTGATTTCCAAGAAGAATGAGCAGCTGCCAGATTTTTTAATTTGCTCTTCTCTCACTTTGCAGATAGCCCTGAACGTTCTCATCTTGCCCAACAGTCATGGCATTTATTAGATTGACTATGCAGGTTATTTATACAAACTATTTACCATTTATGAACAACTAGATTTTATGTCAGTCTACTCAACAGGCATGTGTTCAACATTTACAGTGCACCAGGCATGGTTCTAGGCTTGGCGTGAATGACACAGACTTGTTCTGTGCTCTCACAGAGTTTACAATACACTATGATAACAATTGAGCCTATTATGAAATGCCAGATTGACTTAATAGTAGGTTACATTTAATCACAATATCAAACTCCATTCTTGACAGTCAGTCTTTATATTTTGGTAGTGATTAATTATTGGCTCACATTTAAAACCAGGCAATCATTGAGGTCAAACAAGATGTAAAGCCAGCCATCTATCTGCCTTACTGTGAGATAACTTTCTTTTCTAAGTCTTTTGTAATTTTTGCCTCAATAGTTACCATTATTTTGGCTTCATTTCTAAATGCTCATTTTTGATACTTTTTAATTAAATGATAATAGTAACTAACATTTATTGAACACATACTGTGCATCAGACACTATTCCTGATGTTTTACATTATTAGCTGAAAAATCTTCACAGCCACATTCTGATGTAGATACCATGAGTACCTGTTTACAGATGAAGAAACTGATGATAGACAGAGATGGAGTAACTAAGTTTAATTAGCTAGAAAATGGTGAAGCCAGGCTATAACGTGCAGTCTAGCTCTGGAATCCATGTATGTAACCACGGTGTTGAAAATGACTTCTGCCCAGTCCCTTGGTCACCTGTGGCCACCCTCATTCACCCCCGTCTTTTCCCATCCATGACCACTTCTCACAGCAGGTGAGGATCATTCAGTACTATGCTCTCATCACCTTCACCAATGTGGATCTTAATCTTTTGGCTGACTACACATATTACAATATGTGTAGCATTACAGTAGAGTCATTCCTGGCATACTCTTAATATGGTCAGAACGAATTACTGAATTTTCCCAAATACCAACCACAAGCAATGTTTTAGCATAAAAGAATTTGATGATTATTAATTTTTTAAGCACCTCTTGGAACATAGGATAAAAACAAGGAACAAGAGCAAAAATCAAATGCATTTGAAAAGAGGATTATTCACAATAATTTTCTTTAATAGAGCCTGAATGGTGGAAAGAAATGTATTTAAATCAGACTGGGATACTTATATGAACATGTAGATCACCAGTATCTGTACTATGTAGAGGTGGCAGTTGAAACTGTGGGAGTCTGTGAGGTCACCTGTGAAACATGGAATGTGGAAAGGGAAGAATGTTCCAAGGAAGGAACTGTGCAGATGTATGTCCTATGAGATGAGAGGAAAAAGAGGCTTCTACAAGAGACTGGAAAGGAGTTTTCAAAGATACAGGAAGAAAACTAAGGGAGATTAAAAAGAGGGGGAGGGATGATTTAAAGAATTTAAAAAAGGAAGTGGTCCAGAGTGGGAGATAGGCCATTAGAAAGAGAAGGGTTTGAAAAGTGCCACTGGATTTTCCAGTTAAAACTCTTTAGTGGCCATAAGAAGAGCAGTGCCTGTGGGTGATAGCACAGATGGCGGGTCGTCGTGGCTGGAGGAGTGAATGCAGAGGTGAGGAAGTGGAGACAAGAACCAAGGCAGGGGCTTCCCTGGTGGCGCAGTGGTTGAGAGTCCACCTGCCGATGCAGGAGACGCGGGTTCACGCCCCGGTCCGGGAAGATCCCACATGCCGCTGAGCCTGCGCGTCCGGAGCCTGTGCTCCACAACGGGAGAGGCCACAGCAGTGAGAGGCCCGCGTACCGCAAAAAAAAAAAAAAAAAAAAAAAAAAGAACCAAGGCAGTTCTTTCAAAACAGATGGCTGTGAACCCAGGAGCAGGAAACTCCACCCGCGGCCAACTGAGGAGGCAGCATGTCTTGAGGTGGCAGGGGTGCTTCTTTAATTTTATGGGATCAGAGGAGAGAGCTGAAGTTGAGAGAGTAGCTGAAGGGAAGAAAAGGGCAGAGCCTGAGTCTGAGACGGGAGAGGAGGGGATCTGAGCACAAGCTGCGAGCTAGCGTGATGAAGGCGTGCCCTGTGAGTAACCACATCCTCAGAGAAGGGAAAACAGAGCCTGATCTGTTAGGGAGGGCATGAAGTCAGGACCCTCCTTTCCTGAATTGGGAGGTCAGGCCATTGGAGAGGAGGTCACAATTTTAGGAAAGTATTGTGCTTCTGAAAAACTCACTTGAGCTGCATGTCTTTGCTTTCACTACCAGCTTTGCGTGGACACATTTCTGTCATTTTATTGTGTGACTGTGGAGAGGCCTGCTTGAATTTTGGAAAGCTACGTGAGAAACAATGAATTTTAGTATAGTTGTTCGGATGACTGGCCTAAGTGTTTCTTTTGGAAACTTAATGCGACCTAAGTTGTTTAAAAGTCTCTAGCTTGAAAAGGTGTTGGGATTCTAGTTCTTTCATTTTCTGTGGCTCATGACCATTTGAGTAATGCCTGCTTGTTCACCCAACTGTCTGCACTTCTCAGGAAAAGCCAAAGCTTTTCAGTCCCGAATAGTACGTAGGGTGGTCAGAGATCCCCAAAGCCCAATGTAGAAATCACAGTCGGTTATTATGAATCCCACGCACGTTCAAACTGTTTTGCATGGCAGAGTGACAACATTGATGTAAGCTGGGACGTGTCGGACTGTCTTACGTCATAGCAGCTCTGTGTAGTTTGTGAAGCTAAGTTTCAATGTCTGCTCTTGGCCATGGGTTCTCTTGGATGAGGAAAGACCAAAGAAGCCAAATAAGGTGCTGAGACAGGCTGGCTGTCCTTCCTTTTTTCCTTTCCAGTCCGAACCTGGCTCACCTCTTCCTGCCTCATCAGTTCTCACATCTTGATATACTGAGCTGCAAATCATGAGAGGCACGAAGATGAGGAACACACATGAAAAATGAGTTGAGAGAAGAGACCAGAACATTTAACATCGTTTTACAGCTTGCAAATTGACTTCACTTACATTATCTCTTATGATTATCTGTGTTTTCTACATAAAGAAACTGAGCCCCAAAGATAGGAAATGATTTATTTGTCCAGAACTACAGAGTTAATAAATGTCAGAAGTAGGACTCAAATCCAGAGCTTCTGGCTCCAAATCCATTGTCTTTATACACAAAGCTAAGGCATCAGCCAGCATTCATGCTGTTAATATATGAGAAGTGTTTATTCTTTTAAATATAGCATGATTACATTGCTAGACTGGTAGTTATGGAATTTTCTAAGATTAGTGCTTTATAAATATTAAGTACTACCATTATTAGTATTATTATTGCCACCCAAATTATGGGCTACATAGGAGAATTCATTCAGTTCAACAAGTACCTAGTTTCTTTGGTAAATAAAATATTGTCCACACCCTCAGGAAGCAGAGAAAGAAATTATGTGAACATATAGATGAAATGTCACATGATGGATTCTTTAATGGACATATGCCCAAGATAAGGAAATAAAGAGCAGTGGTTCTTGAACTTAGCTATGCATCAGAATCACCTGAACGGTTTGTGAAAACACAGATTCCTGGGCCCTGCCCTTAAAGTTTCTGGGATGAGGCCCAAGAATGTGAATTCCTAACAAAGTTCTTAGATGGTGTTAATGCCACCGGTCTGGACACCACACTTTGGAAGCTGAGATAAGTTCCATCTGGGAGGCTCAGAGAAGATATAGTGGGGGAGCCACAAGAAATTTACTGTTACTAAAGTACCCTGAGGATGGAAAAATGTCATGGAGAAGTAGAGAAGAGGAATTACAAGGAAGCACAAGGAAATTGTTGGAATTGATAGATAGGTTCATTATATTGATTGTGATCATTTTATGGGTGTATACATATGCTGACACATTAAACTGTACACTTTAAATATGTGAAGTTTCTTTAAAGTTTATCAATTATACTTGGATAAAGATTTTTAAATAGATGAAGAACAGCAGATTCAAAAAAAAGAAGAAGAAAACCGTGGGGAGAGATGTCTGAGCTCGTGGAGGGCTGCACGTGCCATGCTAAGGCATGTGGCCTTTCTCCTACAGGCAGTGCAGAGCCACTGAAAGATCTGAAATAGAGAAGCACCCTAGTCAAATTTGCATTTTAGAAAGCTATTTAATTTTAGAGCAAGTATGGAAGCGTGGAAGAAATTGCCACTTACGACCTAACTATGAAAGAACTCCTTTGACCGTCTATAATAGCCTGGACTATTAATCCCTGGTGCTTCATATCCTTCTAGAGGAGCCTGTTCTGTAAACGATAAACCACGATTAACCTCACCAATCCTTGCTACTTCAGTCTATATACCGCCATCTTCAGCAAACCCTAAAAAAGGAACGAAAGTAAGCACAACTATTGCACGTAAAAACGTTAGGTCAAGGTGTAACCTATG
Source organism: Leucopleurus acutus (assembly GCF_964270905.1). Lineage (NCBI taxonomy): Eukaryota > Metazoa > Chordata > Mammalia > Artiodactyla > Delphinidae > Leucopleurus > Leucopleurus acutus. The sequence continues at coordinate 75,509,525 of NC_139145.1, read as the reverse complement.
GGTTGGGAAGAAATGGGCTACATTTTCTATGACAAGAACACCCCTTAAACTTACACGAAAGTTTTTATGAAACCTAAAAACTAAAGGAGGATTTAGCAGTAAATTAAGAATAGAATGCTTAATTGAATAAGGCCATGAAGCACGCACACACCGCCCGTCACCCTCCTCAAGTGCCACAGCAAAGCCCCAGATCGCTAACGCATGCTAAGCAAGCGTACAAGAGGAGACAAGTCGTAACAAGGTAAGCATACCGGAAGGTGTGCTTGGATAAACAAGATGTAGCTTAAATAAAGCATCTAGTTTACACCTAGAAGATTCCACAACTTGTGCACATCTTGAACTATATCTAGCCCATACTCCTCCCCATCACTACTACTATAAGTCAATCAAATAAAACATTTACCATACATCTAAAGTATAGGAGATAGAAATTTAATTATCAATGGCGCTATAGAGAAAGTACCGTAAGGGAAAGATGAAAGAATTACTAAAAGTAGAAAAAAGCAAAGTTTACCCCTTGTACCTTTTGCATAATGATTTAACTAGTAATAATTTAGCAAAGAGACCTTAAGTTAAATTACCCGAAACCAGACGAGCTACTTATGAGCAGTAACTAGAACAAACTCATCTATGTGGCAAAATAGTGAGAAGACTTGTAGGTAGAGGTGAAAAGCCTAACGAGCCTGGTGATAGCTGGTTGTCCAAGAAAGGAATTTCAGTTCAACATTAAACAATACTAAAAACCATATTAAGTTTCAACGTATGTTTAACTGTTAGTCTAAAAAGGTACAGCTTTTTAGAAATGGATACAACCTTTACTAGAGAGTAATATAAAACTTAAACCATAGTTGGCCTAAAAGCAGCCACCAATTAAGAAAGCGTTCAAGCTCAACAATAAAAATAGGTTTTAATTTCAACAATAAATAAAATAACTCCTAGCCTGACTATTGGACTAATCTATTTAACTATAGAAGAAATACTGTTAATATGAGTAACAAGAAAAATTTTCTCCTTGCACAAGCTTATATCAGTGACTGATAATATACTGATAGTTAACAGCTAATAAATATAACCTAACACTAAACTATTTATTAAACATACTGTTAACCCAACACAGGTGTGCACTAAGGAAAGATTAAAAAGAGTAAAAGGAACTCGGCAAACACAAACCCCGCCTGTTTACCAAAAACATCACCTCTAGCATAACCAGTATTAGAGGCACTGCCTGCCCAGTGACAATCGTTAAACGGCCGCGGTATCTTGACCGTGCAAAGGTAGCATAATCACTTGTTCTCTAAATAAGGACTTGTATGAATGGCCACACGAGGGTTTTACTGTCTCTTACTCTTAATCAGTGAAATTGACCTCCCCGTGAAGAGGCGGGGATAACACGATAAGACGAGAAGACCCTATGGAGCTTTAATTAATCAACTCAAAAAGCATAAAATAATACCACCAAGGGATAACAAGGCTTTATATGAGCTGACAATTTCGGTTGGGGTGACCTCGGAGTATAAAAAACCCTCCGAGTGATTAAAACTTAGGCCTACCAGCCAAAGTGTAGTATCACTTATTGATCCAAAATTTTGATCAACGGAACAAGTTACCCTAGGGATAACAGCGCAATCCTATTCTAGAGTCCATATCGACAATAGGGTTTACGACCTCGATGTTGGATCAGGACATCCTAATGGTGCAGCAGCTATTAAGGGTTTGTTTGTTCAACGATTAAAGTCCTACGTGATCTGAGTTCAGACCGGAGTAATCCAGGTCGGTTTCTATCTATTACGCATTTCTCCCAGTACGAAAGGACAAGAGAAATAAGGCCAACTTTAAAAAAGCGCCTTCAAACAATTAGTGACCCAGTCTCAACCTAATAATCTAGCGCAAACATACCCTGCCCGAGATCAGGGCTTTGTTGAAGTGGCAGAGTACGGCAATTGCATAAAACTTAAGCTTTTATACTCAGAGGTTCAAATCCTCTCTTCAACAAATGTTTACAATTAACATTTTAACACTCATTCTTCCCATTCTTTTAGCTGTAGCATTCCTAACACTAGTAGAACGCAAAATCCTAGGCTACATACAATTCCGAAAAGGACCAAACATCGTAGGCCCATATGGCCTATTACAACCCTTCGCCGATATAATCAAACTATTCACTAAAGAACCCTTACGACCAGCCACATCTTCCACCACCATATTTATAATTGCACCCGTACTTGCATTAACCTTGGCTCTCACAATATGGGCTCCCCTACCTATACCACACCCACTCATCAACATAAACCTAGGAGTACTCTTCATACTAGCAATATCAAGTCTAGCTGTTTACTCTATCCTATGATCTGGATGAGCTTCCAATTCAAAATACGCTCTAATCAGAGCTCTACGAGCAGTAGCACAATCTCATATGAAGTAACACTAGCTATTATTCTATTATCTGTACTTCTAATAAACGGCTCCTTCACTCTATCTACACTAAACACTACACAAGAAAAACTATGACTACTCTTCCCTTCATGACCATTAGCTATAATATGATTTATCTCCACCTTAGCAGAAACTAACCGAGCCCCCTTCGATCTTACAGAAGGAGAATCGGAACTCGTATCTGGCTTTAACGTAGAATATGCTGCTGGCCCTTTTGCCCTATTCTTCCTAGCAGAATATGCCAACATTATCATAATAAATATATTCACAACTATCTTATTTCTAGGAGCATTCCACGATCCCTACGCACCAGAATTATGCACAACAAATCTAATCGTCAAATCACTACTACTAACAATATCCTTCCTATGAATCCGAGCATCCTACCCCCGATTCCGATATGACCAACTAATACACCTCCTCTGAAAAAACTTCCTCCCATTGACACTAGCTCTCTGCATATGACACATCTCATTACCCATCATAACAGCAGGCATCCCACCCCAAACATAAAATAAGAAATATGTCTGACAAAAGAATTACTTTGATAGAGTAAATAATAGAGGTTTAAATCCTCTTATTTCTAGAATAATAGGAATCGAACCTACCCTTAAGAATTCAAAATTCTCCGTGCTACCACACTACACCATAATCTATAGTAAGGTCAGCTAAATAAGCTACCGGGCCCATACCCCGGAAATGTTGGTTCATATCCTTCCCATACTAATTAACCCATTCATCTCTATCACCCTACTAACAACCCTCGTCCTAAGCACAACAATTGTCACCATTAGCTCCCATTGACTGTTCGCCTGAATCGGACTAGAAATAAATATAATAGCCATCATTCCTATCATAATGAAAAAACCTAACCCCCGAGCCACAGAGGCCTCAGCCAAATACTTTCTAACACAAGCCACAGCATCCTCATTACTTATATTAGCAATTATTATTAATCTAATACACTCCAGCCAATGAACTATCATAAAATTATTCGACCCAACAGCATCTATTCTAATAACAATAGCTCTAGCCATTAAACTAGGATTATCCCCTTTTCACTTCTGAGTACCAGAAGTTACACAAGGCATTCCCCTAAGCACAGGACTAATTCTACTTACGTGACAAAAACTCGCACCTATCTCAATCCTTTACCAAATCTCACCATCAATCAACCTACACCTGATAATTACTATATCCTTCCTATCAATTCTAATCGGAGGTTGAGGTGGACTAAACCAAACACAACTCCGAAAAATTATAGCCTATTCATCAATCGCCCATATAGGATGAATAACCGCTATTTTACTGTACAATCCAGCCCTCACCTTACTAAACCTATTAATTTATATTGTAATAACCTTCACTATATTTATACTACTCATCCAAAACTCCACTACCACTACGCTACTACTATCCCAAACATGAAACACAATACCCTTTATAACAACCTTTACTATACTCACCCTACTCTCCATAGGAGGACTTCCTCCACTCACAGGCTTTATACCCAAATGAATAATTATCCAAGAACTAACAAAAAACGACACTCTCATCCTACCCACCCTCACAGCCATCACAGCTCTACTCAACCTATACTTCTACATGCGCCTTGCCTACTCCACAGCATTAACCCTATTCCCCTCTACCAATAACATAAAAATAAAATGACAATTCTACCCCACAAAACAAATGACCCTTCTACCAACAGCAATCGTACTATCCACAATACTCCTACCCCTTACACCAGCACTCTTTGTCCTACTATAGGGATTTAGGTTAAATAAGACCAAGAGCCTTCAAAGCCCTAAGCAAGTATAATTTTACTTAACCCCTGCCCAATAAGGATTGCAAGACTATATCTTACATCAACTGAATGCAAATCAAACACTTTAATTAAGCTAAATCCTCACTAGATTGGAGGGATACATCTCCCACGAACTTTTAGTTAACAGCTAAATACCCTAGTAAACTGGCTTCAATCTACTTCTCCCGCCGCGAGAAAAAAAAGGCGGGAGAAGTCCCGGCAGGATTGAAGCTGCTTCTTTGAATTTGCAATTCAAAATGATCATTCACTACAGGACTTGGTAAAAAGAGGACTTTACCCCTGTCTTTAGATTTACAGTCTAATGCCTACTCGGCCATTTTACCTATGTTCATAAACCGATGACTATTCTCTACCAATCACAAAGACGTTGGTACCCTGTATTTACTATTTGGCGCCTGGGCAGGAATAGTGGGTACTGGTCTAAGCTTGTTGATTCGTGCTGAATTAGGTCAACCTGGCACACTTATCAGAGACGACCAACTTTATAATGTTCTAGTAACAGCTCACGCCTTCGTAATAATTTTCTTTATGGTTATACCTATCATAATTGGGGGCTTTGGAAACTGACTAGTTCCTTTGATAATTGGACCCCCTGACATAGCATTCCCTCATCTAAACAACATAAGCTTCTGACTACTCCCCCCTTCCTTTCTACTACTGATAGCATCTTCAATAATTGAAGCCGGCGCAGGTACAGGCTGAACTGTATATCCCCCTCTAGCCGGAAATCTAGCACATGCAGGAGCCTCAGTAGATCTTACTATTTTCTCTCTGCATTTAGCTGGTGTATCTTCAATCCTTGGAGCTATTAACTTCATCACAACTATTATTAATATAAAACCACCCGCTATAACCCAATACCAAACACCTCTCTTCGTCTGATCAGTCCTGGTCACAGCAGTCTTACTTTTACTATCACTACCTGTCTTAGCAGCCGGAATTACTATACTATTAACCGATCGAAATCTAAACACAACCTTTTTCGATCCAGCAGGAGGAGGGGACCCAATCTTATATCAACACTTGTTCTGATTTTTTGGCCATCCCGAAGTATACATTCTAATTCTACCGGGTTTTGGAATAATTTCACATATCGTTACCTATTATTCAGGGAAAAAAGAACCTTTTGGGTATATGGGAATAGTATGAGCTATAGTTTCTATTGGTTTCCTGGGTTTCATTGTATGGGCTCATCACATGTTTACAGTTGGAATAGACGTAGATACACGAGCATATTTTACATCAGCTACTATAATTATCGCAATTCCTACAGGAGTAAAAGTTTTCAGTTGACTGGCAACACTTCACGGAGGAAGTATTAAATGATCTCCCGCCTTAATATGAGCTCTAGGCTTTATTTTCTTATTCACAGTAGGGGGTTTAACCGGTATTATCCTAGCTAACTCATCCCTAGATATCATTCTCCACGACACCTATTATGTGGTTGCTCATTTTCACTATGTGCTTTCAATAGGAGCTGTCTTTGCCATCATAGGAGGTTTCGTCCACTGATTCCCACTATTTTCAGGATATACACTCAACCCAACATGAACAAAAATCCAATTCATAATTATATTCGTAGGTGTAAATATAACATTCTTCCCACAACACTTCCTAGGCCTATCTGGAATACCTCGCCGATATTCCGACTATCCAGATGCTTACACAACATGAAATACCATCTCATCAATAGGCTCATTTATCTCACTAACAGCAGTCATACTAATAATCTTCATTATCTGAGAAGCATTCGCATCTAAACGAGAAGTGTTAGCAGTAGACCTCACCTCCACAAACCTTGAATGACTAAACGGATGTCCTCCACCATACCATACATTCGAAGAACCAGTATACGTCAACCTAAAATATTCAAGAAAGGAAGGAATCGAACCCCCTCTAATCGGTTTCAAGCCAACATCATAACCATTATGTCTTTCTTTATGAGCGAGGTATTAGTAAAGTCTTACGTAACTTTGTCAAAGTTAAATCACAAGTGAAAATCCTGTATATCTCCATGGCATATCCCTTTCAACTAGGCTTACAAGACGCAGCATCACCTGTTATAGAAGAACTTCTACAGTTTCATGACCACGCATTAATGATCGTCTTCCTAATTAGCTCAGGGATTATTAGCCCAGGGATTAATAGCCCAGGGATTAATCAAATGTGTGTACAGCTTAGTATTTCAGGCAAATAGTTAATAAGTCATTGTGTGCCATGCATATGTACAAGTCAAGGATATCATCCTTTCCGTTAGGCACTTGTGGGAGCCAGCACAGCCCAAGGGAACAACAGCCCAGCCCAAGGGAACAATACCTTGCCTTGTCTTTCACAAGGCAAGGTGCTTTTTTATCAAGGGCAGAAAAGAGTCTTTCTCTTTCTGACTTACTTCACTTAGCATGATAATCTCTAGTTGCACCCACCTAAAATGTGACACAGATGAACCTATCTATGAAACAGAAACAGAATCATGGACCTAGGGAACAGACTGGTGGTTGCCAAGGGTATAGGGGGTGGGAGAGGGAGGAGTGGGAGTTTGGGGTGAGCAGATGCAAACTGGTATATAGAGAATGGATAAACAACAAGGTCCTACTGTACCGCACAGGGAACTGTATTTAATATCCTGTGATAAACCATGATGGAAAAGAATATGATAGCACAGGGAACTCTTCTCAATGCTCTGTGGTGACCTAAATGGGAAGGAAATCCGAGGAAGAGGGGATATATGTATGTGTGTGGCGATTCGCTTTGCTGCACAGCAAAAACTAACACAACATTGTAAGCAACTATACTCCAATTAAAAAAAAGAAAGAGGAAAATTTAGACACAGATACCCAGGGAGAATGCCATGTGATGATAGAGGCAGAGATTGGACTGGTGTGTCTACAAGTCAAGGAAAACCAAGGATTGCTGACAACCACCCAAAGCTAGAAGAGGCAAGGAAACCTTCTTCCCTAGTGCCCTCAGAGGGAGAATGGCCCTATAGACACTTTGACTTTGGCGTTCTAGCCTCCAGAATTGTGAGGGAATAAATTTCTTTTCTCTTAAAAAAAAAAAAGGAATATGAAAAAGAATATGTGTGTGTGTGTGTGTGTGTGTGTGTGTGTGTGTAACTGAGTCACTTTGCTGTAAGCAGTAATTAACACAACATTGTAAATCAACTGTACTTCAATTAAAAAATTAATTAATTAATTAAAAAAGAAAGGTCAGTAAGGGCTGAAGCAATCAGCCAGGGTTTCGCAGAAAATGCAGAACTCAAGCTGGCCTTGCAGAGCAGTGGCATTTGCCTGGCCGGAGGAAGGCATTGCAGGCAAGGAGGCCCCCGGAGTAAAGGAACTGAAGGGGAACTGAACTTTGAATGCACAGGGACATTGAAGAAGCAGAGACAACTGTTCAACCTTTGGCAGGGGCTTTTCTTGAGGCATGATGGAGGAGTGGAAAAGAAGTTTGGATCAAAAAGGGTGTTTCCACTGAAAGATGTTTAGAAAAAGAATAAATTAGCAACATAGAGGTAGGAAATATAATACTTCTCAGCCATCTGCAAGCCCCTCTCCTCTCTTATCACCCAAGGATAACAGGAATCAAGGGAACAGAATATAAAGGCTTGGGTTGGGATCAAGAGACAGGGAAGGTACATGGGTCTTTGGTTCTGTTAAGGCTAAAATAACAGTAGTTGCTACCCCGGGAGCTGGCCATTGTCCTGAGAATGCAGTGGGCTGGCGACCTAACAGCTCCTTATAAAAGGCCATCTGTCCTGTGAACTGGAATGAAGGCCTGGGAAGTCTTCCCTTTCAGCTCCCAGATGGTATCACAATGCACTTGTGAAAGAGACTTCCTGGGTCATTTGCTTAATATGAAAACTTTTTGCATGTTTGTTTTGTGAATTGTGTGTTTCCACTGTATCGCTTCATATCACAACTTAACCATCTATACAGCACTCTCTTAAGCTTTATCTTCTATGCAAAGAGTAGTGTACTTGCTGAAAGAAATCTACAAATTGATTTTTTTTCTTGTGTGTCCTTGTAAAGAATGGTAGATTTGTTCACAGTGTAGACTGGAGTCATTGTTGAATTTGACATTCCATATACCCTTACAGTTATCCAAAACTGATTTTCTGGCCTACACATCATCTTTTTCTTAGATTATTATACTTTTTATTTCCCTGACCAGGAGCAGCACCTGACTTTTTCTTCAATGGCATTATTCCCAAATTACTAACATGAATGCCCGCACAAAAGCAGCTTCCTGTGTGACCATGGATCAAGAGGCAGAGCTGCCAGGTGTGATGCAGGTTGAGGCAGCGGATGGGGCTCAGCCAGGCTAGTCTCTGCCTGGAGCTCAGTCCCTACACCAACCAGGCAGCCTGGGTTGTTCAAATTTAAACCTCATCAAATTAAAAGTGATTGCATACTGTGGACCTTTGAGGTCACATTGGAGGAGCTGAAGGTGAAGCTAATAAATTGTAGATCGTGACATGTCTGACTTTGGGGTGGGAGGTGACAGGATGCATGTGGCTGGAAATGCAGATAGCAGCATACCCGGTTTAGTCAAATACATATCATTAAGCCCGCTGAGCAACTTATTGAACTTATCATTAACTATATTTAAGCACGATCAATCTGAAATTTCCTCTTTCTAAAATTTTGCCTTGGAAGAAAAGGAAAAAAAAAAAAAAAAGGAACGAGGGTAAGACTTTGCCAAAGGGTGCTTTCATGGGGCACATGGCAACCAAAACAAAAGGCCCAATTTTAATTGAATTACAAACTGTGTAATTATTTAACCTGTACCAGCTGGTCTCAAGAAGCTACCAGATTTCCTTAGAGAGTTGGTACTTGGCCAGAAACATAAAGTAACTTATTAGGAACAAGAAAAATGCCTTCTATACCTATGTTACCTGCCCCCCACTCCCAAAGAGCATAATATAAAAGGGGAATAAAATCCTTGGAGTTCATTTTTGGCTTAAGAGGCAGTTCTCCCGCCCTCGAGTATGTGAATGCATTTTGCTAAAGCACCTGTAGTCTCTGAAGAATGGCTGACATAAACAGGATGTTATTGCATCAGACAGGTAAGAGTAATTTCTCTAATTAGTCATCTGAGATTTCATTTTTCGCTTGGAAGTACTGGAAATTTAATTTGTTTGTGATGTGCAATTGGTGAACTGACAGTAGGTCCAACTGCGCCTCTCTCTGTCTTGCTGTCCTGATGCTGGGTGGAAAGCACGGGGGTGGGGCATGGGGATGGTCTCAATGTAGACACTTCGCTTCATCTGTCAACATCAAGCTAACTAAAGCACCTTCGTATTGACAAATGTGTCCTAATTACACATTCCTCACTTGTAATGCTAGAATAATCCTAATGAGTTTCCCATGATCATTTTTCTTTTAGATTAAATGTTTTTTCTCAATCCCCTTTCCACTTTTGTAACAGTGAAGTCATTCGGAATCCATGGTCATTTACATAACAGCATTGTTTCATAAAGGTACAGAGCAAATTATTTTTAGAAAGCTGTATTTTATGAATTAAAGTATGATCGAAGACAGGACCTGACTTGGCCTTTGATTAAAGACAGAGTTCATCCTATTTATTTTGTTTTAAAACACGCTTCTCCAAAGAAAGCTTGATTGGGATCAAACTTCGTCCCTATACATCATAGTTATTGATTTTAAATTTGTTGTTGCTCTGCTGATTTTATGCCCCTTTATGTCATAATTTGTTATCCTGATAGCCGGCCCCTGAGTTGGTGCTGGGACTGAGCCTGCAAGGTGGTTTCTTTCAATTCAGACTAATCTATTCATGAAACAGATGAGCTTTCAAACACAGAACCATGCTCTTCTCACTTTTCATAGCATTATCCTGGTATTTCCCATGGAGATTACAGTAAAATTTGTGGCAAGTAGCAACATTAGGGACATTTCTGTAGTCCAGGAGATACAGCTCCTGGCTGCCCTGGATGCTGCAGGAAGCTGGGGGCTCCTCCTCTTGGCTTTTTTTTTTTTTTTTTCCCCACACATAGATTCACTCTTAGGATTCAGAGTGCAAATATTGTGGCCATCTTCTGGAAAATGTCAAGGACAGAAAATCCTTCCATCTTGTACAAGTAGCAGAAGAGACAGAATGTCTGCTAGATACACCCCACCTTATTTGCTAAAGGACTGTCCAGCCCTCTTTTTAATCTGCATCTCCTTACATGCTTATAGGTAGAGTCTGGGATGCTGCCAGATCACCAAGCAGCCCATTTAGGGTAAAATTAGATAGACTTTCTAGAGAGATGTGTTGTACTCAAGTATCCCTTCTTGTGTTTTGATTTTCTGGCCAATTGAGTGAATGTAATGCTCTTATTTTGAATTGCTACTTTACACTTTTTCCTCCTCTGGCTTCCCATTCAGTATTCAGTCACGTCACTCAAGACCATCCCGGAACTGTGCCGAAGATGTGATTCGCAAAACGAAGACAGATCAGGTAAGTTTTGCTCCCCGCCTCTTCTCCTTATCCTGCCTTTTAGAGTGTAGGGGGGACTCCTCCTGGCATCCCTTCCCCCTCACATTGGTTGCTCCTGCTTTCTGTTTTCTTTTTCTTTTATGGCTTCTCCACTTACCCCCGACCCTCAACAAACAGATGTTAGGTCATCCTCCAAAGACTAACCGGACAGGGAGGCCCTAATGAGGACTCAGCTGTTTACAAATAAATGTAGGCGATCATTGCGGCAGCTCCAAACCACAGTATACGCAGCAATTTACTGCAAACCCGAGAAACCATTGGTGACAAAACATAATGATGCAGGCGCCAATGAAAAAATGTTGGATGCATTTACTACCCATATGGCAAGGACCAGCTTGGGGGATGGTGCTTTGCCAAAGTCTGAAACCCTATCAGGGATGCGACATGATAGAATCTGCAGTAAGGCATACTGTAACAGTTAAGATTAAAGCAAAGCTTTGGAGTTTAATAGTGTAAACTAAACAGAGAATTATGGCGTATAGATGAAAACCAGCTGGCTGACCTTTTCTCCCTGCACACCCCCGACCCTTGACAAAAAAAGTACATTCAGGGTTGTTTTTCCCTCTGTAAATCAAATTAAGCCTCTCTGCTTTTCTCTCTGTGGTGGGCAAAAATGAAAATAAAAAAGGATATTGATGGGAATGATACCATAGCATTAAACTGTGAAATGATGTTTATTATTTTTCCAAGTAATTACTCTAAGGCATCACCATTAACCTTGCCAAAGCTGGACCTCTGATAGTAACTAGAATCCTGAGAACCACGGATGATGGAAGACTTAAGATAACCCTAGAATTGTGTGTATTGTGTTTGAAAATAAATAGATCGTCCTTACCTATGCAGCTGCTAGAACTCTAGGCCTTTCGAACTGAAAGGACTGTGCAAAGCTAATTTACTTTTCTCTTGGGACGTTTGTTTTCTTTCAACATTTTGTTTAGATGAGATGGGGAAAATAATTAGTCTATCTAGGTTTGTTTATCTCTGTTTTTTTTGGTTTTTTTTTTTGTATGAGTGAAAGTCATGCTTCAATGTTTGGATCAGAAACATCACAGAAGATAGTTTGAAGTTCAAATAAAAGTTTTCATTTACCTCCATTTAAACAAAATTTTTCTTATTTCAAATGCACTCAAGTATCTATGGGGTTAACAGAGGCTTTGGCCATAAGGCTTATCAGGATGTGCCTCCTTAAAAGGCATCACCAGGTTCAAAGTTAAACCTCTGTGATCAGTGACAAGGGCAGCAGACGCAGTGGACGGGCCCCCGGCCTCAGAGTCGGAAGACCTCCGTCTGAGTCAGCATTCAGACATCTATCGGTTATACGACCCTGAGCCTGTGACTCATTATCTATAAAATAAAAAAGAAACTTGTTCTGCCAATGTTGCCAGGCTACTGTTAGGATCAAAATTAGGTGATGTATCCGAAGGTACTTTGTAGATACAAGATTTTCTTTCTTTTTTTTTTTTTTTTTTTAATTGGAGATGGGGCAAGAGAGAAGACATAATAGCAAACACTTCAGTAGTGCTTAACGTGCTAGGTATTGCTGTAAGCCCTTTACTCGTATTAACTCAATTAATCCTAAAATCCTTGTGAGCTAAGTATTGTACTCTTAAGATGTTTATATTATATAGATGGGCAAACTGAGGCACAGAGCAGAGAGGTAAATTATCTCGCCCAGTGTCACACAGCAGTTACATTACAGAGCTGGGATCCAAACCCCAGGAAGTTTGCCTCTAGAGTCTGTTGTCTTATCCATTACATATACTGTCATATAGCTAGACTTAGGGATAGTAATTTAATTTTAAGATATTTTCCTTTTAAAACTTTAAAAGCTAGCATTTTCCCTCACCGATGAAGTGGAACATTTCTTTTCTCTGTTAAATAGCTTCTCTTGCTTACCAAGTTAAGTGAATTAACCGAAGCTTTTAAAAAGAATTTTCCTGGGGCTGGTTTATTCCATTTTCTCCAGGTCTTGTGACTTGTAGTCAATTCCACAGTAGGTGATGTTAGACATTTCTTCTGTGGTTGAGAAGGAGGCCAATTTCAAGTTCAGAAGCCTTTAAACTCACCCAGAGCAAATATCCAGTGCTCAAGGTAATCACCAATAATTAGACCTGACAGGAAATGGATATATGAGGGAAAGACTCAGGCCTCTTTAATGGAATCACATGTACACCTCCAATTTGATGGACCATTTGGAGGTTGTAAACCACTTTCTAATAGAGCAAGAGGGATCCTAGAAAAAGGAACACATGAAAAATCAATCTTTCCAAAGCACCGCTGTAGAATTATCTGTGAGCCGCTTTGAAAGAAATCTCAACATAGTAAAGTTTTCACCCTCCATTTCTGAAAGAATTGAGGCAGTCTCAGTTAGTTTCATGGGCATGCAGATGTGGAAATAACCCTCCACCCCCAACGCATCCCCTTAGTCTTTCCTGTTTCAACAACCTAGGAGGAGTTTGCTCCAGGATCACTTGCACAGTTTCCATCTTTGTGGTAGTCTTTTCGAACAGGTGGTGGCACAAGACACATTGGCTTCTGAGAAGGGTCCACATCTTCTTCTGGATGGGGCACCCTCTGGGGGAACTTTTCCCTAAACCTCCTGTGACTTAGAACATACTCCACCGGGTAAAGATGTGTCTCTTGACCTTTCTAAAGTTTGTTAGGCACTTTCTGTCTTGTGTAGGTTGTCAAATGTTAACACCCATCCTGTACTAACATGTCTTTGACTAGATAGATGTTCTTGGACCCAGTTGTTCTTTTATTTATTCATTCCTCAAATAACTTTTGTGTTTTCTGTCCTATGCACGCACTGAAGACAGGGTAACAAGCAAGGTGTAGACAAGGCCCTGTTTCTCAACAGCACTTACATTCTGCGGGGTGACAGACAAAAGGCAGGCAAATGGAGATGTAAACCAGGTTTTTCCAGATAGTGATAAGAGATGACATGAGGCATGTGATAGAGTAACTTACAGTGGATGGGGAGGGAGGGGGGTTTGGGGGATCAGGGAGCATTCTTAGGGCCCAGCCATGGGAAAGCCAGTGAGGAACAGTGAAGGCAAGCGCAGCGCCCCTGAGTCAGAAATGAGCTTAGCATGGATGAGGAAGAAAAGGAAAACCAATGTGGCTGCATGGGGCAATCAAAATGAGGATGAGGCCAGGGGGCCGGTCAGGGTCAGACTCTACAGGGCCCTGAGGGTCATGGTACGCAGAGTTCAGATTTTACTCTAAGTTCTGTGAGGAGCGCTGACGGCAGGATCCCAATTTTTCTAAAATCCCATTACCTGGAAAGAAGCCGAAAATCATAACTCTCAGTAGAAGAAGGGACCCTAAAAGCCATCTAGTTTAAGAGGGAGAGAAGGTGAGAAAGTGCAAATAATAAAAGCAGAAGGGTACGGTGTTGACAGGGGATGAATGTGGGTAAAGGGTATACAGGTGTTCTTTGTACTGTTTTCATTCTTTCAACTATTCTATACATTTACATGAAAATGTTTTAATTATAAGTGAATTTTTAAAGGCCAATAATAATAGTAATGTAGTCCAAAGTCCATCAGATCTTGGAGGGACTCTTATTATCCTGATGGGGTCATCAGCCTGTACTTTGTCACGTGAGTGACAGGGAGCTCACAGTCTCACAAAGCTGCCTATTCATAAAGGTTCATTTTTCTTCAGCCCAAATCAAATGTCCATCCCTTACATCCCTTACATCCCTTACACCTTACATCCCTTACACATCCCTCAAATGTCCATCCCTTACATCCCTTACATCCCTTACACCTTACATCCCTTACACATCCCTCAAATGTCCATCCCTTACACCTGGCTTTTTCCTAGGGCACCTTAGGGAAGGACAGTTCCTCCTGGGCGAGGGTGCCACTGAGTGTTTGGAGGTGGCAGTCACCCTTGGTTTTGTCTTCTCCACACTAAAGTTTCCCTCCACAGTTTTGAGTGTATCCCGCTCATGCTTCTTGCTTTCTCGCGGCTGTCGCATTTACCAGCATCCCTCTTAAAAGTGGCGCACCCAGAACTCCACCCAAGGTTGCTCCCCGTATGGTCTGATCAGAACCTGTCAACCACACAGATCCACCTCAGGACTCAGCACACACCTTTCCTGCCTTCGCTCTTGGGCTACAAAGGCAAGACTGGTGCCTCCCCTTCCTGCCTGTTATTTTTAAAGTGTTCTGAGAGGAACAGGAGTGCGAATGAGCCCAGTTGTTGGCCCTTGGGAGCCTCTCTATGAGACATAGAGCCTAGGACTCACCCACTTCATCCCTGGGCCCTGGGTCAGCTCCACAGTGGGCTCTGAGAAAGGCAGATGATGGCAGGGTGTTTTGTCAGAGGCCTGGGGCAGCATTCCTGCACCTTCCACTCGCTCACTGACGCCCACGAGTCTGCCCCGGGAGTGCCCTTCCTTTAGCCAAAAGCACGGATTCCTATTAAAATCTGTATTTCCCCTGACAAGGATAATATTTTAAACTCTTTGCCATCAATTACACTACACTATGCCTAAACTGAATTTTTGTGAGAAAAAGAAGTTTTGAAAACAAGTGTGAAGGACTTGCAGATACCATAGGAAGGCAGGAGAGAGGGGGAGAACTAGGAATTAGAAGCTTGAGAACAAACTTTGCTGGTGCTTAGAGCTGCACAGGTGCTACTGAGATCTCCCAGTTACTTCTTACGTGCTCAGCATACCAGGCATTAGGCCAGGTCTTCTGTGCACAGCTTATTTGTCCTCAAAATAATTCTCTGAGGGAGGACCATTATTATACCCATTTTATGGATGAGGAAGCCGAGGCCCACAGAAGGCAAATAATTTGTCCAGAGTTCTGCATTTGAAACCAGTTCTGCTGACCACAGAGTCCCTATGAAGTTGAGCAACTGAAGAGCAGTTGTAGTCCGAGGAACCACGCACGGCTAGTGGAGTGGGGCAAGGATTAGCATTAGGGAAGTTACAGGTGAAAAATTTGCACCTCTAAAAGGGTGTTATTTATTAAATGTTGGCATGTTTTCTCTGCTTAATCCCTGCTCCTCATGTAGGAAAGGAGGACAGCATGAGGCAGGGCATGTTAACTCTGCTCTATATTTTCTCCGTATGAGGACTAATACTAAATCGACATATGGTATTCAAATCAAACATATTCAATTTCATTGACTTCGAGCTTCTTTTAATTAATTGGACATTCAGATACACATTTGTTTCAATTCATGGTGCTTTACATGTCTTGTGATTCTTTCAGAATATGTATCTGCTCAGCTCATTGTATAATTTTCTTATGAAAGAAAGCATATAAATATTAATGCAGCTTTGCATCTAAGAACTTAGATGTGTTGAGGTTGGGAAACTCGGTTATGTAACAGTTATAAATGGCCCTGGAGTGTGTTTGAGAAGAGATCCTGAAGGGTTTTCAATACCTAAATAGTAGAGAAGTCACTTGTCTGACAGTGAGTAAAGGAAAATCATACTTTTTTTTTTTGAAAATCATACTTTTTAAACTCAGTATCTGGTAAAAGCTGTTTTGGATGTATATTTAGAAACATTGCAGATTTGCTATACTTTTAGCCCTGTGCCTGCAAATTTTGTGATAAACTCTGAAAATGTATGGTTTTCTAAGATTTTCAAGGATTTTGGCCAACACCGAAAATAATACATTGACATGAAATTTATCCTATTGACGCTGTGACATAGCTGATGATGCTAAATATACAAACCTCCTGTTTCCAATTTTATTAAGGTTTCATGCTAAAAGCATGAAAGTTGGTATAGCAGTTTAAATTGAAAAGCCTGCTGATTAATCCATTTCACATGATCTAATATAAGATGGACTCAAAGATTCAGGAAACACATTTGCTAAGATCTCAATCAAGAAAATGAACACTTCACCCTGATGCAGCAAAGAATCTAACATTTATGACAAAAATCTACTTAATTGAAGTAAAAATTTACATACAGTAAAGCATATAGATGAGAATGTTAGTCAAATAAGTATTTTTGTTTTTTCTTTAAAAATTATAATTATAAAGGTGACATAATTCATTTTTTTAAAATAGTAAAAACTACAATTAACCATGCTACCAAAACAAAATTGCTGTATTTCTTTCTAGTATTTTTTTCATGAGGCATATTTTTTGTATGGTTGTCATCATAACATAAGGGCAATTTTTTTTTAATTTATTTTTTTAACATCTTTATTGGGGTATAATTGCTTTACAATGGTGTGTTAGTTTCTGCTTTATAACAAAGTGAATCAGTTGTACATATACATATGTTCCCATATCTCTTCCCTCTTTCATCTCCCTCCCTCCCACTCTCCCTATCCCACCCCTCCAGGCGGTCACAAAGCACTGGG
The DNA here is from genome assembly GCF_964270905.1 of Leucopleurus acutus. Classification (NCBI taxonomy): domain Eukaryota; kingdom Metazoa; phylum Chordata; class Mammalia; order Artiodactyla; family Delphinidae; genus Leucopleurus; species Leucopleurus acutus. The sequence continues at coordinate 75,492,422 of NC_139145.1, read as the reverse complement.
CTGATCTCCCTGTGCTATGCGGCTGCTTCCCACTAGCTATCTACCTTACGTTTGGTAGTGTATATATGTCCATGCCTCTCTCTCGCTTTGTCACAGCTCACCCTTCCCCCTCCCCATATCCTCAAGTCCGTTCTCCAGTAGGTCTGTGTCTTTATTCCTGTCTTAGGGCAAATTTTTTTTTTAAACATGTTTATTGGAGTATAATGGTTTTACAATGGTGTGTTAGTTTCTGCTGTATAACAAAGTGAATCAGCTATACCTATACATATATCCCCGTATCTCCTCCCTCTTGCGTCTTCCCTCTCACCCTCCCTGTCCCACCCCTCTAGGTGGTCACAAAGCACAGAGCTGATCTCCCTGTGCTATGCGGTTGCTTCCCACTAGCTAGCTATTTTACATTTGGTAGTGTATATATGTCCATGCCACTCTCTCACTTCGTCTGCTTACCCTTCCCCCTCCCCATGTCCTCAAGTCCATTCTCTATATCTGCGTCTTTATTCCTATCCTGCCCCTAGGTTCTTCATAACCACTTTTTTCTTCTTCTTCTTCTTAGATTCCATATATATGTGTTAGCATACGGTATTTGTTTTTCTCTTTCTGACTTACTTCACTCTGTATGACAGACTCTAGGTCCAGCCGCCTCACTACAAATAACTCAATTTCGTTTCTTTTTATGGCTGAGTAATATTCCATTGTATATATGTGCCACATCTTCTTTATCCATTCATCTGTCGATGGACACTTAGGTTGCTTCCGTGTCCTGGCTATTGTAAATAGAGCTGCAATGAACATTGTGGTACGTGACTCTTTTTGAATTATGGTTTTCTCAGGGTGTATGCCCAGTAGTGGGATTGCAGGGTCATAGGGTAGTTCTATTTTTCGTTTTCATAAGGGCAGTTTTATCCACTGCTTTTTTCTGCCGTTGCAGAATGTGTATGGCCAACGCTTTGAATGAACCACAGAACTTAGGAAAGCGGATCTGCCCCCTCTGTCTGCTTTTAATCCATTAACATTTTGCTTATGTCTCTGAAAGAAGGGATATGAAGTCAATGCGGGGAAAGATAGGAGCAGGGGGTGATAGAAAAATTAAAAATAAACTCTAGTAGTGTCAAAAATAATGTAAAGGGCTGGCAGTGGCAGAGCTTAAATACAGTGCATCTTTGTCCCCTCTTCTCTCCTTGAACATTTCTTCTTTTCTTTTTTTAACATCTTTATTGGAGTATAATTGCTTTACAATGGTGTGTTAGTTTCTGTTTTATAACAAAGTGAATCAGTTATAAATATACACATGTCCCCATATCTCTTCCCTCTTGCGTCTCCCTCCCTCCTACCCTCCCTTATCCCACCCCTCTAGGTGGTCACAAAGCACTGAGCTGATGTAAGTCCCCTAGCTCCCTGACTTTCTGGAAGGTTGTAGAGTTAACAAAGTCAGGAATGAGGCAGTACTAGAGGGAGAGAAAACTCTGGGGAAGAGACCCAGTCTCCTTTCCCATGTTTTGGTTTTATTGGACTCTAAGAAACATACCTCCCCCCTCAAAACTGGTGGGGAAATCTCTTGGTAGAAATGAGTTCAAGGGAATGGGCAGTAAGGAAGGATGAGAACTCAGAAGTAGAGAGAAAAGCATCATGGAGGCAGGAAGGGGAAGAAATGAAGCACAGGGACAAGGAAAAACCGGTACGGAAGCAAAGTGCCTTTCACCTTGTGCGGCCCCGCAGTGACTTCCTTCTCAGAAGTCAATCCTGTCATTAGGGAGAAGCGGTTTTCCCTGCCCCATGTTCCCAATCAAGGCAACAGTAGGATTGGAGAGAGGGAGGGTTGTTACTGGTTTTGGATCTTCATAGAGTCTCTGAGAGCACCCCATCCTGCTGAAAGTGTATCCTTTTTCTTTTGTCTCCCAGTGGGCAGTTTCTTCCCATTTAAAATGAGCACGCTTTGTCCACATACCTTCTTTGCCCTGACTCTTACCCTAAAAAAAATCACTAAAAAACTCAAGTAATAGAAACAGAATCCTAGAATCTCATAGTTGAAGGATCCTCGGAGAGAGTAAAGAATCATCTCCAAAAGTCCAGACCCTTCTGTGGCATCGATTGCTCAGGCCCTTGCATCTCACAGTGCACTCCGAGACCGCAACCAGCACCACCAGCATCACTGGGAAGGCTGTTAGAAATGCAGACCCTAAGGCCTTACTCCAGACTCCAGAATCAGAATCTGTATCTTGACAAGCTCTCCAGGTGACTCATTTGTGTATATTCGACTTTGAGAAGTGCTGACTTAGGCCACCTTTGGTGCTAATCCGTCTTCCCTGATGAGGTATCATGTCACTCTGTGCTCAGAATCAAGCAATAGTTCCCCGAGATGGTTCTCAAGATACACAGTGGGAAACTCTCTTAGTGGGAAACTCTTACGTGGTCTTCAAGCACTCTTCTCCTGGGTCAGCAAGCTTCCTCGCATGCCGCTCTCCTCCTGCTTTCTGCCTGCCAGTCTCATCAAGGGACCTCCTTCGGTTCCTCAGATGTGCTGTGTTCTTTCACGTGACATGTCCTTCTCTCCTTTCGCCTCCAAGGTCACCTCCTCACAGCCCTTCACCCTACTCCCGCTGTTCAGTAGAAATGTAGTGTAGGCCGTTTCCATAATTTAAACTTCTTCTAGTAGTCATACGAAAAAATATAAGTAGATGAGATTAATTTAATAATACCTTATATTTATCCCAATAAATCAAAACTATTTGCACTTTGATATGTACCACCAGCCACATTTTAAGTGCCTAATAGCCACAGGTGTCTAGTGGTTCCTATTTGGACAGTGCAAGCCTAGATTATATTAGAACCCCTCTCCCAACTTACTATATTATCTCCCAGCTCCCTGTACTTTTCCATCTCTTTAAATATCTGTGTTTTAAAAATTATTGGTAATGTAGTTTAATATCAGTTTTCTCTAGTAGACTAAATAAAATCTCTTTTGGGTAATTTGGTTCATTATGGTATCTCCAGTGCCTACTGCTGGTGCTACATACACATCTGAGGTAGGATGGATGACTGAATGTGTAAAGAGGTGAAAAGGAAGCCGACTTCTTTGGGTTTTGTATCATAATTGAGCTTTGGGACAGCTGCTTTGCTTCTCTTCATTTGGTTTGACACTTTGATATTCTCTGGATATTTGATTCCTGTTTTATCTGCACCATACAAACACTCTCTAATTATTTCCTGTCTTAAAAAACGAGCAAACAATACTGCTCTGGTGGCTCCACCCTAATTCTCTGCTCCTTTTTCTTCCCACCCCAGGCCCCACTTATAGCCAACATGCTTTAGAGAGTTAACGGAACCTCGATCTGTAGTCCTCCACCTCCTGTTCACCTTAAGTATCTCCAGTATGGCTTCCACCTCTTTTGGGAAGGTCAGAACTTCCCGTTGGTCAAATCCGTTGACACTGATGTTCTCGTCTTGCTTGACATTGCTGTGTTATTTGAGGCTATTGGCCGTGCCTTTCTGGAAACGTTCTCCTCCCATGGCTTTGTGATACCACCTCATTCCTTGTTTTTCTTCTAACACTCTGACATCTCCTTAGTCTCTTTTGCAACTCCTCTCCTTTCTCTACTTGACCTTTACGTATCCAAGTGGTATGGAAGTATTCAGTAGGATCCTTTCTCCTCTCAATCTCTAAGTCTCTCTGGGTTGATAGCTCATTCGTTCTCACGGCTTCAGATGCCCCCTACTTGCTGCTGCTACTCACCTCATCACTCTAGCCTCCTAATTAATGACCCACTCGATATCTCCATTGGATGCCTTGTGGAATTATGAAGAGGAATTCTTGAATCCCCATCCCCAACCTGTTCCTCCTCAGACCCCCCTCAGCTATCAGCACTCAGTTTACTGAAACATCCACTCTGTGGCCGAAGCCAGGATTCTGCCTTTCCCTCATTTCCACCTCCATCTATCAGCAGGTCCTGAGTCGTCTGTGCTCAAAGCCTATCCCCATCTGTCCACTTATCTCCATCTCAACAGCCCCCAGCCAGGTCGGGCCACCTTTATGTTTCATTGGGTTAACAACCATGAACTAATACTTTGACTTCTTTCTTCACCATCAATCCTTGCTACCCCGTATTTCCCCCAGAGGAGGCACAAAGATATATTTTTAAATGTAAAGCAGAGCATTTCATTCTCTGTGAAGCCCCCCTAAGAATACCCCATTTCACTTAAAATATAACCCAAACTCCTTTCTGTGGTCCATAAAACCCTCAAGTGAGTTGGCCCCTGACAGCCTCCCCCAACTTCATCTTTGATCTCCCTCACCCTAGCTCACTCTGCTCTAGATAGAAGAACTATGGAACCTGCCAGATTCTCTCCTGCGTTAGGCATTTGAGAATGGGCTTCCTTCTACCCATATCCTCACAGAATCGTCTTTTCTCTTGTATTTTCCCCCGGATCCTCATAACTGTCTTCTTCTCATCCTCAGGTCTTGGCTTACATGTCATCTCCATGGTAAGGCTTCTCAGCTGTTCTCTATTCCAGGACCCTACTTGTTTCCATCAAAGCACTCTGCATTTTATAATTTCTCATTCATCTGTATACTTGCTTGACTATCTGCTTGCCCCATAAGGACGGTGATTATGTCTATTTCATTCCCCTCTGTACCCCTACAGCCATGTGCACAGAGAACATTCAGCAGATGTTTGTGGAATGAGTGGACCCTGTAAGAGTCTTTTAGCATTCTGCCAATTACTTTAACACTTCTGAACAAGCTCTGTTGTATTCCTATATGTCTTGCTTATATTGGAAAGGAATTGCCACCTTTAACCAGTTGAAAGAATTGGCACCTGAAATCAGAACAAATTTTCTGTGATAAGATGACTCTAAATTTAGGCTGATGCCGCTAAAGATAAACAAAGTAGGGAAATTCTTCCACTCAACTGTTTCTAAGAAAAGTTGTTATTAAAAACCATTTTCCTAATGTTACTTCATAGTCAGTGGTTACCAAAATCTCGGCAGAGAGTACAGTTTGGGATTTAGCTTAAAATGAATCTGAAATGAGTACAACCAGGTTTTACTACTGGTTTCTGGAATTCCATTGCCTACATGTGACCCAAATAGAGAAAATGTGAATTGCATGTTTAGGGAATAATTTTAATTTTGATAAGGCAGTTCTGCGGTGTTATGGAGAGAAAGTTGGAGTCAGGGAACTCAATCCTGGTTGAGCAGTCAGCATAGTATGTAATTTTCCACATAACACTTGAAACTCCCTCAGTTCGCATTTATTTTCAAGTGAGAATACGGAAGCACTGCTCATCCATCCTCCGGAGTTGTTGTAAAAACGTCTAGTGACATCATACACTTGACTTGTGGTCAGAAACATAGGAAGTTTTATGCACATATATTGTATTCATAATTTTAATGATGGAGGACATTTTAGGAAAATTCTAATTAATAAATAGCATTTGGAGGAACTTTTAAAACACACATAAGTGTTTTGGTCTCTTTCATTGTTTGTAACAGTGCCTGAGAAGCGTGTACCGAACGGCAGTAGGAAAGGAGGCAGCGCGGCTCTGCCAGGCTCTGTCCTGCAGGGGCCTCTATCTGCACTTTGCTGCGTCCCTGCACCTGCCCTGTCCTCTCTGCAGCCTGTAACGGAGAACTCCACCCGGCCACCAGCTTGCTTGGGTGGACCCCACAGGGCTGCCCAGAGGAAGAGGAGGCTGCAGGCTGGGCTAGTTCTTCCTCCCATTTCTCCTCCCCTCCAGACCTTGAGGCGCGTCCCTCTCAAAGTGGGACTAGGTTTCATACACTTACCACTTTGTTTCTGGAAAATAGAATTCATTTAATGTTTCGTAAAAAAAAAAAAAAAAAACACTCATGCACCCTAAAGATATATACCCCCTGTACTCTTCTTGTGTCTAAAGTTGTATTCCTAATGTGGATACCTGACTTCACATCGAGGAGGAAAAGAAACATTTTACTGACGGCATTCTGGGAGCCATCTGTTGGAGCTGGCTAGTAGAGGGTAGAGGATAGGGATTTTTCAAACCTCCCCCATCTGCCTCTTGTTCCCTTAGCAAGGAGCAGTGTCTTGGTGTTTCCTGCCCTTGACAGATCAGCGCTGTAGAACATTGCCACCTTCAGTTAAAACTGGTAAGCGTGATTCTGCACTTTCCAGAAACCACACTGAGCAAGTTCTCCCCTGGTTCCACACTTCTCTGCTTGATGAGCCTCTGCACCATCCTTGGATGCGTATCTCTCTCTAATTCAGCACTGAGAGAGGAAAAAACAGAAAGGAAATCTGGTAATGGGCCTGGAGTGGATGTGAGACTTAATCCACTCAAGAGGTTTTGCTGATGTCAGAGTGAAGGTCAGCATGCTTTTTAGGTGACAGAATAACTCTGAAACCATGTGCTTTCTTCAGAATCACTCATTTGTCTTCTATGGGAACCATACTTTCAAGGCCCAAAGGTTTAAAGTTGTCAAAATACTGAGTCTGATTTCATGATAGAACATGCGTCTTTGGTGAAGAAGTATCTTTTCTACCCAAGGTAGTAAGGGCTTTTGAGTATTTCTGTGAGTTTTTACACAATAAAGAAATGGGTGCAGATGGGGTACAAAGTGATGAGAGCAGGTCTTAACAGTTCTGGGTTGGGCTGGGAATTAGGAAACTTGGGAAATTAGGAAATTGGGAAACTGGGAAATCTGACTTTCTACCGCTGCTTTATATCAGTAGCCACTTAGGAAGTTTAGAACCACATCAATGAATCTTTTCCAGTAATATTTTAACATCTCAATGTGAATAAATCATTGGTTGATATTTTTATAAGAAAGTCCTCTGTACTTGCCCTTCAGCCTCACAACACCGTCAATAAAGGGTCTGTGACACCAGTGAAAGGGATGAGCAAACAACTCCATGGGAACATTTCTCACACCCACTGGCTCTTCCCAACATCACGGCCTGACACAGTACCCCAGATTCAGAGTTAACCCAACCCTTTCTTGGATCAGGTTCCAATCTATTCTCCAAGGGTGGTACAGAAGAGCACCCAGCAAGTAGTCTTCACTCAGGCTCCATACCCGTCTTCTTGTTGTCATGAGATAAGTATACCTGTCACCACGCCTTAGAACCTGAAGTGTTTCATTTACATCGGATTAAGGAAACTCTTGACTCTAGCATTGACCCTCCTAATCTTTCACAACGTCCCTCTCTTAGGTATAAAAATGGAAGGAAATGGAATCCTGGAGGACTTAGAAGTCATGTCCTTGAAGGTGCCTGGGTTTCCAGCAGCTGTAGATGTGAAGTTCATTGTTGTGTACATTTTAAGGCAATTAACAGCTACAGCTGACCATTTTGTTTCTCAAGGAAAATAGTATTCCTTTCACTTCTAACGATAAATAGTAGGAAAACAGTATTTTATCCTAAAGACACATCCTTTTCTTCCTCTTCTTGATGTCTAAAGCTAATTTTCTAATGTGGACACAAAACTCCATATTTAGAAGTAAAATAGGCATTTTGGGAGCCAGCACTGCCGTTCAGTCTTGAAAATTGGATCCACCGTTGCAATAGCAAACTGTACATTATCTTCCTATGAAAATACTAATGTATCAGTCCCAAGAGCCAAAGAGTTGTTCTGTGTCAGCAATCAGCTTAGCCTCATAATTATAAATTTGTGAGGATCTGTTGAAATACATGGATCCAGAAGAATTATAGTGTTTCATAGTGAGTCATTCAGAATAAAGAGCCCTGTTATTTGTAGACATTCCATACAGTCATAGAAATTTAGAGGTGGGTCAGGTCTTAGCAATCATGTGTCTAACCCCTTTATTTTACAGATGAAGGCGTTTTGGCTTAGAACTTAGGAAATACATGAAAATACTTTAATATGCAGCACATCTTCAATAGCTTTACCAAGACTGTCTTTGAAATAGTCAACACACTCAGTGTGTCCAAAATGTGGCGAGAGTGACTCATTGTGACAAGACTCTTATGTATTTCGTATACATTGCATCTTTGGTCTAGCATATTCCTTTGTTCCTTCTTCCCCCCTCTTGCTCCCTCCCTCCCCCTTCATTCATTTATTCTTTAAAAGGTTTAGCCCTTGAGCCCCAATATCTGTGAGATGCTGTGCTAGACAGAGGGCTGGTTATAAACACAAGGAGGTTCACGAGCCATCTTTGCCCTTGAGGGACTCTCAAGAGAGAAAGGTGAGACAGATGTATGAGTGAATTGTTGAAACAGAGCTTTATAAATGCGTGACTCTAGGTATGGGCAGATGTATCTCAGGACACTGAGAAGCAAAGGACAACGATTCCCTGGGAAAGTCAGAGGAAATGCACCAAGGAGGAACACCTGAGGGGAATCCTGGCAGATGAGCTTCCATCTCAGGCAGAGAAGGCAGCAAAGGTGTCGTAGGAGAGGGCGAACTTGCCCAAAGGCAGGAGAAGAGAAGGAAGGACCTGGGGTATCCAGAAGCGGGAGAGTTTAGCGATGGAAATGCAGAGAAAAATTAGTGACGTGGGAATGGTGGTGCTGAGATGAGAAGATAAATTAGAAAATAAATAAAAGAGCTGATAGCTACCATGATAAAGAATTTAGGTACTATCCTGAAAGTCAGGGTTTCCCAAAGCTTAGTTGTTTAAGTATTATTTCCACAACCTCTCTTATTTTTGTTTGACCTGTAAACCACTTGTACTTATTTTTAACTTATTTTTAACTTATTTTTGTTTGACCTGTAAACCACTTGTACTTATTTTTAACTTATTTTTCTAAAACCATTTACTTTTAAGCATATTTGTTTTTGGAAGAAACTTTATGTCAGTGTTGTAAGTAAAAAATCAATGTCACTTGCAGTAAATTCAAGGACATCGTTAAAATGAATGTGATGAAAATAAAGCATTTCTGCTAACTCTTTGCTTATGAAAGTCTCTGAGCTAAAGGCCCACAGTTTCATTATTCTGAAGGGAGTTTGTAAGTTTGGGAGAGTAGTTAAAGTCACTGTAGCACCAAACTGAGAGTCCTTAAATTAATTAAGAGGAAGAAAGAGTTGAAAGGTATATAGCTTGCTTACTCTCTGAGTCAGGGGGATTTATGGTTCCTGTGCACCACCTTAGATACTGCAGGGGTATGTGTCCCACATAGGGGGAAATATTGTTTTAGGCAGTACAAGGCCTCTTCAAGGTTTTTGAACTAAGAAGTGACAAAATCAGACTTATCTGAAGAGGGGATGACTCAGGATCAAAAGGGAAACCAAAGAAGAAAAGAAACCCTGCAGGGACTGTGGAAGGGTCTAGTCAGTATAATAAGATGAATAGAGGGACCAGATTAAAGAAGGATTTAGGATCAGGCTAAGGAGTTGGTACCTAAGGGATGAGGGGCAGGGATGCCTTGGAGATGGATTGCTTGGGAGGCTGCATACATGGTCATGTGATTCAGGCCAGGTATATGAGGAATACGTTTAAGGAAGACAGAGTAGAGCGTGTGTGTGCATATGCGTGTGTGTGTGTGTGCGCATATGTGTGTGTGTGTGTGTGTGTTTTGGATGAGGAGGGGGAAGGCAAGAAGCAGGTGAGGGTAGGGGTGATAAGACCCCTGGATCAGAGCATGCTACCTGTTACACATAACGTGCACATCCCAGGCTCACATTAAATGCTTGTTGAATAAATGGTGACCTGTGGATGGTCAGCAGGCAACTGGAAATACCCTGCTGGAGATCAGAGACATTCCAAATGCCAGTTAGATTGGAAGAGGGAACTGTGGTCTACAAATCAGCCTCGAATGCGTTGCCATTTACCTACTGACCATTTTAGAAACTTTGTGCCATAATCAGGTAGACAGGTTTAAGGTATATTGGGCATGTTTATGTTCATGAGATGTTAAAAATGAATCCACTCACCCAAAAAAGTCACTGAGAACCTACTCATGTAAAGCAATTTGCTGGGTGCTTTGACGGATAGAGAGGTAAATTAGACACAGACTCTTCTCACAGAGCTTGTCAAGATCTCATAAAATAATCGATAAAATTTTCTGGGATTTAAAGTTTAACATGTGAAGTATTTATTCATGATTTCCAGGAAACAACTTGAGCCTCAAAATCTTCCTATAAGCCCTAGTTAGTCTGATCTTTGTTTCCATGCATTATAAGAAGTGTTTCATGGGATCGGGGTAGAACAACAGTATAAGTGGAATTTTTGGTAGACTTACAGAATCGGAAGTGAAAATCTTGCCTGTCATTAAGGACCCTTTTACTTGTGTTGTACTTAAAATACCCATTTTCCCAGCTTAGGAGAAATAAACTAATTGCGTTTTATCATATATATATATATATATATATATAATTGTCCTTCTCCTCAGACAGGTATATGATATAGTAATAAATTAGAGCATTCTCACAAAAAACTGTTATCTAATCCACTTTTCATAACTGGGATTTTTTTCCAGGTAGTCAAGACACAGACTGGAAAGCACAGATTTCCCTCTCAGCCTAAAAAAGAGTGATAAGTTTGAATAAGGAGGACAACCAGCCTAATGTTGATGCCCCTTCTTCAGTTTCTAGGCTCTTCTGTGGAAAGAAGTGTTTTCATAAGACTCAGACAGAATTCATTTCCATAGAGCATTCTTAATGGCTCCTGTCAGAACAAAACAGCTGGGAAACATATGGTATCCATTTCCCTGTATCACTTGGAAAAAATTTCACATGTAAATAAAGCCAACATAAAAGAGTAGCCCTTTGAACCCACGACCTTATACGATACATAAATATATTGATACAATGCTCTCGTTGTATTGGCCCACTAAGTTATGTGGCTTTAAAATTTTTTATTGCATTCTGAGATGCACATTATCAAGAAGTTTCCAAAAAATTGAAGGTAATTGGAAAATACCAGCAAATACTATCCCTAATAATATATATTTATCTCAGAAATGTTAAGAAATATATATATTTTTTTCCTACTCTATTTTAAGGTTTTCAGAAAATTGATGGATAAAATTTAAGGCATATTTACATTTATAAACTCTGTGTCCACTATTTTTCTGTTGGTTTAAATAAGTAAGTAACCATATATTCTTGAAAGGAAGAGAGAAAGACTTGGCAGAAATTTCTGGCAGGCCTTAATGTTTTTTAGCTTTACATTTTGAGGGAGAAAGGGACATATAAAGGATAGAAAGACTTTTAAATTTATAATGGAACAACAGGAATTAGTCTTTGCCTTTGCCTATTTACATTTCATAAATAACTAGAAAATCTAGCTCTCATTGGTGATTACCACTCCTCTGAGTTTATTAACAGGACTTTTGTCCCCTGTGAAATTAAGCCGTAAATCCCTGAGAAGGATACTCTTTGGGCATTTAAAAAGAAATGTAATGCGTTGGACAAAGTGAGATTCAAATTCAAATACTAGCACTTGTTAATTGTCTGCTCTGTGCCAAGTACTGTATACAACTGAGAACCAGAGCCAGCAGAAGGCAAGAGAAGCAGCAGCTTAAGAGCATCTAGACACCTTCCTTCCCTTCTGGAACATTCTCTGTTAATACCTGTTTCTTACTGGACAGAATCCAGGCCTCCCTCCACAGCTCAGAGTATTCTCTTAGATTCCCAAAAGTCCTCAGAGAAGGACCGCTTCGTGCAGACCCTCTGAAACCACAAGCAAAATTGTGGGCCATTTGGAGTAAAGAACTCACCCACCAATAAATAGGTACATAGCATTTAGGCTTAGAACACTCACTCTCACCTCCTTATTTTGGTTCCAGAACTTATATGAATCCTTTTGGAACACATAGCAGTAGGATGAAGAATGACCAAGGGTCTAAATTTGGGGAACTTTTCATAATTTATATCCTGCTTTCACCCCAAGAATCAATGGTAGCCAGGGACTGTTGCAGAAGTTACAGACCTGAGTACACCCTCGTCTTAGCTCCTTTACTTTTTGGTTGTGCTCCATAGCAAAGAACAGACACAACCACATGCTTTGGGGTTAAATACTTCCCACCTGCTGTTGTTGCAGAAGAGGAGAGAGCGATGGGAGATGCCTAGTTAGAGGGCATGTCCTGAAACCTCACCCCTTTGATGGGGGATGGTGTAACCTCAGTGGGAAGGGAGTAGGAATCTGTAAACTGGTGGGCTGCAAGCTACCAAGAGTGCGGGGTCATCTTCGCAGTCAAGGGAGTGTCCCAGAGAGGAGGTGGTGTCATCGAGGCTGAGGGAGGAAGGGGCAGCCGGTCACATGAGGCCGCCGCACTGCAGGAGGAGGTGGTGCTTACCTTTCACCTCCCGTTACACTCCGTCTCAGCCAGGCACTCGGACGCAGACTATACAGTCTTCATCTAAACTTTGCAAGAAATGAGAAGAAAAACAAATAGTCTGCCTACTTCACCCTCCCTTTGCACCTTCCTTCTCCTCTTTCCAAATGACCAAGGGCAGCAGTGACTCTTAAAGAGCACGTTCCCGTGTGAAGCTGGTGCGTTATGTTGCTGTGTCATATGCCAGAAGGTACTGTCAAATGCCCGTGAGTGATGGTTGACTGGAATACTCAGCCTGTGGTGGGATGAACTCAACCATGGCTTATGGTCCAGTCAGTCCTGACCACTTCATTCCTTCCTGTTCTTTCCCTAATCCACCTAACAAATCACCTAGGGAATCACCCAATAGGTATGAGTTTAAGTTTGCCCAGTATTAAGCCATTCATCCCTTCTTTCTCTGAGACGTCGTCATAAGCTTTCAGAGTATACCCGTGCACGTGTGCACATATGCGCGTACATTCCTTCTCCCCCTGGATTAGTTTGGAAGTTCGTTTAACACAAAGGATCCTGTCCTCCAATTCTCTTTTTCAGGGTGATGGCAAGTATCAAAATACTATCAAGGAGGTGCCACCGCCCAGGGAATAAACCTGAGTGTCTGTCTGGGTTTGTTTTCTTTAGCTGTCTGCCTTCACTATTATTACTACTTGAATAATTTTGAGCCAATATGTCATAACTTTCTTTTATCATTGACTGCTTTTCAATGGTAAGTATGAACCGTTTGTTTTATGATATGCGTTCTCTCTTAATTCGTCCCCTTTGAGCTTCGTCCTTAATTTGTCCCGGGCTTCCTTTGAGCATTACTTGAGTGGACCATGTCTGCCTGCATGGCCACGCTATTTTCAGTGTTTCAGATAGTCCCCTATTTTAATTTATTTTAAAAGAGTTTTTAATAGTTCCCTCTTTTCATTTATCTTAAAACAGTTTCTAGCTCTAGCTGGAATTGCAGTGTCTCAACTCTTATCACAAACACACAGAAGCCCACGGGAATCGCCGATGTATACAGTAAGTTCCGCCCAGTGAAGCGAGTGTCCCCACTGAAACATCAGCCAGAGACTCTGGAGAACAATGAAAGTGATGACCAAAAGAACCAGAAGGCAGAGTACCAGAAAGGGGGTGATTCTGACCCAGGCCCCCAACCTGAGGAGCTCAGCCCCAGAGATGGAGAGAGCAGCCCTCCAAGTAAGAGCACGGAGCCCAGCCCCTTGCTGGGTGAACTGGAGCATTATGACCTCGACATGGATGAGATTCTGGATGTGCCTTACATTAAGTCCAGTCAACAGCTTGCCTCTTTTGCCAAGGTGACTTCAGAAAAAAGAATTTTGGGTTTATGCACAAGCATCAATGGCCTTTCTAGCAAAGCCTGTTCTACAGGAAATGCTGAGAACTCACTGTCCAACATGACACCATTTTGTGTTCTCTCTCCTGTGAAAAGCCCTCACTTGAGAAAAACATCCTCTGTCGTCCGTGACCAGCAGAAGCTCTCCACTGAAGAATCCGAGAGTTCTCCTCCTCTGGTTAAATGTGGCTCTGCATATGAGCCTGAAAACCAGAGTAAGGACTTCCCAAATAAGACCTTTAGTGAGCCTCATGGTCGGAAAGTTGACAAGGCCATGCCAGACTGCCAGCTCAGGGCCTTCCATCTGCAGTCCTCAGCACCAGAGCCCAAACTAGAGGAGCAGGTCGGTGGCATGAACTGGACCAGCTCCCAAGGCCCAGAAGAAAGGAGTGAGTACCTGAAAAAAGTAAAAAGCATCCTGAACATCGTTAAAGAAGGGCAGATATCTCTCCTGGTAAGTATGGAGTAATTCCGTATACATAATAACAAGCTAGAGACTCCAGTTTTATCAGCTCCATTCATTAGTTACAGAACGATAATGGTTTTGTTCTAAGTTTTGTTCAATCTCTACTTGTGGCTTTGGTTGGGAGCTGTGACTTTTGAGTTTTAAAATTATAAGTTAGGTGGTTAGCACAAGGAAAAACAATTGGCTATAGAGGGGAGTGTTATTTCACTTGAACTTTGCCTGAATTCAACTGGAATAAGGACACAGAGTCTAAAACAAAAACAAAACGAAAAAAGCTCAGCACTTTCTTTCATATGAATCTTAATGTCTTTCTCTTTTGCTTTTCAAATGGTTCCCAATGCTCTCACTCAGTTATTTGTGGGGATGTCAGTTCCTTGCTGATGGGGGACCTGCCAGATACATGAACAGAGGGTCTTCTGTTTTATCCTGATCATTATTCAGAAGACTTGGACCAGGATGTTTGAAAGCATTTGCAGATAGAAACTTACCCTAGAGCTTGACTGCCCTCTGACCCACATGGAGTTTTTTTTAGTTCCAGGTCTGCATGTCTAGGGAGAATGAAGTAGCTTTTCCAAAGACTCTAGACACAAAGTTATATGATGTAAGGAAAGTCTGTTCTGCTTAGGCTCAGAGAAAACTAAACTGCAGTCACATTCCATCTGCCTACGTTGTTCTTTCCTGGCTTCCAGACTTGGATCAAACAGTAGTAAGCCTGAGCTGACACTGTGGTGTTAATTAAAGTCTCATTCAAGAAAATCATCACATCTTGGCAGTGTGATTCTACTTAGGGTAGAGCCGTGAGTAGATAAGTATAATGTGCTTGGTCTGTTATCACACATCTTAGTGTTACAATAGGATGATATGATTGAACAGTTTTACAAAGTAAGGTAATATGTTTTTCATCTCCTGAAGATGTCTTTTCCATTTCTCCTGGCTCTTCCTCTCTATTTCTCCTTGGTTCATTCCTTTCTTTTGTCTTTCCCGTGTTTTCATGTTTCCCAAGTGATAAGACCTCTCCGTTTTACCCAGTCTTTATCAACGAGTTTATACTCAGGGGACTGAACTTCACTAGAGGTGAAGGAACCAAAGGCCAGGTAGCCTCCAGATGCCCCAGGAGTTTGTTTAGGGATGAAAGTGTCTAGAGGTACCCGTGGGAGCATTGTCTGCAGCACTCATCACGTAGCTTGCCGTCAAAGCCAGCTCTCCACAGTTCAAGGCAATGCAGATGGTTAAGACAGGTAGCTCATTCATTTAACGAACCTACAACAGGGAATAAAACACAGCCTGGCCCTCAGAACTTAGCAGGAGTAGAGGAGACAGACAGGGAAGCTGCCAGTTACCGTTAAGTGTCATCGCAGTTGTTAGAAAGCCAGCTTGGAACCGCTACAGACTTGCTGACTCCTGTCTGTCACATGTCTCCCATGAAGATAAGTCACTTGAGCATTCATGTTCTAAAGTGCAGTATAACAAAAATGTCATTGAAAATCATTAGAATTAATTGCAAGGAGTTCTGACTTATTAGAGCCCCATGGCTGCCACAAGAGCTTCTGGAAGCTCATCTCTTCTTCCCAGTGCCCAGAGCAAGACCTCCATAGCATCTCCTTGTGATTTATTGACTTAAGTTTTCTCCTCTCACTCTGTGTCCAGCCACACCTAGCTGCCGACAATCTAGACAAAATTCATGATGAAAGCGGAAACAATCTCTTACACATTGCCGCAGCACAGGGACATGCAGAATGTCTGCAGCATCTCACGTCTTTGATGGGAGAAGATTGCCTCAACGAGCGAAATGTGGAGAAGTTGACTCCAGCGGGCCTGGCCATCAAGGTGACTGGTTGGGGGCCGGGCCCTCCACAGCTAAAAGTTGGGTTTCTGTCTTTGAAGATTCCTAGTAAGTTTCAGTGTTAGAATGGTGGGAGAGAAGAGTGATATACCAAGCAAACAGCAAATGAACCTATTGTATTTAAAAGGTTAATCATTTCAGTCACTAGCTGCTTTGAGATTTCGAGACTATATTCCAATTTAGGGTAAGCTTCAAATCAGCTAATAAAGAGAAAGGAAAATGATCTGTTGCCGTTCTGAGAATTTCTGTTATTCTTAACCACCCCTGGATCTGTGTGAGACTGTTTCATTTTTTCCTAATGTGAGTATAATGAGCAAGACAAATGAGGAAAAGGTGTATTATAAAGGATGCTAGCACTCAGAAGTATTTCAGACAATAAAGTGGACTTCTAATGGATTACATCTCAAGTTTAAACGTCTGCGGTATCAGGAGTTGTTTAGAATATCAGTGCCGAGTTTGCGTTTGGCTCTTGCAGAGTACAGTATGTTATCTGTCAAAAACTCCACAAATTAATGCCAACTGGGATAGAGTTAAAACCTAGAAACTGTGGTGCAGGAAAACATGGTCTTTTATAGCACTGCAACGAGTGCCTCTGTGAAATATAACACATCACTAGAAGGTTAACTATTAAACTAAAATTACTTTTAAGATCTTTGGTAAATAAATGTGGAATTCAGTCACATTTATTAATAAGCCAGAAGTGCAGTTTAGGGAAATATAATACATCTTGTGCTTCTGCATATGTACTTTACTTTACTTAATAGTTACGTCTTCTAAAAGCTGAATAATCATAATTTTTATAAATGGAATTATACTGAAATTTACTCGGGGAACTTGCTAGTTAAAGAAGTCTGCTTGTGAATTCCCTGAAGAACGTGTTATATTTGAAAAACAAGCAGTTTCCTTCCCCAGTATACCTCTTATGCAAATCTGAATTTTTGTGTCTTCCATTTATTTATCATTCAGCAAAGATTAAAAAGTTGTTTTCTGTTTTATTTAATGTTACTCAGTGATTAGCTTTTTTGATCAAATAAGAAATCCATGACCCCAGCGAATATCATTTTCCTTTAGTTGTAAGTGATGCTATGTCAGATTAAGAGGTGAACTGCAGGCAGCTATCAAGAAGAAAGAGAAATGAAATGTGAAGTCAAAGTCAAGCATGGTGGAGTTCAGCAATGTGTACGAGTCCACCAGGTACTGTGTTAAGCTGCTGGCAAAACAAATTTAAATGAGACATAGTCCCTTTTCTTAAGGAACTGATAGCCTGGTGGATAAGGCAGGTAAATTATCAGTAATACAAGTGCAGGATGGCGAATTCAGGATCTAGTCCCATGTCGGAATTCTGTAGGAAGGCAGGAGTTGGGTTTGGTAATCAGTGGGCATGTGTCAGTTATGACTAAAATATTCTTGCAATGCCAGTGATTGTTGACATTCGCCTTGCCATTTTAGTATTTATAAAATACAGTTCTCATTAGTTTTCCTGATTAATGGTGCATTTTGAATGTATCCTAACTACATAGTTGGATGAAATGTTTTTGTTAATTTATATGCCCGAGTGCTTGTTCTGATAGGGTAAGGATCTTCAGAGTAGGAAAGTACATAAGAAATTTAGTGGTCATTAAGCCAACCCTGGGTAAACTCCTTCTATGGTATCCATATTAAGTGTTAATTCATTCTTAAACTGCTCCAGTCAACATAGGATCCCCATCATACAATCAGCATGCAAACTCAAACAATAAAATTTTTTTTGCTTCAATGAAGAACATACATCAAGCCCACAGGACTCAAAAGCTCTTAGAGTTTTGCAGTCTCGGGCTTTTCATACTTTACTTCTGGACAATGATCTGAGAACTGGAGGTATTCTTTTACTCCTTTGTTTAGTCTAGAATTTACAAAAGCAGTAAATACAAATATTTTATAATATATGCCACCCTCTTTGGCCGTCTGTCCTGACACATGTCCTGCCTCAGTCCATTAGTGTAT
This sequence comes from Leucopleurus acutus, assembly GCF_964270905.1. Lineage (NCBI taxonomy): Eukaryota > Metazoa > Chordata > Mammalia > Artiodactyla > Delphinidae > Leucopleurus > Leucopleurus acutus. Next base: position 75,474,523 of record NC_139145.1, on the reverse strand, counting down.
TGTGATGGACATTGATGAAATTGAGGGAGTGCTAAGAAGTCATCATTCTTCCATTTTAGGACCCTGTTTTGAACACTAGTAACTAACTGGTGGTATTTCACCTCCTTAAGCACAGTTCTGAGAACCCTGCTGTCATTAAAGAAAACAAACTTGGTACAAATGGGCAGAAGTTGCTCAGATAATATGTGTTGGCTGACAGGAAGCAGAGTCAGAGACAAGATATCAAATAAAAAGATTACATTAGAAAAGGGGCTCTGAAGTCATACCAAGGCTTAAGAACATCTCCCCACACTGTTAAACTCCTTAAATATGGAACATCATAAGTTCTTGCCAGCTACATGCAGACTTTATTGAGTGCTTTCTGGGGACCCAACACTAGATACTGTGGGAGTTCAACAGGCATTATTAAGTGCCCTTTGGCAACAGTTAAGCAAAATAATTGTAAAGAAAGATTTCTAAAAGGTGAGAACAGTCTGTTTTCTAAAATGGAGCCAGCACAAGAAATTACTTTAGAATCTAAATGGATTTGGAATGAAATAACCTTGATTCTCTTTTTATTTCTGAGTAAGCCCAAAGACAAAATGCTGGTCTGGTGAGAAAACATATAACCTACTGATATTCCTTTTTAACATACAGTGAGTGACCCAAGGCTCAGGGACTTCAGCAGGCAAAAATCTCCCACTAGAATCTACTAACATTTTTTGTTTTCTTGGTATTTCTAATAATGGCAAGTGATACTGCTTTCAAACTCATAGTAGTGATATAATATTTCCTTTTCCCTCTCTAGCAACATTTTATTTGTTTAAACATTTCCGTGAGTAACTAAACCTAACACACATCTAACAGAACATTCTCCCCAACAGCAGCAGAATATGCATTTTTCTCAAGTGCACATGAAATAGTCTCCATGATAGACCATATGTTAGGTCATAAGACAGATCTCAATAAATTTAAAAGGATTAAAATCATACAAAGTATGTCCTTCCACCATAAAGAAATACAATTAGGTATTAATAACAGAAGGCAATTTAAGATATTCACAAGTATATAGAATTACACCTCAAAATAATAATTGTATCAAAAGAGAAATTACAACAGAAATTGTAAGATATTTAGAGATGAATGAACATGCAACATACCAACATTTAAGCATGCAGCTAAAGCAATGCTTAGAGGGAAATTTATAGTTGTAAATGCATATGTTTAAAAAAGAAGGAGGAGGGGCTTCCCTGGTGGCACAGTGGTTGAGAGTCCACCTGACGATGCAGGGGACACGGGTTCGTGCCCCGGTCCGGGAGGATCCCGCATGCCGCGGAGCAGCTGGGCCCGTGAGCCATGGCCGCTGAGCCTGCGCGTCCGGAGCCTGTGCTCCACAATGGGAGAGGCCACAGCAGTGAGAAGCCCGCGTACTGCAAAAAAAATAAAAATAAAAATAAAAAATAAATTAAAAAAAGAAGGAGGAGGACGAGGAGGAGGAGGAAGATCTCAAATTATTGGCCTAATCTACCTCAAGAAACTAGAAAAATAAAGCAAACTAAATTCAAAGCAAGCAGAAGGAAGAAAAATTAAAATTTTTTCAAGCAAAAATAAATGAAATAGAGAATAGAAAAATAATAGAGAAAATCAGCAAAACTAAATTTGGTCTCATAAAAAGATTTTTAAAAATTAGCAAGCCTTTAGTTAGACTGACCAAAAAAGAGAGAGAGAGAGAGAAAGAGAGAGAAGACTCAAATTACTAAAATCAGAACTATTGCCTCATATTTTTGTGTTCTGTGTAAATATCCATTGATGTAAATTGTCTTGCCTCATAGACGCTCAGTATGGTTCCTACACCTTTCTTTATTCAGACGGAATGAAGCACGTTGTGTCAGTGGGGTTTTTTAAATTCTCCTAAGGAACACTGCATGCTCAAATTGTGTAATTTAAGGAAAGTCTGTAATGAATTTTTATATACAAAAGGAGGGTGGGTGGATAGGGTGTAGGGAGCCCGTGAAGGAAAGTGCAGTATATTGGGGTCACTAACAACCAGAGCACAGTTACCAACCCAGAGCCTGAAAGGGCAGGGGAAGGACCTTGAGATAGAGAGGGTTGAGTAGAACTGCTGACTTTTGACCTTTGACTGGTGGCAGGACTCAGCCGACCAGTGGCACCTCCATAAAGGGGGAGTTGAGAATAAGGGGGACCTCAAACTCACTCTTTTTTCCTGGTCTCCTGTTACTGCTTTCCATTAGCCAAACCCAGTCAGAAGCCAGGGGGCAAGGGAGCCAACACATACAGATCAGCCTCCCTGGGCAGAAAGGAGGGCAGAAACAGGAGGAGATAGATCTGAATGGGGCACCTGGAAGCTATTCAGCACACACCTGATCATGCTAGATGCCCCAATCAGAGAGAACTATTCTGCGGGTGAATAGATGGAAGTTGACTACTTGAAATTCCATTATCCAAATAGGAGTAAATGAAGAATGAGCAGATTACCCGCCCTGTCTTGTTTTTAGAATAGGCTTCCCTGACTTCATGCCCACAGTAGTTCTTTTCTCCTGTGCTAAGTTCCCACACCATGCAAACCAGGAATGCAGTTGAATGTCTCATTTGTCTTATGGAGTTATTGTGAGGATCTAAGAGAGCATTCTAATACAGTGTAAGGTGACGTATTATGTGCTTAGTAAGCTGACATGCATCGCCTCATTTGATCTTTACAGTAACTCCATGAGGTAGCTGCTACTAACCCCTGCTATTTCATAGATGAGAAAATTGAGTATCAGAGAGATGAGGTAAGTTGTTCAAAGTCTCGTAACTAAGTGGTGGATTAAGGGTTTAAATCCATTCCAAAGTCTGGGTCTTAATCACTAGGTTACATATGTCATGACTGCCTTCCTGGTTTGCACAGTGTGGGATCCGAGCACAGGAGAACAGGGCTACTGTGGGCAGGAAATCAGAGAAGGCTTCAGTGAAAGTAGCATTTGAGCCAGTGTAACGGGATTATTTTCCTTTTCTTTATTTTGGACTCCTAACATGCTAACTTATCAAGAGAAAAAGCAGAGTTAATGGATAAACAAATTGTGGTATATTTATACAATGGAATACTTCTCAGCAATAAAAAGGAATAAACTATCTCCAAGCACTAGCTTGGGTGAATCTCAGAAGGATTATGTTGGGTGAAAGAAGCCAGATGCAAAAGAGTACATACTCTATTCTGCTGTGATAGGAATCATAGTGGTCGCCTGGGCAAAGGGGAGGGGTATGAGAGCAAAGGAGTACTAGAAACGTGGGCATGCGGTGGAAATGTTCTACATCTTGACTGGAGTTGTAGTTAACAAGAGAATATATTTGTCAAAATTCATGAAACTGTACTTTAAAAAGAGTATATTTTATAGTTCGCAAATTATACCTCAATAAGTTGATTTTAAAATAACTGATGAAATTATGAAAATGTATTAAGTAAAAATTATGCAGTTGATTTCGAGTCACAATTACTGTTCAGAAATATAATAGGTGATATACATTTATTGTAAATGAATTAAGCCAGATATAAAAGCCAAAATTCATGTGATTTTTTTCCCTTGGTAAAATTACCACCTGTGAGGTATTTTTTCAAACCTGAATTACCTTAAATTTCTTTTTTTTTTTCTTTTTAATCTAGAATGGTCAGTTGGAGTGCGTACGCTGGATGGTGAGTGAAACAGAAGCCATTGCTGAATTGAGTTGTTCTAAGGATTTTCCAAGCCTTATTCATTACGCAGGTTGCTTCGGCCAGGTATGAAGAAATTTTTAATTATCTTCTATTTGCATGCTATGTAATCTATCTCTCTTTAAATTTTTAGTCCATCAAAATCCAAACATAAAAAATCATCAAAAATGTATTCAAAGATGTATAAGCCGTGATATTCATTGCAGTATTTTTTATATGAAAGAAATGTTTTAAACAACCTAAATATTCCAGATAGGATATTGGATAAATGATGAAGCAACATCCATATGATGGAATTTTACAGAAAAATATTCATTATATAATATTGAATTAAAATGTATGATACAAAACTGTTCCTGTAATTTGGTACCAACTTTGAATTTTGGAGAGAGAGAAAGAGAAATAGATAATAAAACTAGAAAAAACTATGTCACGACTTGTTTTTTTTTTTTTTTTACGACTTGTTTTTATAGTAATTATCACTCAGGGTAGAATTATAGGTGGCTTTTATTTTCTTTCTTATATTTTTCACTTTTTTCCAAATTTCCTACAATAAACAAATTTAAATTTTGTCAAAAGGAAAAATGATAGATTTTCTTGAAACCAAAATTAAGAAGAAAATCTTTGGTATGGCATTAATTGAGGAAGTCTCCATCCATTAAAGATAAGCAATCACACTAACTAAATGAGTCTCAGTTACAACCAGTTTCTGCGTTAGGAAATCCCAGTGTGAGTAACTGATGTACACAGATCACAGTCCAGTGTATGCAGTAAAAAATCATCACTAACTCCCTTTGAGAAGGGTGAGTATAAATTATCTTTTTAAAAAAAATTGGAACCACAAAATGCCAATCTCCGTCTTAAAAAAATATAAATAAAGTCAGCACTGTATTAAAATAGATTTAATCACATTTGTTTGTGGCAAAGAAAATTGCTTCTCATGCATATAACCTTATCCCTTTGGCTTCATACACTTTCCCAGTGGCAGTAAATTGTGGTATTGTCAACAAGAGATTATGCTTTTTCAAGCATGACAATCTCAAATTTTAAAAATAAACTCCTAGAATATTACCACAGCCTTTCTTCAGGGGGAGTCATGTTAGGTGATAGTTTATTTTGTGCCATGGTAACTTCAATTAATATATATGTAATGTTTCCTATATGTACCAAGCACCGTGCCGTTGGATTTTGTGTACATTATCTGCCTTATGCCTTAAAACAACCTTATTGGATTCTGTTGTTTTTATCCCCATTCTATAGATGAGGAGACTGAAAAAAGAAATCTTAAGTGGCTTGCATGTGGTCTAATGGCTAGTAAGAGCAAAGGCTGGATCTCAACTCAGGTCCTTTGGCTTTGGGACCAGATTCTGGTTTTCCTCCATTTGTGTAGATAATTTGTATAGCTTGTTTACAGTGGCACGGATACAGCTGCAGAAGTCCTTTTTTACAATTTTATCTCACAATACGTTGTGATATTTGGAGTGTCTTAACACAGCTCGTATGAAATTCATGGAATGAAGAAAGGAGCAGGAAGAACATTTAAAATTTGTAAAAGCCAATGTCTTTGAAATAATTACTCCGTTTTCTTTGTGTATTGCATTTATGAGTCCCAGTCATGGTGCTCTACAAACAAACATAAGAATGAATAAGATTTGTTAAGATGCCCTTTGTTTGCTTAGACTGGCAAAGGGGAGAATAGTATTTTCAAATGACCAGAAGAATCATTAAGACAATAGTCTTCATAAATCATTCTCAGTATAAAACAAAATTTTATTTCTTCTCAAATTGTCTGAGTAATTGTTTCATACCCCTGATTTCACTTGCTTATGTAAAGCCTAAAGAGGAATTTCAGATATCAGTGAAAAGGCTGACTGCACTTTTGGAAGAGCTTGCCAAAGAAAAGGAGGAAAGGATTGCACTGCTGTTCTGAGACTTTAAGTCAATAATTGGGCATCCGGCCTTCTTTGTCCTGAGCAGTGTCGCTTATATGTGCCAGTTTCTCTCTTCAGCTCTCACAGCAGGCTTCTCATAATTTTGAAGCTATTGGGACAGAACAAAAGAAAGTGCCATTCCTGGGACTGGCTGGGTGATAGTGTAGTTTGCTTGGCTGGACTAGAGGAAAATATGGAAATTAGTGACCTATGTGAAGAGCCATGTCAAACATTTGCTTCATGTTAGTGTCAGTCTTCAGATTGTTATTTCAAGCTGATAAGCATTTTTAATGACCTCAAGTACAGCAAGGCATTCCAGCAGTGCCTTCAGGAGAGCATTCCTAACTACGTAGAAAACGTAGAAACCCATTAGGACTGCAAATTCTGCCCAGCCATCCTACATCCACCGCGACCACTTATGTAACAGATAACCTGTGGAGATGCTGAACTTGGAACCATTACAAGGCTAATATTTTCACAAGGAAGACTGTTATTGAACAGTTTTCTAATGGATTCAGCACATGCAGGTTTTTCTACATCAAGCAGGCACTTGAGTGTGTTCTGGTTTTGTTTCTTCAGTAAATACCCTTGGAAAGGACAGTACAGAGGAAAATTCCTCTCTTGGTTTATTTTAGTTGCCCTCTGCCCCTCCTATAGATTCTTAAAGAATGAGCTCCATTTGACTTGCAATTTGTGTCCTTTTACTGGTTAAAATTACCTTTAAGGGCTCCAGAACCGCAGGGTAGCCAGCAGTTTTTAGTGGTCTTCTGGAGTGGTAGATCTTTGCGTGATAGGAATTGATTTTCTTCCTCTTGACACACCAGGTCTCGGAGGGGGCAGCTATTTCATTCCCTGATTGTACCTAGCAGAACCGGCCACAGGGAGCATGAAGGTGAAGGCATGAGGGACGCTCAGGGAATGAGCAGGGGCGTCCTCGGATGGGCCTGCTTTGCTGTCCCTTGAGAGAGATGCTTGCTGGCGAAACAATTGAGACAGAATTGTCTCAAGTCAAAGTCACCGCCTGTGTAACTTGGGCAGTTTCATTCGAACATGAAGGTTCAGATGGTCTCGTCCAGGATCCCAGCAAAGCTCTTGCCCTCAGGCGCTTGGGGGCTCCGGCCTGTTTTGCATTGGTCACTGGTTCAGTGGGCTCTCTGATACTTTCAACATCAAACTTATCATTTTGTGTCTGAATCTTTCATGTGACTTTTGGTCAAGGAGTTTTGCTAGGGAAACAACAGGAATCATAGCGTTAAGCATTTACCAAGAAAGAGCACATTTGCCTACGCTATGTTCATTCTCCATTTTAAATGTTTGCCCTGATACAGATCAAAAAAAAAAAAAAAAAGAACTTTTTCAAAAAAGAAAAAGCTCAGCAGTTCCTACGAATGGTCATGAATAGGCATGCTGGTGGGGGGGTTCCTTCCACAGGCTGTGTTATCGTTTTTCCACGGTTTACTTTAAAAAGGGGAAATATTCTGTTGACTTTATTGTTTCATTGTCATGGGGTAGAAAAAAGTAAACAACACTGAAAGGGTTATGATTGCAGATGAAAGCAAACTGAAAAATCTTTGAATGGCATAAGCATTCATCTGCTCTCCAAGGACCTTTGAAAAAGCTTAACCAACACAGAGCTCCACAACCCACAGACTGACAGTTAATGTGATTTCTGTGACCCAAGGGTTGGAAAGGGAGTGTGTTCTTGATGGAGTCAGGGGTCATGGGGCAATGAGCCATGGTGGATATTCATATTCAGAAGACAGAGAACATTAGCTCCTGAGTCTGAGTTTAAATCCTAGCCCTACCCTTACTAGCTCAGTAGCCTTGCATACGTTTACATTTTTTAAAAAAAGAAAAGGTCTCCCTGGACCTCAGTTTCCTCATCTTTAAAATGGAGATAATAGAACCTTCTTTACAGGGTTACTCTGAGGTCCAATGAGAAAAGCCACATGAAGCACTGCCTACTGCCAGCACATATTAGACACTAGGTAAATGTTGGCTATTATGGTTATTGGATACCTTCCACTTTATTATTTTTATTTCTAGAAATATTATTTAATATATTTATTTCACTATGAGTGAAGTATCAGAGAAATTGGGCAAAGAATTATTTAGGCCTTAACCTATTTAATCAATTCTTAGATGTATTTTTTTTTCACATTTTACTATCTCTAGATTCTACATTTATCTTACAGTAAATGACAATATGAGATTATTGCTGGCCATCCTTTTACATTTGAACGTGTCAAAAACTGGAGTGAATCTTATAATTGATGGCACGTTAGAGTTGATAACCTATGATCACAGACAAAGCTGCTTCCTTTAGAACTTATGGCTGTAACAAAACTGTAGACATTTTATTGATACCAGTAATAAACCGGTGGCATAGTTTTCAATTACATTTTTAATTAGACTGTCCAGCAAATCTCATAAATTACATGCATTAATTGCCGCTTTAAATAAATTGCATTGCCTTTAAGAATGTGCAAAATACAACATTAAAACAGGTCACCAAAAGAGCAGAAAATCTCGAGAAGAGGAAACGAGTGCATGAAGTAGGTTTCAAGTCGTTAGATGTAAGTTGAATGGGTAGGTGGGTGCGTGGGTGATTGGGTGGAACGTCAGTTGCAGAGGCATTCTGTAAAACAGAAATAATACATAAGAGCCAGCCCATCCGTGGAACTGCATTGGATGTTCTCTGAAAGCAATGCCTATGGGAAAATGAAGATCTGAAGTTACATTCTTCCTTTAACATCTTCCTGATACACACACACACACACACACACACATACACACACATACACACCACGCACACATTGGTGGGGGGCAGAGGAGAGAACCCGCGGAATGTCTAAAAGATAAAAGAAGAGGTGGGCATCGTTGCATATATATCTATAACATGTATGCATTTACAAGGGCCTTCTTAGTTGGAGAAAATAGCTGTATTTGTTCTGTTCTCCTTACTAGATATTTGTCAAATAAGTCACTGTTTAAATTGTAGGACTGTGGATCTCTGCTGGAATGTTCTCCAGAATCAGAGCAGAAAGCATTTCTCAGAGACTGGATGCTAAACATGCTTTTACCCAAACCAAGGGATTCTAGCCATCTCCATGTCCCTCTCAGAAATCCTAAGTGGACAGCCAGCCCATCCCTTTGAGCAGTGCTTCTGTGCACCATATCGTAGGGGAGATTGTCATTTCCATCCATTTCTCAGTGAACAGGCCAGTTGCATAGCTTCTTATTAAAGTAAATTGTCCACTGCAGAACACAAAACTGAATTGGAGGGGCTGGGCAAAGACGTGCCTTGTTCTGAACAATAGGATAAACATTCTTCCTTTATGTAAGTCTTGCATGTTGAATTGAGTAAGAGCCTTAATTATAGGAAAGAATTATCCATGACATCGTAAGAAAAGCAGGCAGGTTGTCATAACAGTATGGACTGCACCTGACTGGGAGAGTCAGGGGCCAAGGCAACTCCTGCCTCACACAGACCTTGCCCTGTTCTCCCAGGTCATCAAGCCCCTGCAAAGTCCAGGTCTCTAGATTCTTCCCAGATTTCTACAAAGGGAAAATTCCTAGTCTTAGGAATAGTATTCTATTTCCTATAACTCCATTACTATAAGTTATTCAGTTATATTCAGTTATTCGAAACACTGAATTATAATAAAGGGCATTTTCTATGCATGTGGAATAGACATATCCACTATAATATTTAATTGAGTCTGAAAAACATGAAAGTATGCCTGACAAGAAGGTACATATAAAACGTTTCTGAGTATCTTGAACTCCTCTGAACTTTACTTGCTAAAGAGAGAAGCTGCTAGAGTATCAGAGAATATCCAGTTGTCTTCTTCAGTTTTCTGATTTGTAAAATAATTGAATTGGATAATTCCCTAAAATCTCTGCCACTTCGCATTTTTAACATTTAATATCATGGGGGTCACCACAAACTTGACAATGACATTGAAGATGGCAGCACTGTCCTTTTCACCAGTAGGGGCCCAGCAACCTGCCCGCTTGATGTTTCTGTGTCTTAGGCATTGACTTCTAACCAGTTGGTCATGTCATTGATCTTGAGGTACACCCACTCATCCAGATCTTTTCAGGAGTTAAGATCACATGGTTCGATCATCTGTCTCCAGATAAAAATATTTCGGTTTTTTCCCTACCTAATTAGGAAAAATAAAGGAAGTTGTTGTACCTTATGCATTCGAAACATCACCTGCTCTGGTCCAAATGGCACTCCCAGCTTCCTCCAAGTTTGCCTCTGAAGAAGAGGATTAAGCACATCAGCCTATCTTATCGTACTCCTACCTCCCAACCCTAGCCTCCAGGCTTTGCTCCACCTCATTCTCTAGGGACGTGGAGGGTTTCACTTCCTACAAGGTCTGTCTGCTTTTGCAGCTAACACTCACCATGCTTTCCCGGGGTGCATTCTTGGTCGGTTGTAGGTATTGATTACATTTTCTCTCCTTGCTCTTTAGAGGGGTTACTCCCTGCTTGCTTGTGTAAAAAAGGTGTGGTACAAATATTCAGTCTCTCCCTGATGTCACTGATGCCTTTATAAACAGTGCCCTGTTCCCCACATGAGGGGAGAAACATGAAAGGAGCTGGCTATTTTTATCCAGCATTCCTTTAGCAGATTAGTTGGCATGTTCAGAAGGTGAAGGCAAATTTAATCCAGAAAAATATAAAAGTTCATGACCAGTCCAAGCAAATAACTGGAAAAGAAAATCCTTTAAAAGGCTAAGGAGAGGTTCAAGGCTATTTCAAACGCATGATCATCTTTTTAAATGTCAAATTCCACCCACTAAACTTCATGCTGTTGTTTTTACCACTCTCATATTTTTTTAACATTATGTTTAATTTTTCTATTTTAAAACAGTGAATTCCCATCCCCGTGCTTTCTCCTGAGGCCAAACGTAACATGTAAATACCACAAAAGACTCAGTGGGTAAAATGCAAACAGATTATGACAACACACACTGACTGTTCTGTGTCTTTGCTTTTGAAAGGTTGTGTTCAAAGCTTTGGGTCCCCTTCCTTTAACATAGAAGAAGAGAAAGATTTATCTGTTAAACAAACAAAAAAAACACCAACATTTGGTCAGAAAAATCAAGAGGGTCCCCGTTTTATTTCAGTGTGGTTATCTTAGCAACTTAAGATGTTGCCTCTTTTTTGTAAACCTATTGATTGTACGGTATGGGATTAGGAAGGCATGGTTGAAGCATGATAAACTTAAAGTAGAAGCTAGGTATCTCAATAGTCCAAGGTTTTACAATAATATTCTTGAAGCCTCCAGATAATATAAGAAAGTAACAAAAACATTGCCTTGGACTCAAAAGACTGGACTGGTTCCAACGTTGACTGTCTCACTGTGTGACTGAGGAGGTACTCAAACTTTCTGTGAATCAGTTTTCCCACCTGTAGAATAAGTAAGCAAAACAAGAGCGTTTTCTGAGATAACTTTCTGCTCTTCAAATTCTCAGAGCATTCTTCTTTCATTAACTTTAGTCAGAGATGCAAGAATTTTCAGTTCATACTGAATGGAAATGTCCTTCTCGTAAGGTAAGCTTGGCTATATCTAAGCTTCACATGTTGGAGTTTTGTTTTCCTCTGTCCTTATATTAGACTTCACTACATGACAGTCTATTAATTCCAGCCTGTCCTTGTGTTTAATAGGAAAAGATTCTGCTGTGGCTTCTTCAGTTCATGCAAGAGCAGGGCATCTCACTGGATGAAGTAGACCAGGAAGGCAACAGCGCCGTTCATGTGGCTTCCCAGCATGGCTACCTCGGGTGCATACAGGTACACAGGCCCTGCTGCTCTGGAGAGAGAAATGAGTGCATCAAGTAATAAAACAAAACATGGGAATTTTGTTCACCGGGAGAATGTCTGGATTAAATCAGCTTTTCCTCTTATAGTGGATCATGAGGAGTCAAATTGATGCATTTGTATTTCCAGAAATGCACACAAACACTGGCATCAGTAGCTGTCTGGGTTTCTCCTGGAGTGTCACAGGATGTTGAAGGGGACACTTCTTGCCCTTGCAGCATTACCTTAAAACCCCAATGCTGAGGACAATGAAGTACCCCATGTTCTCAAGACAGCAGGAAACCACTACCAGACTGACATCGCTGAGTCCGTCACATGGAGGGTGCGCCCTTCCTGCTGTCATTAGCACACTTCGCCTTCCCAAATGTCTGAAACACAGGACCGAATTTTTAAGAAAGAATGAGAAGAATTCCTCAGAGTAGCAAGCAGGAGGCTTAGGAGAGAGAGTGGTGTGGTTTTCTTCTCCCGTTCTCTGTAGTAGGACTGAGCTTCCCCAAAGCATTCAAAAAGTCCCAGAACTGATTACAGGAGGCCCTCGATATTGGTCCCCTCTGCCCATGGGCAGGCTCAGCAGGGCCTCAATTGGCCAGCCGCTCCACCCAAGAGCCTCCGGTGGCCTCATCCTTTTAGCCCAACATACCTTGGGAATATTACCATGTCCTTTGTGTGCAGTGATGTAGAGAGGTTGGGGAGCAGAGCCACAGGAGGTGGGGAGGCCCTTCCCCCTGCCCCAGGCCACCTGGAGGTACATCCAGGAGGGCTGCTTAGAGAGCACAGGGTTCCTACAGGAAGAGGGGTTGGCCTCTCGTCCCACAGCTGAATGCAGAGCTGCACAAAGCTGAGCCACACCCAGTGCCGCCATCCTAGCAGCACATAGTGGGAGGCCCTGCGAGAGTCCTCAGAAGCTTGGGGCACACGTGAATGTGAAAACTGGGTATTTATTATATACAGTAGTTTACATCTGCTAATCCCAAACTCCCAGTCCTTCCTTCTCCCACCCCCCTGTATAGCACAGGGAAATAGTCAATATCCCGTGATAAACCATAATGGGAAAGAATATTAAATAAAAAATGTCTCTGTGTATAACTGAGTCACTTTGCTGTACAGCACTGTAAATCAGCTATACTTCAATTAAAAAAATTTTTTTTAAAACTGGATAGGCGTTTTACCTAGAAAATGTAAGGCCCTGACTGACAAAACGAAGAGAGAAGAGAGCTGAAGAGAAGGAGGGAGAGTGACAGTGTGAGGAGAGGAAAAGCTTTGAATTGGAAACAGAGTTTAGAATTGACCTGGAATTTAATTTATGAACATAAATCATAATTACCAGAGTCCAACCAGTCACACCATTCTCATCATTGAAAATGACCCAACATCTATGGATTTGTTCCCACATCTGCCTGAGATGTAGGAAAGGGCGATTGACAACGTACGGCTGAAGGCCATGATTAAAGAAAATACTTTTACCTCACCAGATTTATACGGTTCAAAGTATGTGTATGTAAGAACTCTAAGAAAACAACACTCTTTTTCAGCCTTATTAGGTATTGTTTCTTTTATTCCAAACTCAACGGGTACTTACTGAGGTCCTATGGTGAACAAGGTAGACTGTATCTCAGAGAGAAAACTGGGAAGTGAGAACTTGCTCGGGAAGGTAGAGAGGACTCAGGGAATTCAGACGATGTGGAAAAGCAGTAAACGTAAGAGGCAAGAGATTCATAAAACCGGAAAGCAGAGGTCGCAGCGAGAAGCCCTCTGCAGAGTCTCCTCACATGCAACCACTCTGTGGAAAGCCACGCTGATAGGAAATATTTCAAGTGTCTGGGAAGTTTCCCCACTGTTGTTGGCAAAGCATGCATCTTCTAATTTAAGACACCAAGTTGTAAAAGGAGTGATGAGAAAAGAGAGAAATTTAAATTTTTACCAGGATCTGCAGAAAGATGAAAGGAGTAGCATTACTTTTTGTGGAGGAAAAATAATTAAATGAAGACTGAAAACTTCATTTTTCCATGTGACAAAACACTCTATATTTAATAGTGTTGAAGTAGACTGTTTTTATCAGCCAGTAAATGACTGCAACCCAAAGAAAACCAGCTGATATCACTAATTCTGTTTGAGATCTTACTTATTTTCCTTCTTAATATGTGAGGAGAGGCAGTCTGTCTTTTCAGAGTGTTCGTCTCTCCACTTAACACAAATGATATTTTTGGCGCTAGACACCATGGATGTGGAAACTTGAATAATCTTGGAAGCGGGTCTATCCACTGGGTGTGAGAATAAAAAAAAATAGGTACAGAGAGATTGAAAGTAGAAAAGGGGGTGAGCGAGGACCTTTATGAAGTGAAGAGGGGAACTGAGTATGGAAAACATTGGAAAGATAACTGCAGAGGCCAGAGTCAAGGGGAGCGATAATAGTGTGTTTATGCTGAGTCTCTGAGAGCTCAGGGTGAGGTGATCTCTGCGACACCCTGTGACGTGGGTGGCAGTGGCCTTATAGCACCTTTTGTGGTGAGTGATCCTAAACCGAGAGGAAAATGAAGCTCCTTAATGACTTCTGAGTCTAAGTAGTCTAGGAATTTAAAAATCACAAGTATTTCTTGTGGAAAAAACATTTTCTATTACTAAAATAAATCCAGAGGTCTACAGACTGATCTTGATAGTGTCAAAAAATACGGCAGACTCTGACAGTTGATTAATATGGATGTAACAGCTTTCTGTGGGGTCTGTTGTCATCACAGCATAAAAACAAGAGAGTTTTGATTTTTTTTAAAATTAACCATGTCAGGGAATTCCCCGGCGGTCTAATGGTTAGGACTCCGGGCTTTCATTGCCAAGGGCAAGGATTCAGCCCCCGGTCAGGGAACTAAGATCCCACAAGCCGAGGTGCAGACAAAAAAAAAAAAAAAAAAAATTAACGATGTCAACCGTGCTCCATCAAATCTCTCTACCCTCTACTAATGGTACCCTGGCCAGATTCCTTAACTTTTTGCTTTTGTTTGACTATTAACAAATGTACTTCAAACCAGTTTAAAAATCTCAGTCTTATTTCTGGTTCAAAGCATTCTCCTCCCCAACCCAGATCAGACTCAGGGTGAGAGGGACTTGGTACGGGACTGAGGCATGACTGGTTTTTTACACACCACCTTAGCTCCTATTCCCCTCTCTCTTCTGGGCTCCGGTGTTGGGGACAAAGGGGAGGTATGGAGAGAAAAAGTCAACTGTCTCTTTGCTTTACTGCCAGAGGTCATGGCATCTCCCTGAAAGTTGTCTTGCTTCTTTAGCTCACTATGGTTGGCCACTGTTGCCCTCTGGGGAAGCCTTCAGAGGCTGAATCTCTGGTGGGCACGGTGGGTGGGGACTTCAGAGGGTCCTCTAGAGCCTTCCCACTGATACCTGAGACAGGAGATCTGGCCCCGACCTCACACCCTCCTCTGCCATACAGTCCCCTCCACCTGTGTTGCACCCCACCGCCTCCTGTTGCTAAAGAGCCCTCTCCTTTTTTTTCTTTTTAATTTATTTAATTTATTTATTCTTTTGGTTGCATTGGGTCTTCGTTCCTGTGCACGGGCTTTCTCTAGTTGCATCGAGCGGGGGCTACTCTTCATTGTGGTGCGCAGGCTTCTCATCGTGGTGGCTTCTTTTGTTGCAGAGCATGGGCTCCAGGTGTGCGGGCTTCAGCAGTTGAGGCACGTGGACTCGGTAGTTGTGGCTTGCGAGTTCTAGAGCACAGACTCCGTAGTTGTGGTGCACGGCCTTAGTTGCTCTGCAGCATGTGGGATCTTCCCGGACCGGGGCAATCGAACCCGTGCCCCCTGCATTGGCAGGCAGATTCTTAACCACTGCGCCACCAGGGAAGTCACCCGAGAACCCTCTCCTTTTTAATTGGGTGATAACAAGCTCACAGCAAGCTCCCTTCTACAACGTCTGCTCAATATATGGGACATACCCTTGCCATGGCACGTGGTGGGAATGTGGGCCCTGCCATGACAATTCTCTCCTGTTCTTTTTATTCCTGATTGGGTAGGTTCAGCAACAGATCATGTGTGCTGCCCAAGTAAATAGGAAAAAGTAAACAAAATTCCTTCTTTTTCTTATGGGCATCCCCAACTTCAAGGGCCCACTGAAAGGGACAAAGCCTCCCCACTGAAAGGGACAAAGCCTCTTACCACAGACACTGCCCTGCACACCTCCTAGAGGAAAGGACTCTAAGGAAGAAGGAGCCTCCACCCCTTCCCAGTCTCCTTCCGAGGCTGTTGTGAGATTGATAGTAGTGGGATTGGTTGGCTGCATCGTTGTAGGCTCCAAAACGAGGCACCTGACACTGGCCACTGAAAGCTCACCAGAGGCTGTCCTTTGTGTGTGATGGTACTCCTCAACCCAACCGTGTCCCGCTATGGGCTCTGGTGACTGGTTTTGGAACAACAGGAAAAGTTCCATTCAACCTTCTGTTACAGTCATTAAAAAATACGGATGTTTACGGATGGACCTAAAGAATATCATACTAAGTAAGTCGGACAGAGAAAGACAAATACTATATGGTATCACTCGTGTGTGGAATGTGAAAAATAATACAAATGAATCTATATACAAAACAGAAACAGACTCACAGACATAGCAAACAAATTTATGGTTACCAAAGGGGAGAGGGAGGCAGGGGGAGGAATAAATTAGGAGCATGGGGTTAACAGATACTAACTACATCAAATAGATAAACAACAAAGACCTGCTGTATAGCATGGGGAACTATATTCAGTATCTTGTAATAACCTATGATGAAAAAGATCTGAAAAAAATGTATATAAATATAACTGAATCACTTTGCTGCACCCCTGAAACTAGCAATATTGTAAATTAGCTGTACTTCGATTCAAAAAAATAATAAATAAATAATGTTTAGAGGGAGGTTCTGATATAATCACATGTCTCCGCATTCTCTGACAGACCCTGGTTGAATATGGAGCAAATGTCACCATGCAGAACCACGCGGGGGAAAAGCCTTCCCAGAGCGCTGAGCGCCACGGACACACCCTGTGCTCCCGGTACCTGGTGGTGGTGGAGACCTGCATGTCGCTGGCCTCCCAGGTGGTGAAGCTAACCAAGCAGCTGAAGGAGTGAGTGACCTGTTCGTTCCATGAGAACCAAGTCTGGCTGCTCATCGTTGTGCTTAGGTTTCAGCCAGGCCTTTGGAAGGCTCCCTCCTGCTGGTCTTACAGGAATTCCCTAGCATCCTCCTCATCTTCTTTTCTTCCTCCGTCCCAAGTCCTCACGGCCAGCATTCATGCCATTTCTGCAGAGGCAAAATGATATTTAAACAAAAAAAATGCAGAGCTAGCTTCCTAAGCAGAGAACTTAAGCCACAGTGGACAAGGGGAAGGAGCCTCTCTCTGTGCTCACATCTCAGGGTCAGATGACGTGGCAGGTGCGGAAAGCACACGTGGGCATCGTCCCAAACTTCTGTCCTTAACAGTCTAGCAAATCATCAAAAGCAAGAGAGAGAGAGAAGGGCTATAGATGGGCCAGTTTCTCAGTTTTCTCAAAAAGAAAAAATGTATATTTGGGAAATTACAGACAGGTCACCTGGTAAATATCACTGGCAAATTTATTATAAAAATTAAGCAGACGATTCATGAATCCTCAGAATTTAAAATCCTCAGAATGTAAACTTAGCGTGATGTTACTTAAAACACTCTTTGTCTAGCTAAAATCAGTTCTTTTTTGATGAGATGATTCAGCTGGTACACACTGCATACCTAGATGCCAGGGAAGCATTTCTGGAAGGCTGCCATGATATGCTTGAAGAAAGGAGGACCAGAGGAGAGGCCATCCGAGGGGTCTCCAGCAGGTTGGAGGATTAAGGAGCTGATGCTCGTCTGAGGGGACCAAGGTCAGCCCTTGGAAAACACATCAGCCAAGTGACAACTGCCATACTAGGAAGGGAATCATTGAACATCAAAAATAGTCCTCAAAGTAATGGTGACAGATTAGGAGGACAAACCTTAAAAATTAAATTTTAAGGAAAAAAATGAAGTTTTACTTTAAAATTATAAAAAGTATTTTTTTTCTTCTTTCCTTGTGAAAAAAGACCTGTGGTTGGTAGGAGGCCTTAACTGATTAGAAGTGTAATTCATGCAACAATATGACAAGTCCTGAGATCGTCTGGTTCCTCGCTAAGCTCGGGGAATTGTTTTCTCTCTCTGCTTCTGTTCTCTTGCCTTAGAGGTAAGAGTCTCTGTACTCCTCTGCTTCTCCCCCTGCCAGTACCTAGAATACTCTCTTTAATGAATTTAGGCTTTTACTAGGAAAAAAAATAAAATTTAAACTTAAAAATTAGAACGGTTCCTTTCCCTCCAAGAATCCTCTGCCCAGTTACACAAGACTCCCCCAGGGCAGGTGAGCTAAGCGAGCCTGAACGTCTGGGGAAAATGCACACAGATTCATAACTCAGTAAGTTATCTTGCTACAGCGAACATACTTGTACACGTCTTTATGTACATGTACTGGTGTTTCTGAAAAGTTCCTAGAAGGGGAATTGCCAGAACAAAGTGCATATGTATTTAAAATGTGGATAGATCTCACCACCGTCCTCCAGAACTGTTGTACCAGTGGACACTCCCCCCAGTAGTATATGGACATATCCACCAAGAGGAACTTTAAAATGGTCCAATGGAATGTTTTTTCTTAGGGTTTGTACTCAGAGGAAAGATCACAAAACCTTCCACTGTCTCTTACCACAGAGTCGGAGAAGCTTTCATGAGTTACAGCATCTGTTTTATTGGTAGAACTCTTCAAGGTCAGGGTCTTGGCTGCTCTCTGTGTTGATGATCCTGGGATAAAACACACATGTATGCTAATAGACAGCAGTTCTTCCGCTGTCTCCAAACTGAATGCTGTAGACAGTTGTAGTTAGGCCAATGACAAGATGAAATATGAGAAGTTACGTTGTAGACCCTAGTCGTGTACTTACTCTGCGTCTCAGTGAGGTTGGCAAAACTAGAAATGAACAGAGAAATTCACTTAGTCTATCCTCAGTACACTGAACCCTTCAGGTTCTAGGGCATCAATAACATCAAAAGGTGCAGGACGAAGGACGGAAAACACTAGTTTTTCAGCCCAAAATTGTTGAGTGGGAGACAGTCTTGAGTGCCTTTTCCTACTAGAATATTTTTACCAACCGTTTGGAGTTAATAAACATAGCTATTATTTAGAAATAGCAACCTTCAGGTCTCTTAGAGATCCTAATCTACAGGTGTAGGTATTATGGGTTGAATTGTGGCCGCATAAAATGATGTGTTGGGGTCCTAACCCCTAGTACCTCGGAATGTGAGCTTATTTGGAGATAGGGTCTTTATAAAAGTAATCAAGTTAAAATGAAGTCACACACACACACACACACACACACACACACAGTGTATTTTACTTTCCTTAAGTAAAAAAAGAAAACTACAAAATACAGTGTGCAGTATAATCTCATTTCTAAGAAATCCCTCTCTCTCCCCCCACCCCGCTCTCCCTGCCACCCCAAGGTGGTATGATACACTCCAAAATGTTACTCACTCTTTCTAAATGGTTTGAATTTTTAAAGTAATTGTATTAATTTAGCCATCAGAAAAAAACCAAGTTAAACAAAGCTAGCAAACTCTTTCCATGTTGGGTTAAAAACAATGAAATAACTTGGTATTTTTTCAATAAAGAGAAAACAATGTATGGTAACACTCGATTTACTCTGGACATAGAAGCGTATTATCAGAATGTGCATTAAAGTTAAGAAAACACGTCAAAAGCCGTAGGTTACAGAAAGTGAAATCTGTTTAGAAAACACATTAATTATTACAGAACTTGGAAAAAGGAAAACTGATTCTGATTTTAGAGGAGTAAGCAGTATTTACCGAACTCTGCAGTATTCGTGTGGTACCCGCCCCCCACCCCCCGCCGCAAACTGTCCCCCAAAGATGTCTGTCACATCCTAATCCCTGGAAGGTATGAATATGTTACCTTACATGACAAAAAGGGAATTAAGGTTGCAGATGGAGTTCAGGTCACCCTGGATTATTGGGGTTGGTCCAATCTCATCACATGAGTAACAGTAAAGAGAAGGCAGAAAAGGAGATCAGAGAGACTCAAAGTGTGAGAAGGACTCAATCTGCTCTTGCAGACTTTGATGAGGGAGGAAGGGGCTGTGAGCCAAGAAGTGCAGTAACCTCTAGGAGCTGGCAATGACCCTCAACTGACAGTCAGCAAGAAAACAGAGACCTCAGTCCTACAACTGCAAGGAACCGATTCTGCGCCTGATTTGAGTAAGCAGGACAGAGACTTTCATCCTAGAGCCTCCAGAAAGGAATGCAGACTGGATACCTCGGTTTTAATCTGGAGAGACCCATTCTGGTCTTCCGACCTACAACTGTAAGATACACGTGTGTTGATTTAAATCACTAAGCATGTAATAATTTGTTAACAGAAGTAGAAAATTAATACACTTAGCATCAAAACTGGTAGCAGCTCTCGTGAGCAGGGATGAGGAACCAAACAAATGACTTACAAGTGTTCTTAAAAGGACTGCCGAGTCTTAGATACTGGCTTGAGGAAGCCCAGTCTTCTCCTTGCCAAATGTCACTGCACATACTCAACAGCTGTCAGCTGCCTAAATTTAATTCTGTGAGAACAGATTTGGATAATAACCTTCCATCAGCCCCCAATACTCTCCTTTTCTCAGAAGTGGTCAGTCTTAGTCCTAACATTTCATCCCTAAGACCTAAGAAGTCTGTGATCTCATTTTTCTCACTCATTCTGTGACTCACATACTGAAAACTTAATTGTCTAAAGGAGGAGCCAGCAATCTTTTCCCTAAAGAGTCAGATAGTAAATATTTTAGGCTTGTGCACCACATGTTCTGTGTCATAATTAGTCAACTCTGCTTTTGTAGCGTGAACTCAGCACTCGATAATATGTAAATGAATGTGTATGGCTCTGTTTCAATAAAACTTTATTTACAAAAACAGGTGATGGGCTGGATTTGGCCCATAGTCTATAGTCTGTAGTTCGCTGACCCTAGTCTCAAGAATGCATACAAAATAAAAATACGTAAGAGCACTCTACTTTTCCCACTTTGAAATTTGGAACTGCCTGTCAAGTTTTTTAGAAAAACATTTAGTGAGGGGTTAAAACAGATGAAGAAAGATTAAAAGGAGGTTAAACTCCTTTTATAGGGTTCTTAGGTGTCAGAGTGAATTATGACACAGTCAAGAAAACTATTTGGAGGCAGTTAGATGGACTGATGACAGAAATCACAAGTATGAATGGAGAAAGAAAGGACTCTATTCTCTAGATTCTAAAAAAGCCCTCAGAAAGGACTAATCAACTTTTAAGTATAATAGATGAGCATGTGAAATATGAATATATAAAAATATGTGAGCATATGTCTAGTATACTAGTCTGCTAGGGCTGCTGTAACAAAGTACCACAAACTGCCTGGCTTAAACAACAGAAATTTGTTTTCTCACAGTTCTGGAGGCTCGAAGTCTGGAATCAAGGTGTTGACAGGGTTGGTTCCTTCTGAGGGCTGTGAGGGAGAATCTGTTCTGTGCCTCCCTCCTAGTTTTTGGTGGTGTGCTGCCAGTCTTTGGCATTCTTTGCCTTGTAAATGAATCAGCCTAATCTTTGCCTTCATGTTCACGTGATGCTCTCGCTGTGTGTGTCTGTCTCTGTGTCCAAATTTTCCCTTTTCTAAAGGACACTTCATACTGTATACTTTCTACCTATATACACATATATTAGGGAAACTTTTTCTATGTCATAGATATTCAAATATATTATCATTCTTAACAGCTGCCTTCACAGAAATAATTATAAATTATTTACTCAGTCTTATTGATGATCATTTAGGTTATAGTTTTTTTACTCATGTGAATAATGACTATCTTTTTGGGTACTTTTGATTGCATCCTCAGGAAAATGTCTAAATTATAAGGATGAAGATTATGCACATTTGTAAGATTTTTAGATTTATCGCAACTTATTGAAAATCACCATGAAAAAAATGTATACCTGTTAATTTATGATAGTAGCAATGTGTCAGAGAGCTTATATATTTTGGTTTGTTTTTCCCAGACAGACAATGCAACGTGTCACACTGCAGAACCAGCTCCAACAACTTCTGGAAGCCCAGAAATCAGAGGGCAAATCTCTCCTTTCTTCGCCCAGGTAATACCAGGAACGTTGGTGGTTAGAATTCTTAACTGTCTTTAATATGTGAGCCTTCTTTTGGACTTTCTTTTAATATCTTTTAAGAAGATAACAGAAAACATTTTATTCTTATAAAGAGGAATAAAAATGAGCTATCACATGGAGAAAGGCACTGGACCTAGTGTCAGAAGACTTGAATTTATCTCTGGCTGTGCCATTTCTTCTTTCCAGGACTATAAACAAGTCGCTTACTCTTTCAGAGTCTTTTATTTCTTCATCTGTGGAATGGAAATAAAGATATGTAGTTTCATAAGGTTATTGAAGATGGGATTAATTGAGAAAATTTGTGCAAAATTAATGTATAAACCATAAAACAGTAGTTTCTTGTAGTTTTGTAAAACTATTTATTGTAGTTTTGTAAAACTACAAAAGAATAAATTTTGTAGTCAAAGCAAAAGGTATGAGGCATACTATACTGGTTCTGGTTGCCACCATGGAATGCTTGTAGATTGCTTGAAACACATATTCATTATTCTTATTTCCGTCTTAGTGATTTGTAAGTTATTAGTGGCATTTAAGCCATGTGGTGATTTGTGGCTGAGTTATTTTAACCCAGTAGGAAGTCATCTCATATGTCCCTCATCCTCTTTCAGTTCACCCTCCTCCCCAGCTTCCAGAAAGTCCCAGTGGAAATCCCCAGATGCAGATGATGAGCCTATAGGCAAAAGCAAACCAGGAATCCAAGAGGGGATTCAAGTTCTTGGAAGCCTGTCCGTGTCCAGCCGGGCTAGGGCCAAAGCTAAGGACGAAGATTCGGATAAAATCCTACGCCAGTTATTAGGAAAAGATATTTCAGAGAATGTGTGCACCCAGGAAAAGCTGTCCTTGGAATTCCAGGATGCTCAGGCTTCTTCTAGAAATTCAAAAAAGACCCCACTGGAGAAGAGGGAACTGAAGTTAGCCAGGCTGAAGCAGCTGATGCAGCGGCCACTGAGTGAGTCTGACACGGACTCCAACAACTCTGAGGACCCCAAGGGCACGCCTGTGAGAAAGGTTGACAGGCCCAGACCACAGCCTGTGGTGGAAAGCGTGGAGAGTATGGACAGCGCAGAAAGCTTACACCTGATGATCAAGAAACACAGCTTGGCATCAGGACGCAGGTTTCCTTTTAGTATCAAGGCCTCCAAATCTCTGGAGGGCCATAGCCCATCCCCCACCTCAGAGAGCAGCGAGCCAGACTTGGAATCCCAGAGTCCAGGCTCAGGAACCGCGCCCCCAAGCCAGCCCTCTGGAGAACTCCCTCAGCCCAGCCCTGACAGCACAGCTGCCCAGAAAGTGGCCACGAGTCCCAAGAGCGCCCTCAAGTCCCCATCTTCCAAGCGCCGAACGTCGCAGAACTTGAAACTCAGAGTTACCTTTGAGGAGCCTGTGGTGCAGATGGAGCAAACTAGCCTTGAACTAAACGGAGAGAAGGACCGAGATAAGGGCAGAACCCTCCAGCGGACCTCCGCAAGCAGTGAACCAGGGGATCAACTGAAAAGGCCTTTTGGAACCTTCCGATCCATCATGGAGACGCTAAGTGGCAACCAGAACAATAATAATAACTATCAGGCATCCAACCAGCTGAAGACCTCCACTCTTCCCTTAACCTCACTTGGGAGGAAGACCGCAGATGGTAAGGGAAATCCAGGGAGCTCTGCTAGCAAAGGAAAGAATAAGGCGGTGAGTGCTATTTGGAGAATATCCTTTTTATTCCTTTAAATTAATTATATTGTTCCGAACACTCCAGATTGTTGCCCTTGGCCACCTTGAGGGCATCCCCAGGAGAATTCCAAAGGATTCATGAAAAGCCAGATTCATGTGTTTCTAATGAGATATGTCGTGTTAGAGTACATTTTGAAAATACTCTAAGAGAGAAAGGTTAAACAAATCACAGGAGATTGTATTCTGGTCCCTAAATTTCCCTAAGTAGTTTTGATCCTTGAGAATTAGGAGTCATAGACAGGGAGCCATTTCTACAAGATTAGACTACTAATTGATGTGAAATCAGGCCCTTCTTTGGCACTGACTCTGCCGCAGGAAGCCTTAGTTCTCCTCATGTGACTGGATAGTTTATTCTCGAGCCCAATTAAACAGCACATAAATAGAAACTCTGTTTCTAAACTACTCAACTTTGGAAGGACCTTTAGAATGAATACACCACAGGGACCCCCTCGTTGGCGTTTTACGACACAAGCCCCTAAGGAAGCTCTAGTGGTCTGAAGTGCTTGCCAGCGCGCAGGGGACAGCAGAGTATGCCATGAACTACATTGTGTAATTGCATTTGTTGTAAAACGATGCACTATTATCTGGATTTAAATCCAGTGAATAGGAGATACAATCATCTTTTTAGGCAACATTTCCTGCATGTTCTGTGCATGCCATGCCCTTAAAAAAACATGGTATAGCAGCCAAAATGTGAAACTCTCTGAGGGATAGAAGGATCCAGAATATCCCTGCTAACCAGAGTCACATCCGCATCATTTATTATTTGCCATAAGGTGAAATCCCATTCCAGTGAGGTCTAAGAACTGTGCAAATTCTTCTTTGCAATACCAACATCAAGTTTTAGTTAATATCACTCGAATTAACTGAACACAAATTTTAATTACACTGATTTCCACCGAGTTGTCTTTGTTATTAAAAGACTTTAGCATGTATTTGCTTCAGCTAGAAAAGTCACACTTGTGCCCCAAACACCAGGCCTTTTGGATTAAATATGTCCAAACTTACCTTGCTGGAATAAAACTTTTCCAGGTGACTTAAGGGTTCCTCTCGCACAAGTCAGAGATCTCAGCAGTTCCCCAGGCTCCTCAAAGTATGTCTGAAGCTTCTACCCTTTAATCTGTCTCCTGCCTGCCTCCTGTTTATTGAGACTTGTGCATGTGCTGAGCTTGTCGCATGTGTTCAGATGACTTTTAATTGCACCTCTCTAGGAGATGTACGACAGCTGCATCAGTCTTTCCTCTAACACGCTGATTGAAGAGCATCTGTGTGACTCTGCACGGTACGTGGTGCTAGGGTTGTATTGCTCAGCAGTGCCACGCCTTCACTTTGAATTGCATGATCTTTTACACACCAGTCCTGGAGCACCTTTCCCAGGGGCTGACACCAAGGAAGTAGAAAATTACAACTCTTTCCCCAAATAGAAGAAGGCAGACTTGTAACTGGGCCTTAGAAAGGGAGCGAGTACCCTGTTGGAGGGGCTCCAGTCCAGCAGCAGAGGGCAGAGGAATCTACTCAGATCACAAACATGCTGTGCTTCCCAACTGACCTTGGCTTTCAGTCTTTGTTTTAATGGAGTCAAGTACCAAGTAAGTATAGAAATGAAATTTCCTGCCGTGGGTAGAATGAGTCAACCTCCGATCAGAATCAGAACTTTGAAACAGAGCTGAGGTTTTCCTTCATTGCTGGTTATAGACTGAAAGCTCCTTTAGTCAGCAGTCTGCTGCCCTCAGAAGTGAGGTCCTGCCATGCTCTACCTCAGTGTTTGGAACCGCAATTCAAGTCCATGAGCCGGTCTCTGAGCTCCCACCAACAAAACAATGGCCTTTCTCAAACAGAATGTTTGTGATTCAAAATGTATGCATGGCGTATATAAAAGGATCATCTCCAGGGTCCCCAGCGGCTCAGTCTCCTCTTTGAGCAAAGTCCTTCTTCAGCATAGCTTTCCTTCGTCCCCCAGGGATACATTCAACTCCCTAACAGAGCAGGAAAGAGGAGAGGGCTAAGAAGAGAGCAGTTGATGGGGAGTTAAGTCAGTGAGTGCCTCTTGACAGGTTTATTTCAGAAGAGTTAAACCCCCAACACCCTTTTAAAAGAGACTAATCATTTAAATTAAAAGAAAGCTGTGACACGCCTTTCAGCACCCTTCCAAAATCCTCCAAAACATTTGTGTGGATGTGTGTGTGTATGTATATAATAGTTACAGGTACACAAATAGAAGTGAATGTGTTGTGAGTGTAAATGTTAGTTCAGAATTCTAAGGTGTAAGAAATGTCGCTTTCCTTTTTTTTCCCCTCTAAATCACGTTTACTCTGCTCCAGGTCTCCATTCAGGCTAGAGGAAAAGTAAATCTCAGTCATTTTAGGGGGTCCCCTAGGGGTCCCATTCATTCCATGAGTTGAAGGAAGCACCTTGGAGCTTCAGTACTTACTGGTCACCAGCATTCCGCTTGGGTCAGGCTCAACATGCTGCCTAAGTCTGGGCTGTTTCTGGCCACACTGGGGCAGGGCAGCTTGGCCAGTGCTAAAAGCCCAGTGCCTGGGGTGGGAAGGAGATAGAAAAAAATACCCTTTGCCTTCCCAGACGCTGGTATTGGTCCACTTCTGTTTCTTCCAACCTATCTTCCCCACCCCTCTGCGTCCCCATCTTAGGTTCTGTCTTCTGGTGCCTGGAAAATTCTGCTTTTGTCCTTAAGCAGAAGTCACCAAAAATACCCTGAGGCAAGGAAGCACAAAGGCTTGGCAAACTCCTTGGGAGCGGGAAGGAGAAAACCTCTCATTTCTTCCAGGTTCCTACAGCACCTGGAAACAAGACAATTAGTATCCCAGTAGATTCTCCTGCCAGATATATTTCATCCTGTCTTCTTACAAGTAAGAGAACAAAGCTGACAGTCTACTGTCATAGGATTACAAAAATCAGAACACAAAAGGAGGTTATGAGGTCACTCAGACATCCCACAACTGGGTTAACACTTTCCTACTCAGTTTAAGGAACAGTCCTTCTGAAGGCTCAGTTTTGAACCTGTCAGATTCACTGGCTTTATGTATTAACAGAGTTTTCCTTCAGTGATAAACAGAAACCCCAAAATTATAATATTCAATGTAGTTAAATAAACATCCAGACCCCTTCCCCTCCCTACCTTATAAATTAACTTATCCCTTATCGTGGCTGTCGTTTGGCATGTGTTCTGTGGAAAGTGAAAACCCACTAGTTTGTCCATGGCATATGGGGGAAGGTTTCTCTGGTTCATCATCACACAGAGGCAGGGAGAACCAGCCCAGTCCGTTCCTTAGATAAAGCAAGGGTAGATGTATCTAGCTGAGATAAAGATTCCTCAGAGAGATGAACTAGCATGGGAACGTAGACATGAAAAATACCTAAGTGATTCTGGTGCCTGCTTCATTTTGCCTGTGGGACCCATAGAAAGGGCATCCCACAGAAAGATGCAAGAAAGAAAGGAACCCAAGTGTCCATCTGTCAGTGGTGCCTTTAAATCTTGGCCCAAGAATTTGCTTGAAGGCCACATGGTTCCTCTTGGGAGCAGGGACTGCCCGGGATCATATAACTTTGGAAAGCAATGGCAGTCATTGGGTTGGAGTTGGCTCTAAGCATTATGCTGCTGGTGGCCCTCTCAGTATAGCCCTGGGAGAAAGAGTCGGGCAGTGGACCCTTGTTCCAGGCCTATACTGGAATCACATTTTAGTTCCTAAGATTTTTTTTTTCCCCTAGTAAAGGAAAAATAGGGACAATAAATACAACACTTTAAACAATGTCAGCTCTGTGAGGGGGTTCTGTTTGCTATTTATTTTTCAAAATTGGTCACAGCTTGATAGCAAAGAATCTAAATTTCTTTTCATTGCCCTTTAAAATTAGATTCAACTCTATTACTCTGAATAGCTGTTCCAGTGTGTTTCAACTGTGGAGGATGACTTTGTTTATAACAAGCAGATTTATCTTTACTTTTTCTTATAAAGGACAAGTTGGTCTTGAATTATTACAACTCCAAGGGAATGTTTGCAGTTACTTATTTTAAAATGCCAGTAAGACATTCATTTCCCAGAGCTTAAGTCTATCCAAGATCCGTAACACTTGAGGTGAGCGTTGATTCCAGTTACTGATAGGCAGAGGGCATTACCCCTGGCCACCGCTGGTCACATCCCCTTTGACCACAGACGCACTGTAGCCTGAGGGGTTAGCATCAGGAAACCCCTAATCCTAGCACCAACATGAGAGTAGACTCCTTAAAAAGACATTAAGCAATAAACACCATTAGTGTGGGTTTTACTGCCAAGGAATTAGCCACACTGGGAATTATACATCCGGACCCAAGAGCTAGTAGCCCATATTTTACATAGATGTCAAGATTGTTCAACAGCCACTTCAAAGTGAGTTGATGTGAGGGTATGTCAGTGGTCATCTGCTGTGCCCAATAGGAGGTCAGAGTTCAGGGTACCCCTACCACCAGCGCGCACGCACGCGTGTACGCGTGCGCGTGCCACACACACACACACACACATTTCTGTCCTTATTATCAGTACATATTACTAAACAGAAAAATGAGCAAAGACATGGAAGACATTGGGAAGGTAGAGGTGAGGCCCTGGCTGAAACCTGTCCCAAGTCAAGCATACCCTCAGCCCCACCGAACAGCATTTCCAGAATCATGATGGAAAATGCAGTCAGCACAAAAAGGAATCCCTGTTAAACAAAGGCATCTTTGCCATAATTTCTCTGGATATAATCAAATAACCACATTTCAATCTTAAATTTTTGATCTTAAAGTATTTTCATAGGCTTTTTAAGGATCTTGAAGGGATAATTATATAATTACCTAGTCATAGGTATGTTACCAAGCTAGCTGAGAGTATGTTGATTGCATAGTTCTAGAGTGAATCCCCTGGAGCAGACTGAATCTTACCAATGTAACAGTTCAGAAAAGTTTGTTAGAATGCTAGTACTAAAAGGGCACTGAGTAACGCTATAGACATTAGAGTTTCTGCCCCAAAACTGTACTTTCAAGTTCTAATCTCTGATCTAAAGTATGTTTTTCTGTGTTTTCGTGTCTAATATACTAGCTCTGGGGTCCAGAGCCAATGAGTCAGGAGGAGTACCATGGTGTACCTGGGGTGACCACCTCTGCTCCAAAACCCCCTAGAGCCTGTCTGGTCTCCTTCCCCCGCACCCCTCCCCATGTTTCCCCCGTGTTCTCTGTTTCTCCTGCCCAACTCTTGTCCTCCCGCCCACCCCACCTCTGCCTCCCTAGGGTTCACATTCATTTCAGAGAGAAAACCCTTATTTCATATGGAAGCGTTGTCCCTATGACGTGGGGGAAGGAGATCCGAATCTTGAACCATTTCTCCAGATTACGTTCATTAAGTGACAGCTTCTCCTTTGAAATGATCCCAATTTTGCATTGTCCTAGGCTGTTGCATAGGAGGATCTTGTGTGTGGAGGAAAATGCCCATGTTATGGGGGATTGTTAAAATATTCAGATATCTCCAGTGTCTGGGCACAGCTTAGCAAACTTTATAAAAGCTGCCAGAGTTTGCAGGATTCATGAGAGCGTGACTCACAAATGGAGTTTCTATTCATAAGGTCCTTATACCCTCTGGGAAAAGGAGAAAGGGTGTTCCATCACAGGAAGACAGTAGAACAAGGTTTAGTATCCAAATTTAATGAGTTGAGACATAGAAAAAGCTATTGCAACTAAGACCCCATGTTCTATCTTAAAGCACTGCCCTTGGAAGGCAAGAAATAAACATGTAGAACACCCATGAACTATAGGTAGGAGGGTACGGGGGGAGATCTGCCTTGGAAACCAAAATTATCCCACTAGAAATACATTCTTTCAGCATGCTAATCGTGGTTTAAGTGTAGTCCCAAAAGTTATGAACAAACAACTCCCTTCTTCCACCTCCAGCTTCCTTTCCTCGCCCTCCCCAGTCTGGTTTTGAATTGTGTAATTCCAAAGGGGATGAATATAGAATCCACGTCATATTTGCACCACATGTCTGCCACCACTAGAGTGTCTGCACATTAAAAGAGCTGGGCCTGTCTATAAACTTTCTTAAGGCTGGACTTTTAAAGAAGCAGCAAGTCATTGAGGTTTAAACGTATCATGTAGAGACTTTACTCAAACGCCTTCCAGTACCTTCACTGAGAATCTCTGCTCCAACCACAGCCAGTTGGGGTTTTCCTTCCCATGCCGAGAACAGTGCAGCTATACGACCCTCCTGGATGTCAGATCCCTGGATTGCCAGTGCCCTTGTCTCAGTGATGTCCTTAGCAATAAGCCATGCATTTTGCTGGGCCAAAATAAGGCATGTCCCTTCATTCAGCAAGATCATAATCAAGAGAAAACTAAGAGAGGATACAGTTAAAACATGGTCAACTCGATGAAAGGTATAACTTCCTGACACCGGTGACCCTTGGTGGTACCATCATATCCAAGTCTGTACCCCAATGTCTTAGCTTGGTGCCTGGCACATGGTAAGGATTTCAGAATATTTGGAGAGAGAGGGAGAGCTAGAGAGAGGAAAAGGAGGAAAAACAAGGAAAAGAAAACTAAAAAGGACCAAGCCTGTCATCCCACAGAAAGGATGGTATGCTCTGTAGAAATCTAGGCCTTTTGATTACAAGTCTACCCTCCTACAGTGAGTTTCATATTGGGTATTTCAAGTATATGTTTTTATTCTTTGAACCAGAATCTCATTTTTTTTAGTAGATGGGATTTATAGATATGCTCTCAGTGAAGCTCTGAAAGAGATCACAAAAGTAGCTAAGTAAGTCTACCTGTTTT
Source organism: Leucopleurus acutus (assembly GCF_964270905.1). Lineage (NCBI taxonomy): Eukaryota > Metazoa > Chordata > Mammalia > Artiodactyla > Delphinidae > Leucopleurus > Leucopleurus acutus. Next base: position 75,444,330 of record NC_139145.1, on the reverse strand, counting down.
GTCTATCATTGGAAAATGTAATGCCTACCCGTGGGCCGTTTTAGGCAGAGTCTCTAAAATAACTTGCCATCTGGTCACCCTGGGCTGTAGAAATATGGAATCCATGCCTAGATGAGTCAGCAAGTTAGATTACTTGAAAAACTGTTATTTAAATTTAAGCCTTCTTTCCAATTTTGGTCACAGAGAATGTGATTCCATATCCAAAAATGAAATCAAGGAGCAGCAAATTATCTGAATAATTCATGCCAGAATTACCCAAACACTTTTGCCTTTTTTCTTTCTTTTTTTTTTGAATACTGGTAATTCAGGACTAAGTAATTGAAGGGTTCAGGGAGACTTGAATCATCCTGATATTATTCAGATAAATGCCTCAAATTAACATTTTACTTGGTATTGACTCAACTCTAATCATGCTGGGTTTTGTCCTGCAGAAAGTGTTTTTAGTGTTTTTGAGCACAGCACCCCTTATATTAAAGTAGAAATACTCCATCCATGTCTAAATGATGATGATATTCTTAGACTACAACCTAAGATTTTTTAAGTTTTATTTATTTTTAGTTTAATTTTGGCCGTCCCTGTGCCCAACCTACTCCGTTCTCTATTCCTACTCCCCTGAGTCAACCGCTTGCTTGTCTTTAGGTGTTTTCTCTAGTATTCTGTTATTTCTTTTCTTTCTTTTTTTTTTTTTTAATTTTTTGCTGTGTTGGGTGTTTGTTGCTGCACGTGGGCTTTCTCTAGTTGCAACGAGCGGGGGCTACTCTTCATCACAGTGCACGCGCTTCTCATTGAGGTGGCTTCTCTCGTTGTGGAGCGTGGGCTCTAGGCACGCGGGCTTCAGTAGTTGTGGCACAAGGGCTCAGTAGTTGTGGCTCACAGACTCTAGAGCACAGGCTCAGTAGTTGTGGCGCGTGAGCTTAGTTGCTCCACGGCACGTGGGATCTTCCCGGACCAGGGCTCAAACCCGTGTCCCCTGCGTTGGCAGGCAGATTCTTAACCACTGTGCAACCAGGCAGTTCCCTGTATTTCTAAATAACATACTCATACAGACTTTAAATTTTAGATATTATCTCTACTGTCTATTGGCATCCTACTATAGAAGATAAAAATTATAGCTACCACTTATAAAGCACGTACCATGTACCAAAGAATATTCCAGGTTCTTCATGCATATTGACTGTTTTATTCTTTACAATGAATGACACAATATGGTAGATACTATTATTATCCAAACTTTGCAGATTGGAAACCAAGGCACAGAGAGATTATATATCTTGCCCAAAGTTACACAGTAACAGTGGTAATAAATTATGTAGCCGGGGTTTCAACTCAGTCAGTCTGGTTCCAAAATCCATGTTCTCAACAATGAACCAAATTTATCCATCTCGGTTTTGGCAACCAACTCTGCCCCCCACTCCAACACACACACACACACACACACACACACACCCCTGCTTCGTCTTCCCACCATCAATATAGTTGTATCACTTTTGGGGGTTATAAATTAGTATTTGGTGTTTATTATTATTATGACTATCTAAATATTAATCACAGTGGATCCATGCAGCATACTATTGTTACATTTCCTTATTCATGTAACTTTATGTTTTCCTTGGAGATAATTTGATTTTTAAGTTTACAGTTTATTTCCAAACACTCTGCTGGAGACAGAACCCTTCTTTTGGTGCATTCAGACAAATCAGGTACCTCTCGTGTTTCAGTCTGTTCACAGAGACACCGTCTTTCCTCTTACCCAAGTCTGTACTGCGACTATCTGTCAGCGCCACACAGCTGTCATCTGCAGTTTCCCACATACATCATTCTGGGAATTCCTTTTGCTTCTCTCTTGTGTAGAGCCCTATTTCCTGAATCTATTGTTTCCTCTTTTTTTGGTTTATTCTCTTACTTTGGTAAATATATCTTCCCATCCTATGGAGGTGAAGGGGGTCCTAAAATTTTTGAGCCCTTGCCTGGCTGAAATATCTTTGGTTTGCCCTCATATGGATTAGGAATATTTGGCTGGGTATAGAATTCTGGGTAGGAAACTATTTTCCCTTAGAATCTTGAACACATTATTTCATTTTCCTCAGTGTGTCTGTCAGGAAGCTCAATTCCTCTGTAATTGCTAATCCCTTGAAAGCTTTTACGATTTTCTCTTTATCCCCACTGTTTTGATTTCATGATATTTTGCCATGATTCCATTCTCATTCCTGGCGTGTGGGCACTCAGCCCGCTTTTTAAATCTGGAAACGTACACACTTCAATTCTGGGAAGTGTTTGGTACAATATCTTTGAAAATTTTATCCCCTCCAATTTCTCTGTTCACTTTTCTGGAAATACTATTATACTAATGTTCAACACATTGGACTAATCCTTTTCTAACTATTTTTTTCTACTTTTCTAACTATTTTCTAACCATTCTTCTGTACTTATCCATACTTTGGCTTTCTCTAAAAGTTCTTTCCAGAATATTTACTGAACTTTACCTTCCAACCTTTCTAATTTTTTATTTCGGCTATTATAGTGTTAATTTCTAATAGGACTTTGTTGGTTTTCTCTTTGTTACTTTTTCATGGCATTATATATGCAGAATTTATTTAAATTTTACAATCAAATACAAGTGTATATTTTTATCTTTTCTTCCTTTTTACAATGAAGGTAGCATACTGTACACACAGTCTGTCTTCTTGCTTTTTTCCACCTAACACATTGGAGGTCTTTATGTATTAGTATAGAGAGAGCTTCTTTATTCTTTTACATAGCTACATATTATTTCATTGTATGAATGTACTAATTTTTTTTAATTAATGCATTTATTTATTTTTGGCTGTGTTGGGTCTTCATTTCTGTGCGAGGGCTTTCTCTAGTTGCGGCGAGCAGGGGCCACTCTTCATTGCGGTGCGTGGGCCTCTCACTATCGCAGCCTCTCTTGTTGCAGAGCACAGGCTCTAGACACGCAGGCTCAGTAGTTGTGGCACATGGGCTCTAGTTGCTCCGCAGCATGTGGGATCTTCCCAGACCAGGGCTCGAACCCGTGTCTCCTGCATTGGCAGGCAGATTCTCAACCACTGCGCCACCAGGGAAGCCCTGAATGTACTATTTTTAATCCTTTCTACAGTTTTATTGAGAGTCTGGTCTCTTGTTGATTTGTAGCAGCTCTTTATATATTACACATTATAAAAACTGACCCTTTGTGTTATGAATTGCAAACATTTTCCCTGGTTTTTCTTTTCTTCTTGTTACAATTTTTTGAAGTTCTCATCACCTCCCTATATTACCTCTATTCACTTTGAATTCTGTTTCTCTGTTTATTTTGGTTTTTGTCTGTCATAGTAGCACTTCCCTCAAAAGTCTGGTGATCCCTGACTCATTCATATTTAGAAACAAGACACTAAAGCTCAATTAGAAGCTCTGGCTTTATGGGTAAGGCTTGTTGACTGGTAGATGTTTCTTCACACAGACTGGTTAAGTACTAGGCTCTTTTGTTGGGAAACTCACTAATTGTCAGTATTTGTAGGGCTTTTCTTTTGGCAGTTGATTTCTCAAGATAAGGAAACTCCAGTCTCCTTCTAGGGCCTATTAACCTGATTGCCAGGAATCTGTAGGTCAAACTAGCAGGAGATATGTTAATAATTGTGTTCTATAGGGACTCTCACTTAATCCCATGGTTTCCAGCCCCTTTAGCTGAAATCAGAGTCTCTCTGGTCCATGCGTTACAAACTGTAACCTCCAGTCTTTCTTCTTATTGGGAAAGGGACAGTCACCTGGCTGCACTGGGTCAGGGAGGTAATCTGGGGTATGAACTGCTACTTCCAAAAAGTTTCAAATAATCTTCCCATTTTCAGCACTCACACAGCACCCACTGTCACTTTCAGAAATTCATGGTACTTCTAGTTCCCGAGTCATGCAGTGCACATCAGTTTCCTGGCTTCCCTGACTATAGGCTTAGATTTCTGCTTTTCCTGCCTGCTCTGCTAAGTCAGTTCCACATATCAATCCATCCTTCTGTTTCTGAAATATTATTGGCATTTTGTGTGTTATCATCTCCTCTCTCATTTCCCTTTATTCATTTAGGTTGATGCTTTTTTATTTCTTTACTTTCATTTCAGTGTTGTTTTGTAAGAAAGAGATGATAAATCTATGTTTTTAATCCATCGTGCTTAATTGGAAGTTCCTAAAACATTTTTTAACCAACCAGGTTTTTCTTCCACCCTCTTCCCTTCCTTGCTCATGAACAACTCTCTGAAGTTCTCTTCAGATGAATAAATAAAAATAAGAATTAATAGACTACATGGTCTTTGTAAGCAAGTACGATTTTGAGGCCATAAAAACCCCAAGCCACTTGGGGTTCTCCATCCAAATGTGTCTTCACGTGAGCGAGTACCATTCCCAGAAATAGTTTGTTTTTGTCTGGTATAGCAACAAGAAGGAATTTAGTAATATGTAGTCTTGCTCAAACTCAGAAGATAACTCCTCCCTGGAAGATTTTATACTCAGAATGGGACTAATATCTCATGAAAATGAATGCTTCTACCCAGAGGGAAATTCACTTAAAAAGCAAAACTAAAACTGTTCCCAAGCTTGAGCTGGTACTTCTTTCCATAGGCTTATGAGGTATCAAGTATTGAGGGGAAAACAGCATTATTTTTCCCTAGATTCTTCTTTTTCCCATAGATTTACCTACTGTGGTCATCCAACATGCTACTACTCAGTAATCACACACCCAAAGAAAAAGCATTTCCTTTAAATGACTAATACTCAAGCTTACTGGAGAATAAAAGGTGTCACCAGTGAATCCAGTGAATAAAATATAAAAATCTCTTGTTTCCGCTCAACCAGCAGTACTATGCTTCCTATTTTGTTTGACTCTGATAAAATTCACTTGACTGTAGAATTTTGCCTGGTTTCCAATCAGCATAATTGAGAAATTACTTCCAGGGCCAAATTTAAAAGTGTCCACAAAGTATGTTATTAAGTAAAAACATACTTATTAATAAGTATGTTATTACTATTTATTGTTTAAAGAGTGGTTTATATGAAAAGAGAATAACTTGATTACTGGAATGAAGTATTCTTGAGTGTGGTTTGTGTGAGGATAATTTCCATTTTTGGTGAGCTGTTTAGTGGCATTGTATTGTAACTTGACCATAGTTTTATCTAATTTTGGCCTATGGTTTTTCTTCCGCTTAGGCATAATGACATCAATAGAAAAATGAAGAAATCCTACAGCATAAAGCACGTCGCTGAGCTAGAGTCAAAAGAATTCTTCTTATAAATCACTTTTTTACTATCTCTCATTGCTGCCCTTTGGATACCATTGGAAATGTCTGGACTGTCCTCTGTGGAAATAGAATCATGAGAACAGTGCCTCACCAGCAGAAGAATAGACTATCGGGATGCCTTAAATTTATAGCACTAGAGTATATAAGACACATTTTTGAGTGATATTTGTATATATAACTTGTTTTTAAAGAGATGCTGTTTAAAAGCATGGTTGGGCAAATGTATGTTTTTTAAGATTGATTCAACCTCCCCACAGGACATTCACCAAGCCACTGTCACCGTTTTGTATTTCATCAACTGCATGGGTGTTTGCTGATGTTGGTTGAACTTCCCTTTCCCCATAACATGGGCAGTTTGGGCTCAGCTTCTCAATGAGACCAGGTCAGTGCTATTGTTTTCTGTTAAGAGTGTTTTTTTCTGTCATTTCTACTTTTTGTATAAAGGAAATAAAACAATGTTAACAGCCACCTATAAGCTTGGGGCACTTACCTTCTAATAAATCTGTGATGTTCTAATTTCTAAGGGGCTTTAAGAGTATTTTGACGGCTGATATTTTATTTCAGGAACAAACTGCCCAGTTGAGCTGCTTTCCCATAGGGGTCAAAGAAAACATTCTCGTTTTCACTAAGTGCTAGAGGATCAGACAAGTATATAAAGTCAGTCAGTTCCTTCTGTCTTCTCAGATCGCAGTGTTGACATGAGAAAATACTAATGACAGCTAAGGATTTAGCCCCTTTCCTGGGTCACTTTTTTCTGCCTCTAACACATGATGAGGCCTGTCTAATTCCTTTAGGAGACAGTGTGGAGCCTGAGTTCATAACAGCTCTATTGTTGATGCAGCTCTTTGAATACATGTAAGAGTAAGTTCCAGATGGTTTTGTCCTATCATGTAAACATATATTTCTGTTGCAACTTCAAGAGTTTTATTTTCAAAGGGTTGCCATGGCCTGTAAGAGGCCTGTCAAATTTTAGTTTGAAAGTAGAATGTATTCTTATCAGTAGGAGGGAGCAGTGTATGCTATTAACAGTTACTAGCAATGTTACTGCAAACGTGGGCCATTCTGTATCCTGGTGGACCAAATAGGCCAAGGTACTGAATTAGGAGGCGATCTTGCATAGGTGGATCATTTGACAAACTTAGGCTTGATGAGATGCAGTGACGTATAGACGAAGGAGCTAATATTAAAGTGCCTTTTATGTACCAGCCATGCTTATTTGTAGGTATTATTACTTCCATTGTATAGATTAGAAAATTAAACTTCAGAACGTGTAAATCCTGTGTCCAAGGTACTACCACTAGCAATAGCAGAACTGGCTTCAGTACAAGTTTTCTCGTTATCCTCACGACACTATCCATCTGTCCTGCACTACACTATCTCCTTAGTGTATTGACGAGCACTCAGGAAGGGAGGGTTGTGGTGTTGGCTCTACTCCTGGGCAACTCTTTGGTCTTAGGCAAGGGACACTGCCTCTTTGATAAATCTGGGAAAGGGGGAGGCTGGCTTACCTACACATCTAGGAGGTAGGTTCCTTCCAACTTACAGAGCAACATGTCTATGAATTTCGGCCACGTTGCTCTGTCCTTGTTCAGGTCCTGTGAGTTCCTGTCGTCAGAGCCTGGTGCCGTGTGTGGTTCTGCGTTTCTCACATTGTCTTTTCCTCAAATGAGATGCCCTATTCTGATTGTGGCCCCTTGGCTTCCTATGCCCTCTTTGATTGCCTCCTCACATTTCACTGCTCTGTCCTAGTGTTTGAGATTCTACTAGGGAATATATGGCAAGCATATATGAAATGTGGATTCCCGTGTTTCCTGCTTGGTGCAGAGGAAGTTACACAGGAGTCACATGTGAGCCAGCCTTTGGGACTTAGCCCTAGAATGGGGTCTGCAAAGGACAGAGGCCCAGAGAGTGCTCTCTCTGTCCCCCAGAGGCCCCAGTTTTGTTCTTCAACAGGCTGTGTTTTTAAACTTGAAAGTTGAAGGGGACTGGGCATTCTGCAGGGATTTTATGAGCCAAACACAGAGTTCCCAGTTAAACACAGCAAAGAAAATGTGAAGAGTTTGAAAGAAAGAGATGCTGCCTTGACCCAGAAAGCTCTGGCAATTTGTTTATTGACACTATCATTTTAGATACCGCAGTCCTAAGCACAGAAGAACAAAGAATTTTTTAAAAAGGTAAAATAGGGAAGTCGAGCGGATTCAGATGAGCCAGACCACATGACAATGCATTCTATGTTTAATGATGTTGCTAGGACACTAAAAATGCTGGTTCTGGGCTTCCCTTGTGGCGCAGTGGTTGAGAGTCCGCCTGCCGATGCAGGGGACACGAGTTCGAGCCCCGGTCCAGGAAGATCCCACATGCTGCGGAGCGGCTGCACCCATGAGCCATGGCCGCTGAGCCTGCGCGTCCAGAGCCTGTGCTCCGCAACAGGAGAGGTCACAACAGTGAGAAGCCCGCGTACCACCAAAAAAAAAAAAAAAAAATGCTGGTTCTTAAATCACACATGTACAACTTTACCATCCAAGTTCCTTATGACATGGATGAATTATATGTGCTTGAAATTAATAGAAATGATGTTTTCCTTACCACAAACTTAGTTATGGGCAGAATTTTAAAAATGAAAACACAAACTCTTACTTCTTTATAGAAATCAAGACTCATTTACATGTTACAGAAAGAGTATGTTTCCTTTTAGTAAGCCCAGCTTTGGGGTCCCGGCCCTCACTCCCTCCCATCGGGCTAGTAAAACGAGTGAAGCTCTATCTGCATGCCTAATTACATGCAGCAGAGCAGGGAACTCAGCTCCGCTACAAAAAACTATCACAACATCTGTCAGCATCTTTTAAAGTCTGGCTGTTTTTATGTCACTAAAGGGACTTGTATTGCCAAAGTTCAACACATCAAATTAAGAATGTTTCTTAAAAAAGATAACAAGATACCAAACCTTCACCGCTTTGAATGGTTTTAATTCCCATTATTAGCATCAAGACCTCAACCCTAATAAGAAAGTTCTAGATGTACATCATGGGGTTGGGAGTGTGGATGAGACTCTGAAAGGTATCTTTAAGAAGCAAATTTTTACAAGTTTTTTTTTTTTCCTCAAAGTGTATATTCATAAGCCACATACTGAAAGGTACAGGCTGGAGGAAATGACCATAAAAGAAATATTTCAATAATTCCCTGAAAGACTCCTCGATACAAAATGGGTTCAATGTTATTTCTTCAATAGTCTCCTATGTGCTTAATGTTAAGTTGATAAAGCAAAGTAAGAATAAGGAATTCATTGCAACAGGGTTGATACCATTTCCCCAGATAAAAATGGACTTCGTGCTGTCTGTTGCCCATAACTCTGATTTGTTGCTCTATCTATGTGTCCTGTGTTATCTCTGGTAACACATTATTCTTTAACTATTGCATAGTTTTATATAACTTTTCAAGCACTTGATTTGTGTCTCCTAATGAGACCATAAGTTTGTTGATCTCAACAGTCATTGTTGTTGATCTCAATAGAACCACCTCTCATAGATGGTGGTTAGTGAATATCTACCAGCAATTTTTTCAATATTCTTACATCCATCTCATTTTCTTCTCATTTCTTCCCCATTCATCTTCTTCCACCCCTTCCTCTTCCTCTTTTTCTCTCCATTTCCTCCCTTGCTCTCTCTCCTTCCTGTTTGCTGTCATCTTCTCTCCCTTTTCTTCTCTCTTCTCTACTCTCAATTCTCAAGATCTCTAAGTCCTTTATATGGATCTGCCTTAGAAGAAGCCTGGCAAAGGAATTGCAGTAAGTAGAAATGTGTTGGACCCATGTTTTCAATGAAAAGTAAATCACCTCTCCCTTCTTGCCAAAGCATGTCAATAGAACACTGATTGTTCTATAAGCTGATGTGGTCAATAACCCATGATTGATCCATGCCAAGAATCAAGCCCTGTGCTAGGCACTCTCCTTGAATACAAGGGACCCAGAAGTCAGTATCAACGGTAGAGGGGCATACAAAGAGAGAGAAGTCTACCAAATTGTGTATTTGGAGGGACTTATGGGAAAAAAAAGTCTTCTAATTGGTTTATAACAGTAGTTCTCAAATTTTGCTGCACATTAGAATCACCTGGGGAAGCTTTTTCCAAATCTGATGCCCAAGCCAAACATCATAACAAATAAATCCAACTTTCTGGATAAAACCAACATAAGCATTTATAAAAACTGCCCCTGGACTCCAATGCGCAGTCAAGTTTTAAAACCAGTGCCTAAAAGTGTGTTCGGGCACTGTCAGCATTGGCCTCAGCTGGGAGTGTATTAGAAATGCAAAATCTTCCTTCTGGCATTTACCGTAGCCTCTATTTTTAGTTTTGTGATGCTGTGATCTATTGAGACAACATTTGAGAAGATAGCATGACAGAAAAACCCCCTTCCTCAAGGATAGGGGAAGAATGATGTACCCCCTAAACCTGGGATAGGGTATGGAGAAAAGACCACTAGGTGTTCTAGGGAAGTGTCATTGGGAAGTGTCGCATAATACTCTTATGTATAACGCGCCTATAAACTGAAAATCAATACTATAGTTTCATATGTAGGAAATTTATAAATCATATAATTATAGAAAGTGAGGCTTCTTTTCTGGATGGGATAGAAGACAGAACAATAATTTTTCCATAAAGGATGGGGTCACTGCACTTTTATGTTTAATCATAATGGGGCTAGCTTTTCAATTGTTATTGCCCCAAGTTTCCTAAAATCTACAGAAGTTAAGTCATCAGAAATCTACCCATCAGTCGATGGCAATAACCAAGATAAAGCACGCTGAAACAAAGACTAAAACTCACTCCCCAACCACTGCTGCAGGGGCTCCCCATAATATGCCAGCAAGATGCACGATGTATTTTATGACCTCATTACACAGTACAGTGCTGTACTGTATGCCAGATATGTTCCTTTGTTTACACGACATACACACACACACACACAGAGTGAATGCCTGTCATGTGCACAGCTGTCCCTAGTGGTGGAAATACAACTGTAAATCTATGGTAATGAAAGCATAGTGCTTTTGATGGAATGTGGAAAGTGTGAGTTAAAATAAATTTGAAAAGTGTAGCAATCTGTTGTGATGTTGTGGTCTTACTTATATTTGTATTTTATAAATACATTTTATCTCTTCTTTCTGTGGAATGCATTCTTGGAGTTGTTCAGCCGGTTAGGAACAAGGAAGACAGGAGTTAAATTCTATTATTTGTGGTAGGCAGTGCTATTCCCTTCTCAATACCCTTTCTTCCTAATTGAGAGAAGTCAATTAAGTGTTCTCAGGTAAAACTACTTTCCCAGGTGCTCTTGAAATCAGGAATGCCCACGTGACTCAGTTCTGGCCAATGAAAAGTCAGTTGAAATCATGACGTGGTGCTTTAGAGAATTTTGTGGAGGAAGAAGCTTACCTAGCACTTGTCTTTGCCCCTGTACTTTTCCCTCTGGGGTAGAGCAGCGCCTCTTGCAGCCATGAGAACAAAGTCCCATGCTGAAAAAGGAAGAAAAGGAAAGAGAAGGCACCTGGTTCCATGAGCAGCTGCTGTGTAAGCCCTGGACTGTCCTGCATATTATCTAAGTGAGTAAAATAAGTTCTTTTCATTGACCAAGTCACTGATACCCGGCTTCTGGTAGGAGTAGCCAAATATAAAACCTAATTGATGTACTCAGCATACAGAATAAGTAGTATACATCCGATAGTTCATTGGGATAAAGGCACATTTCACAAATTGTGTTCCATCCACCAGTAGCTCTAGATGTTTGGCTGTGCTTTACGATTAAAGGAGGTTTTGCTAGTTTGGTAAACAGTGCATACAGAATCCCATAACACATCGTGATGTACCACCTTCAGAAACAAAGGACTCGCTCTCCCAGCTGCTGGCAGTACTACTAGCCCCGGAGCCTTCTCCAAGAATTAGCCTTCCCCAAGAATTGCCCTTGGCTGGAGAAAGGCGCCTTGCCTAAGAGCATGCCCCTTCCCAGGGCAGCCTGTATCCAACGGCTGGTCAGTGTAGGGGGTTGACCCGCTCAGCCCCTCACCCAACTGGAGACAACTCCAGAAAGCCACCCTAGCTCCAGAGCTCCCCGTGGGCTTGGCCCAACTTCTTCCTCTGCCTTATGCTGTTTCCCTCCCCTCCCCTCCCCTGTTGATCCCAGGAACCATTTATAATAAACTTCCTGTACACTAATCTCCAGGTCAGAGTCCACTTACCAGGGAACTCAAACTAGGACAGCATATTCGCATGCTCGAGTCTTGAACAATCCCAGAGTACGAAAGAAACCTTTAATTGTGTTAGGTGTTTAAACTGATTTGTAAACCAGAGAACTTTTAGAACACTTTTCACATTCCCCCAGAGTGGTTTCCCTTAATATGAGTTTGGGAGCTACTGGAATCAATTTTAGATCATTGTACAAATATGGAATTTAGACTATTATGACAAAGGTTCAGTGTCAAATCAAAATGCATGTGGCCACGGCAGAACTATTTAGCCAAACTTCAAAGAAATGCAACCAAAGTTATACTCTGTTGGAATACAACTTTGTTTGCTAATAATGTCAAATTGATACTTAATGTAGCAGCCTGTGGTCATTATTATTGTAACATACCTTTCTCAGGGTCCTTCCATAGGCTATGGACCCAGATGTAATCCATCAACCTCATTTCACTGCTGATGGCTGAACTACATCCTAAGTCCCCAAAGAAATGTCATCTCTGAACTGTGGAATTTCTCAAAAATCAATATAAGAAATAGCCATAAAGAAAAAAGTTTCTATATATTTTTTTATCAAACTCTTATTGAAACCATCATATGTTTAAAAAGCCAATGGCTCTATTAGGAGTCATAAAATAAATTCTTCTTAGAGTTAGTGCTAGGAAAAAATCTGCTTCTATAGAAAAACTGGCATGCTTCTTTTTATTAGCTAATAAGAACCTCATATAACTTGTGTTTTCCTTTTTGTCTTGCCTGCTAGGAAAGGTCAAAAGTAAAGTTTGCATTCCATCTCAGTAGCAATCCTTAGCTTAGTTCTTTCTAGTACATTCTTTCGTGGGTATCCATGTAGGATTGGTTACTGGACCCGCCATGGATATCAAAGTCCAAAGATGCTAAAGTCCCATAGTTGGCCCTCTATGTGTCCTTGGGCTTCACATTCGCAGATTCATTCAACCGCGATGGTAACAGAATACATGAGCTGCAGTTGATAGGATCCGCGGATACGGAGGGCTGGCTGTATACCAGTCTTTCTCACCTTCACCCCCTTTCTTTATTCTTACTTCTTTATGCTTTTTCAATAGTTGTGGCCCATCTGTATTATAAGCCACCCCTAGACCTTCTGAAAATAAGTAGGCTGAAATAAATATAAAGGATCCTATTATCTTTTCCCCACTTTACCCCCTGCCTCTCCAATCCTGTCCATTCATTTTATCTAACTGATGTTGAAACCCACAACAACCGTGTGTGCAAGGCAATGATGATTCAAAGTGTAAGAGAACTGTTACCTCGAGTTGCTCACTGTCTATCCAGGATGGGAGAGATCACATACACACTTATGTGAAGTGCAAGACGAGGAGCAGTGTGTGTGGTACGGGCTCCAGGGCCAATGTTGTTGACAGGAGGGGGAACTCACTCTTGGTCTGGCTGAGGCCAGGCATGTGCCCTGTGAGTTTCCCATTTAATAGAGGCAAACAAATACCCTCAGACACAGTGATTGGCTACCCAGTCCCCACGGAGTGTAATCCAGTGTCAAAGTGAGGGTCACATCTGAACACGGCACTGCGTGTCCACAGCCAAATGACCTTACTGGTAGTTTGTCCAACTCACAGACTCTTGGCAAATGTTCAGTCAGCCTTAACTTGGCCAAGCAATGCGTATTTTCTAACACAGAGACAGGTAGGAAGAGATTCAGAAATGGGTTCTCTATTTTATTCACCTGCCAGGGTCTTAGTCCTAGCCTCTCAGAGCCTTCATTGCAAGCCCTCCTGGGGCAGCCCCATGGACTCCCGCTGGTGGTGACCGTGCAGTTAACCCTGCCCGGCTCCACTCAAGATGCCCTGCAGAGGGGAGCGCCTTCAGCTCTGCTGTGGCCCACTTCTCTGAGCTTTCTTAGCTGGTGACTGAGCACAGCAGAGGCATCAGAGTCGGCATATCCTCCTGCCAGGGAACTCCTCTAAGGGCAGGTGGTGGCCCAGGACTCCCCTCACCCGGCCGAATCTTTCTCCAAAAGGTGCTGCAGTCTGAGACTCTTCCCTCCACCTCCCTACACAGGTGTCTGCCCTGTGTGCCAGTCTGAAGCCTCTTCATGCTACTCCTGTTCCCTCCCCCTTCATCCTTCCCAAGGCCTGTCCCTCAATCACTCTCTTGCACCTCTAGTCCCATTTTGATGGCTGTTTGTCAGATGACCTTAACCGACACACCACTCCTTGACCTTCATCTTTGGACCCACCTCCTTTTAGTCTTTCACCCTCTTCAAGGTTCAGCCTCCTCTTGGAGTAAGCATTCAGCATGGGTTATCCTTTTCTTTCTACTTACCTTAGAAAGTAGAGGCTGGGTGGGAGGCTCTACTTCCCACCCAGCCTTCCCCCCAGCTGGGAGGCTGGGGTCAGCATGGTGCTTAGGACCCTGTGGGTGGAAGTGGGTAGGGGTATGGGTCTTCTCCTGGCAAAGAGGAACGTGGTGCTAGTATGTACGTCTCCTGTAACTTGTGCCAAAAGAACCTATTTCCTTCCCCGCCTTGAGCTATATCACAGAAAGCCATATTCTGTTCTGTTAAGCTGGTGGGGGCAGGGAGAGGCAGTATGTGATTGAGGAAAACTCACCCTGTAACACAGGCAAAACATGCCACCTGAGTTCAAAGAAAAACATGCCCAATAAGAGATGGAAAGGAGCTTTCATTCTGCATTAAGCTCCACCCACCCCCTCCCCTTTTTTGCATTTCTTGTCCCTTATGCAAAAATTTTGCTGCTCACAGGTGAATAATTCACACTTCCCTTCTCTCACGCCAGGTCCCTCCTTCACATTTTCCATATTTGACTTAATAAATTAAGAACATGCTAATAAATTACTCAAGTTATCTCTCGTTATTTGTAGCATTTATTTCCCTTATATTCATCTTTTTTAAAAGAGATGTACTTTTAAATATATTTTACATTTTCATAAATTTGTTACAAGCATTGAGTAGCAGGGACAGGGAATAAATAACAAGTTAGATTGAAAGTTACTTGTCATTATGTTATTAATGGTGGTTGCCTTTGTGGAGGCCCATCTTTTTTGCGCAGGATTTATTGTCACAGCCAATTTCTAAAACCTATAAAGACTTCAAGGAGAAAGGAGCCATTCCATTGTAGCCTGTCCGAATGGATTCCTGACATCATGGCTGCAAACCTCCCTGTTTATCTGGATCTGCAGACACATCTGCAAGAAGAATCCCATGATTTCATACTCCGAACAACTGCTGGGTTGTAATGATGTCCCCAGGAGGAAGCAATTCATCCTTAAGCTTCAGAGTGATCAGAAGGGAATGGAAAGTGCTTCTTTCTGCCTATATGTCCAAAAGCAGCATTCCAAGTGAATCCCTGGCCATTGTTTCTTCCCGGACTTAAACTCTGACAGCGAAGCAAAATCACACCTCTGATTTTAGGATCATTTTACCAGACTATATCTTGGCACTTAAAATTCTTACTTTATTTGCATATCCTTCAGCCTCCTCCTAGACATTTTAAATGGCTGAGCATCCCCTTGTGTGCCCCTTTTGTTTTCCAGACACACCACAAACCATAAGGACCACATGGACTGCAGGATACTAAGTGCTCAGTCACAGGGTTTCTTGATTGGCTACCTAATTAAATAAATCTCCTTGCCTGGAGGAAACTAAGTTAAAATAACATTGAGGTCCGTCCCTAAGCCCGCAAGAGAGAAGAAAATTTAAAACCAGGGCTGAAAATTTCCTCTGTTTTGCAATGAATATTGCAGAATGGCTGTCAGATGGAGTTTCAAATACGTATTAACATTTTCCTAAACATGAGTTCAGACCCCACAGTCTCCTATATGTTGCAGGTTTGGCTGACATTAGTTCCTGGAGGATTACCCTGTTGGAAACCGTCAGCCATGAAGTGACTCTACCCACTCCGCCTGCTGTTAGATCTTCTTATTGTAAGGTAAGAGACCGCTTTCTCCTGCTTTTCAGTAATAAACACATCGAAAAGAAAAGCATGGTATGCTGGGCAGAGACCTGAGAGATCTATTGCCTCTCATTGCTTGCAAGAAGTAGCACATGGGTACCATTCCAGATAGAGGAAAGCGTGTACTTTCTTTAATAAACCTCCAGAGAATGAGATTCCACATTTTTTAGGTTGGGACGACCATTAATGCCAGGCCTTTCTTCCTCCAGGCCTACTCGTTTCTGTGGGCCCACCTTCTCAGAAATGCTCGTTTTAGGACTAACCCTGTTGACCATGACAAGAATCCAATCCAGTACAAACATAGAAAGAGGGCGGAAGAGTCAGCTCCCGAAGCAGATAATAGTAAGAGAGGGATTAGATAGCGCTTCAAGTGCTAAGAGTAAGAATCGGCACTTTATTTTTTAACCATAAAAGTGTAGATCCCCTCATAAAGCCATGTTTTATTGGTATGAATGTGGTTTAATAAGACGAGAACCACTTTAAAGGTAATAAATTGCTCATATTTCCCTTGACCTATGGAATAAAGACTCATGAAGGACAGACTTCCTGGGGTTATATCATCTTGTTGGTGTATTTGTAATAATTCGATGTTTAAGGTATCACACCAACATAGCCAATTCTTAATGACAAATTCATACCTGACAGCCAGCACTATCAGACCACTGGTGACAGAAAGCCCAGAATGAATTTACTACAGTACATCTAAAATCTAGTGTAGGTACACCTCTCTTCCCCCCACGGCCTCTGCAAAAATCTGTTATTACCTTGGAACTACCTGGTTTATTTCCATGTTAGTGTGTGATACCTAATACGGCTTGTTAACATGGCTTACCGTAGTTTCTGGGCATTAGTGTTTATGAGAAAAACTTCAGATGTATACAGGGTTTTGGACATGTGACTCATATAAACTGGAATAAGAGCATTGTTGCTAAAACCTGGGGCTTGCGTTGAAGCCTCATCGTACTGTTCTTGTGAAACCATTCAGCAGAATGCCCTGAAGGGTAGAAAAATTGCACTGAGCAATAAAATGTCAACAAACTGCAGAAAGCGAACATCAAGCACTTTCATCTAAACATGCCCTTCTCTCCTTTCACTTGGCAGGGGTTTTGTTTTTAAAAAGTAATAAACTCTAGCACTCTAGTTGACCTGGGATGTGTTTGAGAAATTAAACCCTAGAGCCAGAAGCATTATGACCTTTAATGTGGACTCCCTATCTCAGAAAAACCATAGAATGAGAAATATAAACAGAAAAGGAGAACAGAAATTTATGTCTCAATTGTCTTGGTCTTGGATTATTTTTAAAGAGAGTACACAACAAAACTATTGGCCAGAAGGAACAATCTTAAATCTGTTTAAACAGGTGTCCAGTACTTACCATCTCATGAACAGCAAATTAATACAATCATACCACAATTTTAGAAAGATATGAACAAGGAAAACCTATTCATAAGCCTGTATAACCTTTATAAACCTGGAGCAGACACAGTTTGGTCTCAGAGCAGGGATGCAGTCAAGAAATATATTCCCACAGCCAAAAGTAATTTCAAAAGAACTCAAACCCTTATGTTTCTTAAAAACCGTAAAGAGTATCCAAATTCAAAGACCATGACAATAGTTATTAAAACTCCCTTTCGTCTTCTACCCCTCCCCCTCATACTTGCTGCCAATCCAGAGCATTTCAATCCACAATTCCCCATAAAGTCTCTCAACACTTCATTCTCCTTTCTCTGGCTTTCCTCACCCTCTCTTTTCTGCATCACTTTATGATGTAGATTGACCTTACCTCTCTCCTAGCAGAAAAGAATCCCTATTTGTAGGAATAAAAGAATAGGGAAATTGATCTGGTAATTAGAGAATTCTCTTTGGCTGGGTAGGGTATGGAAATAGAGAACATCCCACATTAATCATTTGATCCTAATAGAATTGTATCATGAGTGAAAAAGTACTGAGAAGTGAGAGCTGTATCTTCAATATACCCTTAAAACCGAGACCTAAAAAATCTGAGCGACATTATATAGATACATTATGTTTGTATAGTTCTAGAGAAACTAGAAGAACCTAGAAAAACTTGTTTATTAAAGCACAGAGAAAATCTCTGTTCTGTATCTCAGAAGAGTGGAGTTTCCTTTTGGAAGAATAAATCTGATAGGTTACCAGATGGAGGTCTAGAATTTCTTGGAGAAGGAAGCAGGAGACAAATATTAGTGAGAGACACTGGGAAATTTTAATGTCTGCATGCAGACACCATGTGACAATGGTTTGGGGTAGTAAATCAGGATATGCCTATACATGGCTAGCATTAGTTTTCTAATAGGTTCTATCCTACCAAATCAGGGGTTGTGAATCCAAATACCTATAAGAGTCAAGCTGTGTCCTAATCAAGTGACACTGGCTGAGTGAGAACTATGACAAAATGGAAAGGGGATGTTCTATCTAAAGTAATTACCCCCTTCCCACTAATTCCTATCATGTAGAAATGCTGGCCCAAATTCCCAGTTTTCCAAGAGAGCCTGAAAATCCATATGCTATCTGGGATACCCCCCAGATTTTAGATGTTGGCAGTTTAATATTTTTCATCACTATGAATGCCAAATAGCCATGCATATGGGCTGATGCAGCCCACAGACCACATCAACTCTGAAAAACAAATTAACCAAGAAGCAACAAATATACCAACAAATATAATATTTGGTGTCTTTGCCTGATTCAATATGAATATCTAATAGAATTTTCTGCAAAATATATCCACCAACAGATTAAAAAAACTTAGAGGAAATCAAACAAGTGGCAATTTTGCCAAATAAATTGGTTCAACCATGTAAAAACCTCTAGGCTTAGGCCCAAGAAGAAGTCATTATGAAAACAGGAAGCTGTCTTGAAAGAGGACACCCTTGCCCAACAGTTCCACTTGTAGAAAATTATACAAAGAAAAAAATTATACAAAGAAAAAAATTATACAAAGAAAAAAAAGAAAAAGAATTATACAAAGAAAAAAAATTATACAAAGAAAAAAATTCTTAGTTGCACAAAGAATATGAGAATATCACAGCAATTTTTAATGAAAAATGTGAAACAACCAAGTTATCCAATAATAGGAGCTTGGTTTAAATAAATTTTGTATGATATATCCATAATGTGCAAAACTATGCACAATAAAAGTAATTTAAGGGACTTCCCTGGGAGCACAGTGGTTAAGAATCTGCCCGCCAATGCAGGGGACATGGGTTCAAGACCTTGTCCGGGAAGATCCCACATGCCGCGGAGCAACTAAGCCTGTGCACCACAACTACTGACCCTGCGCTCTAGAGCCCATGGGCCACAACTATTGAAGCCCACGAGCCTAGAGCCCATGCTCCACAACAAGAGAAGCCACCTCAATGAGAAGCCCATGCACCGCAACAAAGAGTAACCCCCGCTCACCACAACTAGAGAAAGCCCATTCGCAGCAGCAAAGACCCAACACAGCCAAAAATAAATAAATTTAATTTAAAAAATTAATTTAAAAAATAATGCTGCAGAAATTATTTAATAGAAAGATGTTCTTGATATTTTTGTTAAAAAGCAGGTAATGTATGCAAATAAAGTATAATTCCATTTTCTTATGTTATTACTCAGAGAAATAGAAGGCCTAAAAAACAGAGAAGTAAACCATTTTTATGGATTGAAAACTTCAATATTGTTAAGATGTCACTTGTCCCAAATTCACCTGTAGCTTCAATACAATCCCAGTCAAATTCCTGACAGGATTTTATTTTTTAAGACAGTAGCATGCTGATTTGAAAATGTATATAGAAGTGCAAAGGATCTAAAAAAGCCAAAATAATTTTTAAAAAGAGGAAAATAATTGGAAGATTTACATCTCTTGAGTTCATGATTTGCTGCAAAACTACAGAAATCAAGACAATTGTATTGGTTTAAGGATAGATTTATGGATCAATGGAGCAGAATAGAGTCCAAAAATAGACCCCCACACATATATGGCCAATTGATTTTTGACAAATTTCCCAAAGTAATTCAGTGGGAAAAGAATAGTATTTTCAACAAGTGGCCCTAAAACAACTGGATATCTGTGTGGATGTAATGGTTATTTTTATGTGTTAACTTGGCTGGGCCATGGTACCCAGGTATGTGGTCAAACATTATTCTAGATGTTTCTGTGAGGGTGTTTTTTGCATGAGAATAGGATTTAAATCCATGGAATTTTAGTGAAGCACATTGCCCTCCATAATGTAGGTGGGCCTCATCCAATCAGTTGAAGGCCTTAATAGAATGAAGACTGACCTCCCCTGAGCAAGAAGAATTCAGCCAGCAGTCTTTGGACTTGAACTGCAACTCTTCTCTGAGTCTCCAGCCTGCCAGCCTCCCCCATCAGATTTTTAACTCACCAACCCTCCACAATCACATGAGCCATTTCTTAAAATAAATCTAGATCTAGATATATAGATATAGATTTAGATAGAGATATAGATAAAGGTATAGATATCCTGTTTGTTCTGTTTCTCTGGAGAATCCGGACTAAAACTGTGGATAAAAGAAATTTGCTAGATCATAATAAAAGTTAATTCAAGATGGATCATAGACCTATATGTAAAAGTCTAATATATGAAACTTCTAGAATAAAACTTATGATAAAAATATTTGTGACCTTGGATTGTAAGCAAAGATTTTTGTAGTTAGGACACAAAATTCCCAAACACTAAAAGGAAAAAAGATAACTTAGATTTAAGCAAAAATCTTTTTCTCTTAAAAAAGGTAACATTAAGAAAATAAAAGGCAAGCCACAGACAGCATAAAATATTCACAGCAGGTATTTCTGACAAGGAATTTATATCCTGAATATATAAAGGACTCTACTCAATTATAAGAAGGCAAACAACCCCAAAAATAAATAGGCAAAATGTTTGAACCAGTATTTCACAAGAGAAGATATACACATGGCAGACACTTGAAAATAAACCCTCAACACCATTAGTCATTAGGGAAGTACAAATTACAACAAAACGAGATACTGTATAGTCACTAGAAAGGCTAAAATTAAAAAGGATGACAATACCAAGTGTTGTCAAGAACGTCAAGCATCTGAAACTCTCTTACACTGCTGGTGGGAATGCAAAAAGGTACAGAAAATTTCTTACAATTTCTTACAAAATTTCTTACAATTTCTTACAATGTTAAACATGTACAAATTGCATGATCCAGCAGTTCTACTGTTAGGTATTTACTCAAGAGAAATGAAAACATGTGTCCACAAAAAGCTTGAAAAAGCATATAAAATATTTATAGAAACTTTATTCATAATAGCACAAAACTGGAAAATTCCCACATGTCCATCCACACTCATACAATGGAATACTACTCAGATATAGAAAGGAACAAACTACTCATGGATGCAACATAGTTTAATTTCAAAAACATTATGCTGAGGAAAAAGAGCCTGACACAAAAGAATATATACTGTGAATATATACAGATTTCAAGAACAGGCAAAACTAATCTAAACTGATGCAAGCAAGAATAGTAGTTGCCTGGAGTGCGGATCCACTTGGTAAGGGGATTGACTGCATAGTAGCATGTAGGAAATTTTACGTGTGTTGGAACTGTTCCAGAGCATCATTAGGGTAGTTGTTATACAGATGAATATAAATATTTTTTTCAAAACTCACCAAACTGTATAGTAAAATTTATGTATTTTATTGCATGTAAATTACACCTCAATAAATTCAATAAGCTGATTTTTAAAAAACATTTTCTAAAGATGGTCCCACTTCTGCCCCACAGCTATGCAAGACCTCTTGTGTACTATAATCCCCTGCTGCAAACTCATGCAGAGCCTTTCCCTATTTTCTAGGGATCGTACTCCCTATGATTCTAGGAATCAGTACACATATTCCCCAGCCTTTGTCTGCTCCACTAGAAGAGGTGCTTACAGGAAGTGATCTTAGATCTGACTGTGCATCACAGTCACCTGGGGTGTTCATTAAAAATGTAGATTTCTGGGCCTTTTCCCTAGAAATTCTGATCTTAGGTCTACTTTAAATCCAAGGGAAATGCCATAGTGCTTTGTCCTGTTTTCACTGCTCACACCCCAACTGCACTAGATTTTGAGTCACTGCTACAGGGCTCTGTACTGAAACTCAATTCCCACTCATGTCCAGGGCTGCCACGGGACACTGGCCTCACTTTTTAAATAACTGCCTTTTTCAAATGTAAGCATCTTGAGAGAAAAAGTGATGTCACTTTCATCATTTATACACCAAATTATGAGGGCCCTGGGACAAATTAAAAGCCCAGTCTTATTGTAGGCCCTCTCCCCTCGGTCATCTCAAAACTCTCCAGGAAAGGTTACATAGATGCTGAAATATGTCCTACTCATCATCACCACTTGTCCATGGGATCCAGGATTAGGGATAAAATCCTTTAATGGCAAAGAGAGAATGAGGGTCTCTGCTCTGGCTTCATGTCAAGATGACTTCTAAGGGATTGTTACTAAATTATTTTGTTAAATCACAGAGTACATTTTTCTGTAGTCTGTTCCATAAGACCATAAAAATTGCAATGGTTAAGAAATCCCCTTTTCTGAAAACAATTATTTGCTAGTTTGGTCTGATTAGAAAAATGTCAAAGATTATACCTTCAAACCCAGGAATATCAGGATACACATGAGCATGCATATTCTGCTCTTAGCATGTAGACAGCCATGACTGCTCACTTAGGCTTTCTACCAAGGCAAGCCTGCCTTTGTTGTCGCCCAGCCTGCAGGGTAACTTTAACAGTGGAATAGGATATTTGTGTGTGTGTGTGTGTGTGTGTGTGTGTGTGTGTGTGTGTGTGTGTGTTTACGCATGTATATCAGATTGCAATCCTAATTCCATGAATTTCAGGTCCTAGAAGACCAGTAAGACATTGGACCATTTTTTCAAACTGCAAATTTTCTTTAGGTCCAATTGACCCTTTAATATAAATGTTTTTAATCAATTGGGCTACCGTGACAATCAGGGGATTGGAACTATAGCTGGGTGAGAAAGAAACAAAATAAATCTCTGTGCAGAGCAGTAGAGCAGTCAGGGAGGGGAAAGATTTAGAAGGCAAATGCAGCACAAGGAAATTCAATCACTAGAGTACAATAAATGGGGAGAAAAGTGGACTCAGAAAGAAAAAGGTGGGTTGGAATGCAGAACACAAGCCTGACCTTCTCTGCAACTCTGCCTGGGGCCCTGGTGACAGCTGTTAACTCTCAAACTTCTCTACGTGTTTGCCAACACGGGCACTTTGAAGAGTATAGAGCACACCTTCTATGTTTTAGCCCAGTTTCCACTATTAAAACACTCTCTTTTTTATGTCTTCCTGACTCTTCTTTTATGTCTTCCCGGAAAAGAAAATAAGAGACACAAGCTTATTACTTCCCTAAACATTCTCTCTTGTCAATATGAAATTGATGGAATTCCTCTAGTCTAGGATCTCATAGGAATTCCAAAGACATCCTATTTCACTAAATTGATGACACTTCTAAGATTTTAAAGACACATAAAATTTTAGAATTAGAGAAGACATTAGAAATTATCTAGTTCCAACTCTTAATTTGAAGTATTTAATCATTTATGTGAAAATATTGTTAAGCACCTACTGTAAGCCAGGAATCAGAAAGAGCCAGAACCCCCCCCCCCCCGAAATACCACAGTCTCCTTTGTTTACCTACTCTAAGCTGGTGGCCATAAATTTTTCTCATTGTGAGGTTGTAAGTTCTTTAGGTAACTACCTACTATATTCTTTATATTAATTCCTTAAATTGTTCCTAACTTTACCTCTTTTGGCTTCTAGAGATATAATACTAGAGACACAGTAGTAGGTAAAACAGATAAAAAATCCTGCCCCAGGTGAGATTATATCCTAGAAGAGAAAACAGTCAACAAAAATAAATATATACTATAACATCAAATAGTGATAATGAAAGAAGAAAAAGTCAAGATGATATTTCAGGTCCTAGAAGACCAGTAAGACATTGGAATGAGTAAGACATTGGAATGAGTGAATGAGTGTGAGATTGGTGACTTGCTTAGACAGAGTGGTTAGGAAAGGCTTC
The DNA here is from genome assembly GCF_964270905.1 of Leucopleurus acutus. NCBI lineage: Eukaryota > Metazoa > Chordata > Mammalia > Artiodactyla > Delphinidae > Leucopleurus > Leucopleurus acutus. Next base: position 75,420,778 of record NC_139145.1, on the reverse strand, counting down.
TCTGAGGTGATGATAGCTAAATAGACATCTAAATGAAGTAAGAGAATGAACAAGGTAGAAACCTGGGAACAGTGTTCCAGACCAAAAAAGAAAAAAGAAAACTCTGAGTTGAAAATGAGCTTGCCATTTTTAAGGAATGGAAAGAAAACCCCTTTGGTTAACATAGAGTGAATGAGGCAGAGTGATGGGACAAGAGGTCAAAGATAAAAAGGGGACAAATCATGTAGAGTTATAAGGCCTTGAATGGAATGTAGGAGCAATTTAAGTGATTTTTCCAAGGGCAGAGGTATAATTTGTCCTGCCCCCACCAGACTCCACAGAAGGTTTTAAAGGTCACTTAGAATCACCCTAAGTTTCTGAAGTCAAAGACTGTCTTTATTACATCCTATTGTCCCAGTATCAAATATTATAAAGTAGACCACCAGAGTAAAAGCAGATTGTGGGCAGGATGAGTAATCTCCAAAATGAATAGGATGACTAATACAATTTGAAGGGAGAAGAGAGAGAAGTAACTTGAATTTTTAAAACCATGAAAGATGTGATAGGGTCACAATGGAATTATCTATCATTGGGAGGGGCCAGTCACTTGTGAGCAATTCCCAAATAGTGAGCCCTCAAGGAATGGCCAGAGAGGAGCCCAGAGTAACTGACACTGGGACCTCCAGAGTCCGGCCCAGTTGGTCATCCATAGCTGGGTCCAGTGCCAGGCCAGCTGGGCAGAAGACGTTGAAAACGTGGCACTTATTAATTTGGATTGCTGTCTAGATCCCAGATCACGTTGGTAAAATATAAATAGGTCCTGCTTCCCACAAAGTACACAACTTCTCAAGCAGAACTATAAATACCACTCCTCCCAAAGGGCTATATGCCCATCACAACTGCACCAGAGAGCTGTTTACTGAGAATACGTGATTATTTTATTATTTAAAGTTTAGATAACATGCTTCCCAAGAAATTAGTCCAGAAAAGGGAAATTCCAAGGCAATTACAAACAATTAAAAAGAAAATAAGTAATTTTACATACTTCGCATATAATCAGGTCTTAATTTTGAGCACTAAAGAAAGGTATACAACTTTTATTAATTAAAAAAAATCAATATTTCCTCACCCTTCTAAGTAAAGGTCAAATAAATACATGAAGAATATATCAGTTGAAGGAATTCCAAATTACTGACCTCACACAGGGCCTCATATTGCTGGGTCCAGGCTTGCTATCATCTCACTTTCTCAAATGTGGCAAGGTCTAGGAACATCCTCCTTCCTCTTGCCCTAAATAGAAATGAAGACTTGATCCCAGTTGATTCTAAAAACATATTTGGGCAAGAAGCAACCATTCCAGCCCATAGGGAAATGAAAGACTTGGAGATATTTTTCTTTATATGGGAACTGGAATGTTTAGGGATTCAGATATGAATCTGAGAGTCCAAACGAGGTAAACTTAGGAACAATATAAGGAGCTACTACTTACGCAGCAGGTAGTGACTTAAAGAACTTACAACCTTACACGAGAGAAATTCATGGCCACCAGCTTAGGGTGGGTAAATAAGGGCATGTCTCAGCTCTTTTTCGTTGCCTTTAGGGAAGATAGCTGTGCCCCTTTCCCACACATGCCTTGGTCTTTCCATCAGACATGGAATACTCACTACGTAGGCAAATCTTATGCCTGTGTTCTAAAAATACACAGTTTAAGACACTAAGAGGCAGTGGTTTTTATTGTCCTTCATTAGCTTGATAGTTCAAGGAGCTCAGAAGAGAATTGTAGCAATTCAAAAGAATTCATGTTTAGTAGAATATTTCCTGATGAGGGTTTATCTCTTAGAAATATTTAAGTTGTTGGCTAAACTGAGACCTCTGTTTCGACTCACTACTCGACATTTCGTATGTCTCTCCATGTTTGCCTCAAGGAGCTTTCTTTGAATAACCCATGCCCTGGAGTTTTCTCTAAATTCCTAAAGAATTACCTATGCCCCTCATTTGTCATTTAATGTATACTAATGTATAGGATCCTTGCTTCCTTCCTCCCTTCCTCCCTTCCCCCTCTGCTTCCTCTTCTCCTTCTCCTAAAATCTATTAACCACTTACTCTGTGTGATCACTGTTCTAATCTCTTTTCAGTCAATTTTCTAATTTAATCTTATCAGTAACTCTATTATTTATTCTCCCCCAATTAGTTTCTCTACTTCTTGGGTACCCAGATTGTCTTATTCCTGTTTGGGTCCTAGGTACCTCACACTCATATTCTTCCAAAGAAATAAAACTTTAACCAAAATCTGTGTGCAACTGAAGTGTACACTTATGGTTGACATGTGGCTCACTCCAATGTAATTGAGTAATTGATTTCGCTATTCTTATTTAGTTCAGTTATTATGTCCTAGGTCTGTACATATCATTATGCATGACCTGTCATAGAGCAAATAAAAAGGTGTTTATAGAAAGGACAAGGGTGGGTGGGAAGAGAGAGAAGAGGGAGGAGAATTTCTCACATGTGACCTCATACTTTCGATGAACCACAAAATAGGTCTCCTCTTTCTATGCCTTTTCCCCTTTTCCTTTTCTTATAAATCAGCCAAGAGAAGAACATTAATTTCTTGAAGAATACTTTTCAATGTAATTGTATAAAAATGTTCATAATCTCAGAATGAGAGAGAAGAGAATATGGGACGGAGTGGTGGAGGGAAAGGGGGAACATTCCTTAAACCCTGATCAGCAATGCTAAATGGTCATTTTCCCAAAATTATAACTTATTCCAAGAAATAGTTCCCTCTTCACAAACCCTTTACAAATGCTACTACTAAATCAGTTTGTGTCTGTCCTAAGCCCTGAATCCCAAAGGCTGGGGATTCAGACCTTGGCTTCAGGAACCATCAGTGACCTATATGCTCATAATGGGAAGTGAAGGAGGCAGTTCAAATCCTAGAGCCAGCAGTAACAAGGCCAAAGTCTCTTTATACTCACAGGGCTGCTGATAACATTCTACAGGAATGTTGAAAACAGCAGCTTCCCAGAGAGAGACCCCAAACTATACTTTTAGGTGATGCAATCCAAGCCAGACTTCTTTACACGGCCAGGGACAGAGCCAAGGAAATTTCTGTCAGTTCCACAGTTCTTCTTGAACACTTTGGTCACCAGAAATCTGGAATTACAACAAAATAAAATTAGGAAAATTCATAGAGTACTGAAATGGTAATAATAGCTGCCTTTGGAAGATATTCCGCATGCCAGGAATTAATCAACCTTAGAGTTTTCCAGTTATTATAACAACCATAGAAAATATTTTATGGACAAGGATACTGGGATTCAGAGAGGCGAAGAAACTTAAGTGGCAGAGCTGGGATTATAACCCGGGTCTGAGTGTTTCTCAACAAGGGGCAATTTTGCCCCCTAGGGACACATTTGATAATAATTTGATGATCTGGAGTCATTTTTGGTTGCTATAACTAGAGGGAGTGCTACTGTCATCCAGTGGGTAGAGGTCAGGGACGCTGCTAAACCTCCTGTAATGCACAGGACAGCCCTCACGCAGAATTACCCAGCCCCAAATGTCAAGAGTGCCGAGGCTGACTCTAAGGCTGACTTCATGCTTTGCAAAGCATCCAGCATCTAGATATACAGGGCAACACAGATGAAATTGCAAAGCTGTGGCTGGGGGCAAAAGAGGATGAAGGCAAGTCATAGGCTTGGGGTGGAGATTTCCACTCATGCGTAATGGAGAGATGGGGAGTGAGTAGGCAACAGAATCCGAGCCAATAAACTTCCCGTCATTTAAAGTAACTGTCCCCTTTGTCAGCTGATGAACACTACCCAGCATGGTGGAAGATACCAAAGACCCTGCCAATGGCTCTGGACAAAAACAAGCACTCCAGTCCAGGGAACCTTTAACCCTGGCTGCCTTCTGACCTTTGTCTGCCTGCCTTGAGATTGTTAGAGTAACCGAGGCAGCCCATTAGGCCCTCTTATCTCAGCACCCCATGGCTGGCTGGGAGTGAACCCTGCCAGTGTCTGCTTCATCACGGGCCCAGAGTCTCAGGCTATCAGCACCTGGAGCTGGGCCAGCAGGCGGCTGGGCAGGGTGGCTGGTACCAGACACCCAGGTCTGTTCTCTGTCCTCCCCCTACTAATAAATGGCTTTCCGGACTCTGCCAGGGCATGGATCGTGGGCTCCCTGTCGGCAAGACAGCCATTTTTCTATGCCAGATTGGAGCATGAAAAACAGAAGCTTTCTTGGATTGTAGTTTAGTGGAAATGCTCTCTCACACATTTTCTCACACATATTAACCTGTCATAAATCAATCTACTAAGCAATGTCTATACCTCTCAGTGAAGATTTCCTCAACCCCACCAGAACTGGGCTGTGCTGGACGAATTGCACAAGGAATTCAGTAAGAGCCTTTATGCCTTCCCCAGCACACCCTACCCTCTGCTCCCGGCATGAGATGTAGCTCTGTCCAGACCCCAGGCTCTTCCCACAGATCTCCGCCCTTCCCCAGCACGGCACTTGCCTCTCTGTATCTAGTCACTCCCTGGCTGGCGTCTGAGCTTGCTCCGGACTCTCCTGCCCACAGTTACATTCTGGTGGATCAGATTCTATTAGTTAAGTGAATAAATGAGATGCTATCTGCATAGATATCCTTTACAGCAGTTTATTTTATTTACTGCATTGTCACTTTTAGATATCTGGCTCATCTAAAAACAGAAAGCCGTGGCCATGTCTGTGCTTGTTTATATTCCCAATGCCTGGTCCATTTGAGGAGCTAACTGATTGTATGAGAGAAAAGAATTAATTGAATCAATTAATGAATCAAGGTTTGAGACTGTCTTTTTTTTTGAAGTATAGTTGATTTACAATGTTGTGTTAATTTCTGCTGTATAGCAAAGTGATTCGGTCATACAGATGTATACATTCTTTTTTATATTCTTTTTCATTATGGTTTATCACAGGGTATTGAATATAGTTCCCTCTGCTATACAGTAGGACCTTGTTGTTTATCCATTCTATATGTAATAGTTTGCATCTGCTAACTCCCACTCCAGCCCTCCCCTACCACCCCCAACCTTGGCAGCCACAAGTCTGTTCTCTTTGTCTGTGAATCTGTTTCTGTTTTGTAGATAGGTTCATTTGTGTCATATTTTAGATTCCACATATAGGTGATACTATATGGTATTTGTCTTTCTTTTTTGACTTACTCCACTCAGTATGACAATCTCTAGGCCCATGCATGTTGCTGCAAATGGCAACATTTCATTCTTTTTTATGGCTGATTTGTATTCCATTGTATATACGTACCACATCATCTTTATTCGTTCATCTGTCGATGGACATTTAGGTTGCTTCCATGTCTTGGCTATCATGAATAGTGCTGATGTGAACATAGGGGTGCATGTATCTTTTTGAATTATAGTTTTGTCTGGATATATGCTCAGGAGTGGGATTGCTGGATCATATGGCAACTCTATTTTTAGTTTTCTTGAGGAACCTCCACACTATTTTCCATAGTGGCTGCACCAGCTTACATTCCCACCAGCAGTGTAGGAGGTTTCCCTTTTCTCCACATCCTCTCCAGCATTTGTTATTTGTAGACATTTTAGTGATGGCCGTTCTGTCTGGTGTGAGGTGGTATCTCGTAGTTTCGATTTGCATTTCTCTAATAATTAATGATGTTGAGCATCTTTTCATGTGCCTGTTGGCCATCTGTATGTGAGACTGTCTTTATATTTGACTTATGACATCAAAATGGCACCAGAGGTTACATAGCTACATGTGTTTATCAAAACTCATAGAGCTATACACAAAACAGGGTGAATTTTACTCTGTATAAATTGTTTTTAGTGAAAAATAAAATTTAAAATATACACAGACCGTTATAAAAATTTTAAAGCAGCTTTGTCCCTTAAAAATATTATACAAAAAGAAAGATGGAGGTTATTATAGAAGCAGGACTTCATCGTTGTATAAAAGAACATTTCATAACTACCTTTGGAATGTCAATGTAATCTTATTTCATATACAAAATCTTGGTAAAAATGAGGCATTTCCAGTTCCTTAAGGCAACAGTCAGCTACAGATACGTCTTCCGAGAGTAAATGTTCTTTTAGCAGTTGTCACTCTAGCAGAGTTTTTAAATGATATGTGCTAAAATTCCTGAGTTTTAAAAATTATGCTTTGCCTCATGGATTTGTTTACCTCTGTCCCAACATATTACAGCATAAAGTAACATGCATGAACTGCCAGTAACAGCTTTCTAGGAACAGAGACTTAATAAGGCACTATATTAACGGAATATTTTCAAAATTAAAAATATTTCATAATTTTCAAAAAATCCCCAACTTAAGAATGGGCAAAGTGAATAATAAAAAGAACATCAGGGGGCTTCCCTGGTGGCGCAGTGGTTGGGAGTCCGCCTGCCGATGCAGAGGGCACGGGTTCGTGCTCTGGTCCGGGAGGATCCCACATGCGGCGGAGCGGCTGGGCCCGTGAGCCATGGCCGCTGAGCCTGCGCGTCCGGAGCCTGTGCTCCACAACGGGAGAAGCCGCAACAGTGAGAGGCCCGTGTACCGCAAAAAAAAAAAAAAAGAAAAGAAAACCAGGGACTTCCCTGGTGGCAGAGCAGTTAAGAATCCACCTGCCAATGCAGGGGCCACGGGTTCGAGCCCTGGTCCAGGAAGATCCCACGTGCCACAGAGCAACTAAGCCTATGCGCTGCAACTACTGAGCCTGTGCTCTAGGGACCACGAGCCACAACTACTGAGCCCACGTGCCACAACTACTGAAGCCCGTGCATCTAGGGCCCATGCTCCACAACAAGAGAAGCCAGTGCAATGAGAAGCCCGCTCACCACAACGAAGAGTAGCCCCCGCTCGCCACAATTAGAGAAAGCCCGAGCACAGCAACAAAGACCCAACGCAGCCAAAAATAAATAAATATATAAAGTAAAAAAAAAAACAAAACCCTATGTTTTCTTTAAAAAAACAAAACAGAACACCAGAGATCATGTACAAAGCAACAAGATTATCATGGTCCTTCTTCTTCCATGATTCTCCCAGCTTACGTCAAAATCACCCATGTCTAAATTCTGTTGGTACTTTCTGTTTGTGTCTGTTGAGACTGGGATCATCAGCCCAAGGCAGATTCCATCTGGGCCACACGGAGAATGAATACAGTACGAGTTTTGTGTGTGTGTTCTTTTGTTTGACTTGCGGTTTTTGAAAGTTTTGAATTTGTTGTGAACATTTCCAAAATTGGCAAATTTCCTGTATAAATCCAGTGTTCCAATTTCTCTTGAGAAATCAGAAAGGTCTGGCAATGCTCAATCCACATTTCCATGTGGTTGGAGCTGAGTGGTGGCTTCTTTCTATAGAAGGAGCCTGTGCCCTGTGGTTTGCCAGTGTCTCCACAATCACTTATCTCTAGTCCTGGTGGACTTTGAATACGCCTGGCCTAAAGAATGGCCGGGTGTATGTGACACTGTGCAAACCCACTCAATGTGGGTAAGCAGGCAGAGGTCATTGGAGCAAAGAATCTGCTTGTGAATGTGGTCAAAGCCATGAAGCTGGAGGAACGGTCCACAGGCTTAGAGGATCAGGGTGTTGCTACGGAGATTGCAGATGGCTATATGTTGCTTTGGTTGACAGTGGACGGGGATTCCCCAAGAGGGGGCAATGGCAATTACTGTATTTAACAACATGCTGGTATCATCTGGGACCCACATGTCATGACTGTGACATGTCTATGCCATAGCGATTTCCTTCTATAAAGGGACCAGAACCACATGGAAGCAGGGATCCCACAGGAGTTCCACCTTTCTTCAAGGTCTACAAGTTCTCATCAGTGTCACTGCTATCTTCCAAGGCAGAGGCAGGGGCTCTGGCTTCAGAAACCTCACAGTGGCCTCATTTTGACCAACTACTCCTATCCTATCTTGTATTGGCTTTCAGTATCTGCTTTATTTCTTCAGTAAGATAGTTACTTTCTGTGGACAAGGGAAATACTTTACATCTCCCTTGTTACCTTCTAGGACGAACTACTATGTGTTAGCCAAACAGCTCATACTCTTTATCTGTTCTAAATTGAATCAGCAGACTGTCTTCAGTGCCTAAGTAAGATCATAAAGACAAAATGGCTGAGCAATCATGGCAGGAACTACACTGGGGTCATATGACAGTCAGCTTGGCCCCTGCCTTGGTCTCCACGATAGCCTGGACCTGTTTGGCCCCTGCCAGGCTGGAGGGTCCACAGAGAGAAGAGACCTCTTAAGATGCATATCTAGAAGCATTTCAAAGTACTATTAGGTAGTAATGGAAATGGTACAAGGTCTCACCTGATTACACCTGAGAACAGGTATTGCATGGCTGCAATATTCTCCATGGGATTTTGAGGCTAAAAGACTTCAGAGGGCAAGTCTCCTCTCTGAAGACTGTATGGTTTCAAACAACGACCAGCCAACTGTCCAAAGGGATTTGTACCTACACTCACATAGGACTCTAGTAGAAATGAGCTCAAGCATCTATGAGAAGGAAGATTCTTCTGTTGCTGTAAGCACTGTCTTATCAGCCTTGCCACACTTTAGTATATACCCTGCCTTCTAATTATGCCCTAATTTGGACAGTGCAAACATATAACAGTTCCTCCACCAACAGCTTTTCCAATTAGTAAGAAAATCAGTGGCAGATGTGAAATCCGTGGGATGCTGAATGTAAAATGTTGATTAATTTAAAAAACCTATAAAGCCTCTGGGAAAACCTTTTCTGAGAAAACTTTGTGTGATGTCCTCATTAACACAGACCCTGAAATAGCTTTTTCTTTTATCATGCTACCTTTTGAATCTGATTCTTACCATTGCTGGGCTTTTCTCTGGACTGAAGTTGTTTGAGGAATTTATTAACTCTTAAATCTTGGCCAAGTGGACCAGGAATCGGTTACTCTGGCATCTTTGACCAAATGTCTACGGTCCTGGCTCTGGTGAGCAACAGGGACCTCCCCACCACCACTCCCATCCCCACCCCACCCCAGAACAATGTAAGGAAAAGCCATAGAGTCTGTGGGTTTGTCACAGTAAATGATGAGTGCCTGGGTCTCTCCTTAGGGGTTTTATCTTATCTATGATCCAAAAGTTCTCAAGATCTCTGGAGTTGCCCTTGAGAATCTGTTCAGCAGAATTGCCCCCGAAGATTATATAATGGGAGCAATCTCTCTGCCTCCAGGTTTAATGGGTCTCATACTTCAGGGACCATCTGGAGACAAGCTGGCCAGTAAGTCAGGTCCATCTAAGTGGAAAAAGGAGTTACAAGACCTAACAATGGAGACAGTCATTTTTAGTTACCCCTACAACAAAATTGCTAGAAGTTAATTCCTATCCCTGGAACCCAGGGTGGCTGAGGCGTTCACCTTATGGCACATAAAGTTCTCCTCTGAGGCAGAAAGCTTGCAACTCTGCAGGCATTTTTCCCCCTGCTGTCACTTAGGAGGACACCAGCTGGCTTTGGCCTGACTTGGCATTCTTTTCCTAGCTTGATCTCAGCCACTGCATCCTTCCAACATTTCTACTGCTGAAATTAAAGGAAGAGTCCCCACTGCAGGAGTATAAGAACTCTCCCAAACCAAAGATCACTCTCTTCATTTTTTTGTACAACCCCTTTTGATTCTAGCCACTTTTGTTTTAATTAAATTTCACTTTTTTGAGACCTAAAAATGTCTCTTCAGAACTGGATCAGAAATAATGAAAATATTAACACTGAATATGTTCCTCAGTGAGTCTCAAACACTAATTCAAAGCCCTTGACATTGATTACTGTTTTTAAGCCTCTCAACAACTCTGTGAAGTGAGCGCTATCTGTTATTGCCATTTTACAGATGGGAAAACTGAGGCATTGACCGTTTGAGTCACAAAGTCACATAGTAAGTGGCAAAGCTGGGATTCAAACTCGGGTCATCTGCCTCCAGAGTCCATGCTCTGGACTAAAACATGAGACAAGTGACACTGCAGGTTATAGTCAAAAGCTTCCCTCCATCTAATTGCTAATTGCTGTCCCTAGACTCGCTAGATACGTTCTCCCTCTCTCCTGTTAGGATGACGTCTCTGTGTGCCTGCACCTCTGCAGTTGGCAAGGGAGCCCTTGCTTGCTGTACTCCCCTCACCATCCCCAAACCCCCTCTCCCCGGAGACGCTCATCCCCAAGGTCTAGCCAATGGCCACTGCCTGACCCTTTTATCCCCAGATGGGCTCTGGGCCTTGAACAAACAGAACACAAGTGGCTTCCCACTAAAGTCCTTTGCCACAAATAAAGAGGCAGATTCTTCCCAGTGACCCCCACCCCACCTCTTCCTTATGAGTTGCTTCATATATTTCACAAAGACTCTTCCCTTTTAAAGCTTCCCTTGATGTTGGCTGTTGACTTGGGTTCAAGTGTGTACATGTGTGTACAACTGACCCCAGGTTTTGGATCTCTGAGGGATGGCAGGGAACTTCTGCCCTCTTTGTAAGCGAAGGGGATTTCATTGAGAATGGAGGCAGGTTTAGGGTCCTGACGAGCATCACCATTGACAAAAACACTTGGTGGGACTTAAAAGTCCTTTCCCATTGTTTTCCTGATCCTTGAAACTCAGTCAAGCTGCTCTGATTTCAGACATTATTGGTTCTTAAATTGCTTTTTAGCTTGTACACCTTAGAGGTGCAAAAAAAAAAGGAAAGAAAAAGAAAAATCCAACATCATGCAGGTGTGTAGAGATGCTCTTAAGGCAGTGGCTCCCAGCCTTGGCTGCACACTGCCATCATCTGGGGAGCTTTTATAAACCTCAGTATCAAGCCACACCCCAGGTCCATTACATCAGGACCTCAAAGGGTGGAGCCCAGGTTTTGACATTTTTTAAAGCTCCCCAAGCAATTCCAATATGCAGCTAATTCTGAAAACCATGTTTTTGTAAGGAAAGCGGGCTTCCTTTCTGCTAATCCCCATTGCTTCTGAGATTACTCTACAGTTAGCAAGCTTTCTCCCTCGATGCTGGGCTCAATCTTCCTCTGAGGGTGAAAAGTTCAGCTTGGACTGGAATTGATAATATGTAACATAGACTGAGGGCTTCCTCTGCATAAGCATTTACTAGGTGCTTCCTGCTGATGGTCTCATTTAATAGTCCCAAGAACACAGTTGCGGGGGAGAGTGATCTAACTCCTTTTTTACAGAGGAGACTAAGGCTCAGAAAAGTCAAATAATTTGCCCAAAGTCAAACAAACTGAAAAGTGATGGAATCAGGATTTGACCCAAAGAGTCAGAGTCCAAAATTTCTAAATTCTTCTAGTGACTAAGATCTGGGGAATTTTTTTTATATGTTTTTTGTATGCTTTGTGCCACCCAGGATCTGACTTTAAAATACGTGCTGTGAATTCTTACAAGGAAACTGACTCCTAATATACACACCCTCATCCTTTCATAGCTAATGTCTCCTTTGCAGATGCCTTTGGCTTGTCGGGAAAGCCATCTCCCTCATTAGTCCCAGTCCAGTGTCCTCTGACCAGAACTTCAGCAGCATATATGGCCTCTGTGCCAGGCACAGTGCAAGTGCTGGTGGGGAGTGTCTCATCCACTCCTCATAAGGACCTCTGGTTCATGCAGCTCTCACCCTCATGGTACAGACAAGGAAACAGGCACAGTTTCAGTGATGCACGGGATGCTTCACAGTAGAGCGTGGAGCTGACATTCAACCCGAGGTGTGTGCCATTCATTAAGGGTGTTCCACGGCTGCCGCAGCTGAAGCTCCCGTCTGAGTCTTCGAAGGGAAAGTGTGAGCATTTTAATCAATGGAGGTTCAGGTTTTCAGAAAAATAGGGATGGCCACAGCCTTTGCAGGAATCTGGAGATAGTTAAGAGTGGTCACCAGGGGGAGACAGAGCTTGAGACATAATGGGCTTTTCTATTTCAGCACTGAACTCAGCAAAGTACGGAACGGGGAGGAAAACAGCTTCTGATGGAACTCTTTGTTTGGGCTTTAATTTCTTCTTCTGCAGCCGCTTCCTTTTTTTCCCCTCCTCCCCCCTCTCCATTTCCTCTCCTGTTTCTAAGTGGTAAGAAACAGCTTTACCAGAGTGTACAATCCAAGTAGGTCAATCTCTTCCCTCTGCCCAGAGCCTCAGCACCTGTTGTCTGAGAAAACACACTGCTTTCTGAGTTAAAAGGCACCAGTATACAGAGTTTCCATAGCTCCTGTGCCAGATGCCGGGGGCTCTTGACAGAAAAACAAAAGCAACACTAAATAATTCTTTTTGAGGAAAGAAATTGAATACTTCCAAGGCAAAGGAAAGTTTGATGTGTAATTAATCTGTAGGAATTTTTTTTTCCATTAAACTTTAAGTTGGATTTTCAAATATCCGAACATTCTATATAAATAACAGGTATGTGAAACTATACCCATAACATCAGAAATCTTCTTTTTTAAAGATATGATTATCTAATTTCTAAATTTTAAACTTTCTTAAGGCTTCTCTCTATTTGCCATACAATAGAAAGGAAAAATTTTTTTCATTGATAGAATGAAAATAAAATTTACTCTTGATTCACAGATCTGATTAAAGAAGATATTTAGCATATTGACCCCAAACTCCTAGAAAGGAGAGACATGGTTTTATTCCCTAGACGTCTGCAGAGCATTTCCAAGTGTGTTAGCATGAGTAAGGTGCTCTCTAAATATTTATGCAATTGATGAATGAAGGAAAGAGTCATGATTACCTGGTTTCTTCAGCACAGACCCCACACCTAAAAAGAAAGGCTGATCCCTGCCTCGCCACCAGGTGGCCCATCTGAGAAGACAGGTTTTCGAGAGCAGGACTCAGTCAGAGGCTGCAATAAAGAACCCAGACAGTAGCCGGCGCAGTAGTTCTTCCTCTCACTATGTTTACCTACCCACTTGTCCTAGTCAAGTGTTACTTGGTTAAATATAGCAAAAAACCCACTCAACCTAGGCTAAGGGGGAGGAAGGAGATTACCCTGGAAGGACTCAAGGATCTTTCACAGACTCAAGGGCAGGAAGTAGGGACAACAGAGCAGTTAGGAACCAAAGCAACCTCAAACTGCCCCCTGCTTCTCACCCTCCTGCCAAATGATCTGTCTTCTCATGATACATCTGCTTCTCTCTTTTCTTCTCTCTTTCCTTTCCCTTTTCTAAGGTGAAGCTTTATATGCTTCACTGTATTTGTAGAAAAACAACTGCCCTAAACAATCCTACATGTCCCCTGAAATCAAGGTCCTGACTGTCACTGTGTCCCCAAACAGAGAATCTGGCCCAGCTTGGATCATGTGCTCACCTTTGATCTAAACAGCCGTGGCCCTATGAGTGAGATTATTTCCCCTTCTACTTATTCAGGGGCACCACCCCCCCCCCTCTTAAGGACAGCTGACCATGTCCATGGGCCTCCCATGAGGAGACACTGCTGGTCCATGGGCCTAAAGGCTACACTTCACTCTGGCCTAGTGAACCTTGATGGAATAGTGTTAAAACACTAAGGAAAAGGGTTCAATGATTCTAAGTGTCTCCGATGGAAGCTCCTGTATTTAAATTACAAGGGTGGCTCAAAACTTCATTCCTGTAAACAGATGGTTTGGTTGATGCTAATTTTGCAGTGTGAAATTCAATTGCATATGAACATATCTGGCAACATCTGGAGGCATGTTTCAAGTTGCCTGTGACTCTATATCTCTTGTGCATATTTCATTTCTGCAGCATCCGGAATGCATGATCACAAAATTACCATTTCGGAAGGTGTGCATTTCTTCTGGGGGTGGGAAGTCTTGAGTGAGAAAGCAACAGTTGTAAAATACGTGAAGTGCAGCAAAGCCAAACAACACAGATCTTTGATGGCGGTTTGATGAGATCCAGGTTCAAGGTGAAGGCATACGTTTGGTTAACCCTGAAAGGGTTCTGCACTGTAAACCTCCTCTACGTGGTTATGCACAAATGTCCCGATGAACCCCAGAGAACTAGAGCACACAGGAGTCCTAAAGCACTCTCACCCAATTTGGTGAACATACAAGTCCAATGACAATGACCTAGATCACTGAAAATTTGACCCAGGTGAACATTCAGGAATAAAATAAAGGCCAAATTTCTGTAGCCCGTCTTATAGCCTAGACCTTATGCCAGTGGTATGTTGTCTTATGGCCACTTTTCTGTGTGAATGGTGTTTCAAGACAGGATTTTACAAGTCCTTCATCCCCAAACCCAAGGATAGGGTACTGTCACAAGATTCAAATGCCTGTGGCAAAGTAGTTCATAATCACCAAAAATCATGAGCTATAATTTGCATAAAATCTTGTTTCATTGTTGTTTTATTTATCACCCAGTAAGGCATAATATTATGCGAAACAAGCTTTGAGACATCTCAATAATTTTTATTTTATTTAATAAATATTTATATTTCTCGGCATTTAAAAAACAATAACAATCTTCACAACAGCCTTATTAGATGGGTAATATTATTAATCCTATTTAGTAGATGAGAAAAACTGAGGTCCAGAAAGTTTAAGTAACATGCCCAAGGTTACAAGCTAGTGGATGGTTTAATAAATAATGGAAGTAGACAATATTTTTGAAGGTTCCCCTCCCCAAACAGTCCTCTTTAATATCATATTACAAATTCTAAAGTCCTTTCCCATTGTCCTCTTTGATTCTCAACATTCCATCAGGCTGGCCTTAGGTAACCTCATCCTTTTACAGATAAAGAGATGGGATCCCAGATGTTAAATGGCTTCCCAAGGCTCTGAGAGTTAGTAAGAGACATAGTTAGGGCCCCACTTGGCTTTCTGACTCCTCCTGGTTCAGTGTTCTTCCTCCTAATCCAAAATCTAATATGACCTTCTGGTTGTCAGCTTGCTAAAAATGACAAGGCCCTCCTAAGCTGAAGATGTCCTAGTGTCAATAAATGCATGTGTTGCTACATAGAAAACACTTACTTGGTGTCCTGAGCTAATTCCTGTTGGGAAGAAGAGGCTCTGTCTATCAGCAGTTGGATTATTTTTCTGGCAGAGACAACACTCCACATTAAAACAATAACTCATTTTCTCTGATGATCAGAGATGCTGGCTGAGCTCTGATCCCCTTCCCTTTCATCACCACAGCCCACCAAGTGAACCACCAAATCCCAAAGCAGGCTCATCCCATGAATGAGATGTGTGACTGCCCTAAGCTCTGAAGTACTAAACCATGTTGTGCTCAGGAAGGGAGCAAGATGAAAGTGGTAGGAGCTTCTTGGTTTGCTTTTGTTTTGTGGTGGTTTTTGCTTATTTGTTTGCTTGTTTCTTTTGCTCTTTCTCCAGTTTGGCGTCAGGAATCTTGTCTAGCCTCGCAGAATGAAGTGAGAAGCTTTCCATTTTGTTCTTTTTCTCTAGCATCGTTGTAAAAATCCATGTTTGGTTATAAGATTTCTCCTATAAAACTACTAGGACTTTCACTATGTTTTCATCTGTTTCCCAAATTATTTGTTGATTCACATGTTTACTTCTTAATTTTAGTCTTTTATATTTTTCAGATGTATTCTCTAAGTCAAAAACCTAGAGCTTATTATAAAAGGCTTTGTGATGGAAATACTTTCGCAGATTCATAGTTCAGAAAGTAGAGAAAACCACATGCCAACAGTGGGGAATGATATATGTATATAAGACTATGAACTTCAGGCTCTAGATAGCAAGGAGTTTGAACAAAAAGTGATGGCCATCTAACCATAGTTTGGCAGACAGTTGGAGAAGGGGATTTATAATCAGGAAAGGTATTGAGGTTTTAGCTTCACTTGTCCCCCTCAGATGCTCTCTGTTAGAAAGGTGGAACCCAATATCGAGGTAAAAAGAAAAGCCACCCAATACTGCTGAAGGGTTTCAGGCTAGACATTCCATCTTCAAACTGGGCCCTGCCTTCCCCTTGCTACATGATCTTCGTCAACTGACAATCTCACTGAGTTTCAGGATGCTCATCTGAACGTTTTTTATGCCCCAGTTACTAAGATATCTACAGGACAATCTCTCCGTGGCCACAACTAGCTTTTGCCCCTGTGTCTGGAGGGATGGCAAGTATGTACCTTCTCATGCCACCAAATGGTGTAGCTATACTTTGCTGTATTGAAGAGTATTCTGGGTCATGCCCAGGTCCAATAGAAGTGAGTTCTGTGATTGACTAACAACTATCTGCCATGAAAGAGTCATTTATTTGCCATCTCTGTCCCAGATTAAGAAAACACTTGTAGCAGTTCAGTTTCCCATTTTGTAAAGTGGTAGCTTTCTCCTTCAGCAGTCACATGAGAATCAGTAGATAATGCTTTAAGACTTTGAAACAGAAATAGACTCACAGACATAGAAAAAAAACTTGTGGTTACCAAAGAGGAGGGAGGTGGGGGAGGGATAAATTAGGAGTTTGAGATTAACAGATACACATTACTATATATAAAATAGTTAAACAACAAGGACCTACTGTATAGCCCTGGGAACTATATTTAATATCTTGTCATAACCTATAATGGCAAAGAATCTTAAAAAGAATATATATATATGAGGAATATATATAAAAAGATTATATATATATATATATATATATATATATATATACACATATATATATGTATATAAAATGGAATGGTAGTAAGATAGCTCTAGCCATGGCCATGACATTGTGCTTTGGGAAAGTGCTCACGTGTCAATAACACCACAGATACTTATAGGCTATTCTTTTAAAATGATCTCACACTCAATCTTTTCCTCCTCAGCCAGGACATCCTGCTCATGACAATATTACAAATGTTCTTCAACAATGAAGACTTCCGAACATACTAGGTTAAACAGGAAAAGCTAGATAAATGTTTATATCTCGTTGAGTTTATTGGGCTCTGATTATTTTTCTCAAGTCATGACAAAAGATAAAAATAACGCTGGGTAACAGCTGGATGGATGCGTGGGCAGCCTCTGTATCTTTGCTCTGTCTGCTCACCCTGTCATGAAAATGCTAGGTTGGAAACCCCACACCAGCAGAGAAGGGTAGATAGAAAAAGTGAATTAAGGAGATGGGGTAGAAACAGAAGTACTAGATTCAAGATGATGGTAGCAGCTTTAGAGTAGAGTTCCTATCCAAGGGGGACTCAGTTCAGTTCACATTGTAGATGGTGGTTCTCTGGGATGAAGTGAAGGTCCAGTGAGACCATTTCCTGATGAGGGATTATGGAATTGTCTTCACACAGGTCCTCCTTCAGCTCCTTCACTTTATTATTTATTTGTTCAGCTAAAGATTTTGATCATCTACTATGTGCCAGGAATTGGGCTCTTTGGGGATTAAAAAAAGTGATCTAGACTGCTCTCAGAGGGTCATAGTTTGGAAAGGAAAAGGATACATTATAAAGCAGTAAATGCTCTAGGGAAGTTATGGAGGTCTGTCTGTTAAGGAATAAATCCTCAATGCTGAGATACTCACAAGGTGTGTGTACGTATATCACAGACTAAGAGCTGAAACTAGAGATAAACAAATATTTACTATGAGCTTTGGTCTTCCATAGTTATTAGATCCTTTTTCCAAAGAATTTTTATGACTCTGAAAACAAGTTTTAAAGACATTCTACCCAACATATCTGATTTA
This sequence comes from Leucopleurus acutus, assembly GCF_964270905.1. Classification (NCBI taxonomy): domain Eukaryota; kingdom Metazoa; phylum Chordata; class Mammalia; order Artiodactyla; family Delphinidae; genus Leucopleurus; species Leucopleurus acutus. The sequence continues at coordinate 75,403,186 of NC_139145.1, read as the reverse complement.
ATTCTAGTCTCATTTGCTTTCTGACTCTTCAGATAAGCCTTAGCAATATTGCATTTGCATTTAGCTAACTAAATATCATTTGCAGATATCCAGGTCTCTTTATGCCAGCAGTGCTCACGATAATGTCAGAGCTTCTTATTTTGGCTTATTTATATGTTTATCTGAGGCCCCTTTTCCTCCAGAAACAGAGCTATTTGCTTTGCTGCCATTTCAGTGTTTCTGGGGATATTTTTTGTTTTACCTCCAGCTCTGTATCGATAGGTAGGCAAGTGCCTGCCCTGGAGTAAACCTTTCTCTATAGCCTCATATAGCTACTTAGCTCTGGAATCTTAAAGGACATTTATAACTCCTTTGCACCTGGTGGAAGTTTTCAGGTAAATGAAAGGAATGATTTCTGCATCCTTATTTTGTTTCAGATCCATACTCTAGACCCAATTCATGGTTTATCATTCTGCTTATCTGACTTTTTGTAAGACCAAAGGCCAATACTGGAACTGATGAAGTTTTAATCCAAACTGGAAAACCTTTCCTAGAGGGAATCAGGAACTTTCTCCAGGCCTGTGAGATGGTGGTGTTAGCTCTGTGGAAATAACAGGTAGTGATGACTGTGAACCTGACTGCAACCTACTGGTGGTAGGGATATATGCTACTGTCTTGCGCCCTCTGCACCTGGGCCCCAAGACTGGCATGTGGTATAAATGCCACCGTGTGCTGAACTGGCTATATTCTTCAATTATGTCTTAATTATATTTCAGAGGGGTGAATAATAGTGGAGAGATTTTTAAAGCATTTGTTTTATTATTTCAGTTCAAAAGGCTTTGACTGTTTCCTTGCTTTACAGTTTCTATAGTAAAAAATAACCTAGTCCTTTAGTCTTTGAGCTTACATGTCTGGGGTCATTAAGTAAACCTAGTGCTTTTAGTAAGAATTTTATGCCTAAAGTATTTCTTTGAACCAGTATATAGAGGAAAAGAAAAAAATGTTTCTTCTATGAGCGACGGATTAGTTCTCTATCACTGAATAACTTAATGACTTAAAACAGCGAATCTTATCTCACAGATTCTGTGGGTCAGGAATCCAGGCACAGCCCATCTGGTTGCTTCTGGCTCATCGTCCCTCACTAGACTGAAATCAAGCTGTGGGCTGAGACATTAGCCCCCTCAAGGCTTGAGTGGGGGAGGGTCAGCTTCCAAGCTCACTCAAGGCACCTCAGATCCTGGCGGACTGTTGGCTGAAGACGTTGGTTCCTTACCACGTGGGCCTCTCCATAGGGCAGCTCACAACATGGCAGCTGGCTTCCCTCAGAGGAACCCTCAGAGAGAACGAGAAAGAGAATGAGACAGAAGGAGAGAATGACACAGGACAGAAGCCACAGTCTTTTTGGAAACCAATCTCAGAAGCGACATCTCCTTACTTTTCTGCTTGTTAGAATCAAGTCACTAGGTCTAGCTCACCCTGAAGAGGAGGGAATTTACACAAGGGCAAGAATTCTGGGGAAGGGGTTCATTGGGAACCCATCATAAAGGCTGCCTACCACAGGTTAGATGTAGGTATGTGTATATACATATATATACACACATCTATACATATATACACATACATACATATGTGTGTATATATATGTGTATACACACATACCTATATATGCCTACACACTCACACACGCAGACACAGGGGTTAGATTTAAATATCCTCCAAAACAAGGCTCCACCTCTGATACAAGAAGATGATCCCTGTAGCTTCATCAGTCTGTTAGATGTCATCAAACACATTCTTGATAGACAGGTTTATGGTTTTTTGTTTGTTTTTTGTTTTGTTTTGTTTTGTTTTTTGCAGTACGCGGGCCTCTCACTGTGTGGCCTCTCCCGTTGCGGAGCACAGGCTCCGGACGCGCAGGCTCAGCGGCCATGGCTCTCGGGCCTAGCCGCTCCGCGGCATATGGGATCTTCCCGGACCGGGGCGCAAACCCGTGTCCCCTGCATTGGCAGGCGGACTCTCAACCACTGCGCCACCAGGGAAGCCCAGGTTTATGTTTTTAAGAGGACTTTCTGATTTGAGATTTTTCTCAAGTTTGAAAATAAAATATCTACTTCTGTGTACTGAAGGAAACAGGCAATCAATAACTTTAGTTTCTGTTCCTGGGAAAGATGAAATGTGACCTTCGTATTTGTTAGATAAGCAAACAATCTGGGTTCATTTTCTCCAAGTCTAAACAGTGAGTTTTTCAAGTGAATAATTATAAAACCTTGCTGGGCAGTAAAGAAAACAAGCTGCTCTTAGGAAGTACTTAATATTAATAATATATTAATAGTACTGAATGGAGAAGGCAGAATGAGTGCTGGGTTGGAATTTATTCAAATGCCTTCTCTCAACCAGATATCCCAAGTTTCAGTTCCTCTGAGTCTTAAGTTTTCCAGAATCAAGGAGAGGGCAATCGATGGTCATGAAATGGAATGATTTTCAAGGTTGCTACTGGATACAGGTGCCAAGCAGGGCTAAGGAGAAGAGCCGAGGAGGAGAAAACTGGCTCTTCCCGCTGCACAGCTTCCCCACTCATTGACTGGTCCTTCCGATGCCTTGCGGTCCCAGCACACACGCGCTGGCTCCCAGACACTTCGGACTCCTGGCCGCACCCACACTCCAGTCTCGCCTGCCACTGCTCCAAAGTCCAAGTGCTCTCAAAGCCTGGTGCTCACTGATCCTCCTGTCTAGAACACTCTTCCTGTGGTATCCCAAGGCTCACCTCCTGTACTTCACTCAGGTCTCCTCCGGAATGCCATATTCCCGGAGAAGACTTCCCTGTCAAAAAGAAAAAGAGAGCGTGGGAGGGAGGGAGACGCAAGAAGGAAGAGAGATGGGAACATATGTATATGTATAACTGATTCACTTTGTTATAAAGCAGAAACTAACACACCATTGTAAAGCAATTATATCCCAATAAAGATGTTAAAAAAAAAAAGAAAAAGAGAAGCTTGCCCTCTGGTAAAAACAGTGCCCCTGTCACTGTCTCAAAGTGCTTACTCTGCTTTGTCTTCACAGCCCATCCCTCCAGATATATTATACCTTACAAGTGTAGCATCTGTCTTTCCCAACTAGACTGTGGGCTCTCTGAGAGCTGGGAGCTCTTTCATTCGATACTGAACCCCAGAATGTGGATAAGTGCCTGGCACATAGTAGGTGTGTGATTGATTTTTGTTAAATAAGTGAGCGCTTTAATTGCTTATTCTGTGCCAGACACAGTGACCAGCAGTTTCCATACAATATCTTCTATAACCCTCACAAGAGTTGGCAGGAGAGATCTGGTTATCATTATCCCTGTTTTAGGGTTGAAGAACTCAAAGAAGTTAACAAATTATCTAACGCTGCCTAGCAAGTAAGTGACTCCTGGGGATGTTCCTGTCTCAGTCTGTGCCCTTAACCAATTGACCTCTTTGAATGAAATGATTATACAAATTCAGTCAGCCTTGAGGTAGTTCCAGAAACTCCTGTCCAAATGTATATATCAGTAGGACTTTGCCTGGTCCCCATGGGTGAGAATGCCACCTAAATAAGATAGAAAACCACATCCAGGCCAGTACTGGCAGATCCTGTCAGGCCTGTAATTGAGTTCCTCTCCTCTCTGGAGCCCTATCTTCTCTCCTTTTCAGGAAGAGAGCTATCAAGGAAAAGTTTTGGTGAATTTTCTCTAATTTGAAAATAAAGGGCAGAAAAGCAAACTCTCTTGGTAATTGCAAGAGGATTGATGGGAAAAATATTTAAAATGACAGGCTTGTTTCTGATGCCAGGAGAAGGCTGATGATTCCAGCATTACCAAGGGCAGGTGATTGGCTCAGGGGATGAAATGCTGGGCAATCAGATTCTCACGCCAAAAAGCCTGCCAATGCCTAATCTGTGGAAGCAAGTTAGGAGATTAGAGAGTTTGTAATGGTCCTGAGAACATAATGGCTTAGTTTTGTTTTTTGTTCTAGCAACTCTTTATTACTTGCTGTCTGAGTGGCAGGTACCATGCAGTGCACATTACGTGTGATGTCTCCTTAAACCCTCAGTGAGGGCAGGGATTTGACTATCAATGTGTTCATCATTTAGAAACACCAACATTTGCTCATAATATTAGACACTGAATACGTAGTGGTCACTGAACCCTGTCTATTTGACTTCTGGAGTTAGATGCCAAGAGCTGCTGGGTTTCTCCCCTAGAGAATACATCTGGTTACCATGGTATATGTAGAAACACAAAGCTTAGGTGGGGTCAGATGTGGTGTCAAGAGCTCCAATTGACTCCAGCAGAGCTGAGATGAGGGGAACTCACACCGGAAAGATCTCTGTATATGTGCTCATACCCCTTTAACCCTCCCATTCACTAGCACCCGCCAAAGTGTATGGCCTGGGCTACAGTACTCACAGAGGCAGTGATTCTCAGTAAGGGGGGGCCTGGGGAAGAACATGCTAGAACCCCCTAAGTCTGGGTCTACCCCTGTCTTACCCTGGGTAGGGTCACAAGGTTTTCAAAGACCAAGGATGACTTTCTAATAAGATGTAAATGAGAGACATAAGGACACAAGGGTGCCCTTTTCTTTCTTTCTTTTAAACAAGGGAGGAGGAGGTGGGTAATCAAACTCTGCTGATATAGAAAGTCTAACGGTAAAGAAACCTTTAGCAACTGCCAGGTGGCCGCTTTCAGTTCTTTTTGAGGCCAGCAGAGAGAGCTGTTGTCATGCACATGTGATGATTCATGTCCAACCTATCTAAGCTTCAAGTTCAGTCTTCCTAGAAAAAGATTTGATACAGTGAGGACAGTTTAGGTTAACGGAAAAAGCACTAGACTCAGAATCAGGAGATTTAAGTTTCAACCCCACCCTGCCCCTTGGCAAGTCACTCTCTGTGAATCCATTTGGGGTCTATCAAATGAGGGATGGGCTAGACTAGTACATTTCCATTTCTGAGTACTGCCAGCATGCCAGACCCCTGCTAGACCTTTCCATCAGCAGGGGTTCAAATCCTGCCTCTACAGCACATTTAGTATCTGGATGATTTGGGACAAGTTACTTAATTTCTTTAAACCTCAGTTTCCTTACCTACAAATTAGGGATAACAAATCGTCATAGGATTATTCTGAGGATTAAGTTAAGTAAATGTGTGTAAAGCACTTAGCATAGCATCTGCCACATACCTGTCAATAAATGGCAGCTAGGGGCTTCCCCGGTGGCGCAGTGGTTGAGAGTCTGCCTGCCGATGCAGGGGACACGGGTTCGTGCCCCGGTCCGGGAGGATCCTACATGCTGCGGACCGGCTGGGCCCGTGAACCATGGCCGCTGAGCCTGCGCGTCCGCAGCCTGTGCTCCGCAACGGGAGAGGCCACAACGGTGAGAGGCCCGCGTATCGTAAATAAATAAATACATAAATGGCAGCTATCATGATTTACTAATTTCATTTCATCTTCACAGCAGTCCTGCCAGGTACTTAGTACATTTTCTTTTAATATATCAGTAAGGAAACTGAGGCTCAGAGAGGTTCAGAATGGAACTATGTTGACCCAGCTGAAAAGTAGCATCACCTGGATCTAAATCCAGCTGTGCTCTTTCTACTACCCTATGCCGAGCATTCTCAGATATTACACGCTGTATTTCTGCTGCTCCATCTTTTGGAGTATAAGTCAGTGGTGGAAATAGCCTAGATGGATGCAGAGACTGACTGGCATTCACAAGATGTCCAAAGCTGAGCAAGCCTCGCCACCCGCCAGGATCAGACAGGCTTATGATGGAAGGATTGGGGTTGGTGCTGAAACTTGCGATTTGCTATCAGCTGCTGTAAACTGAGCTCTTAGCAGCTTTTTCTTGTTTTGGCCCACTTTCTTTCACCCTTACAAGTCTGTGTTGAAACTAACTCTCAAAGAGGATATAAGCCACCTTCTTCCTAAAGATCTCTGAAGGAGCTGTGTTAACTCGAGGACTATTGGATAAAGTCTGACAAAATGCCATTCAGGAAGTTTCTGCTCCACCAGTGGACTTGCCATTTGCTCTTCACCCACCAAGGTAGATGGAACCTCCCACAAGGGCAGGACCTCCCCACTGTTGGATGGAGTCGTGCCTGACTCCGCACCTCAGGAACAATGAAGGCCACCATTTATGTCTGCTGCCATGTTCCAACCTCTGTGTTCAGCACCCAACACATATTGTTTTGAATTCTCCCAAGAACCAGCCCTGCAATGTTTATATTTTCACCCCTGTTTGATAGTTGAGGAAACAGAAGTTGGGAAGAGTAGTGAGTCCCGTAAGTAAGCGACTGAATTGGAGATTTGAACTCTAGATGCTGCACTCTATAATTTACTGCCCTTCCAACCCTCAAGTTCACTTCCTGACTTGACTTTAGAGGTGAAGTCTATTCTGCACCTCCAGCTGCCCTATTCCTTTGGACAGTCATTGGGTTGTATTCGGTTCAGTTTGATTTGGTTTTTGTAATCAGCGTACATTCTCAACCCCCATCCTTATGCTTTATGCTTAGAAGAAGCCTGGGACACATTTGTTTAGATTCCCTTGCTCCAGAGTCCTGGATAACAATTGCACTCTGGATGCAGTGAGATGCATTCATTGGATTTAGAAGGTGGACGTTATTCTTCTGCCCCCTGTGGTGGCAAAAGAGGCATGGGCTGCACAGAGGAGAATTTTTGCAGCAGCATCCATGCCCCCTTACCAATCACATTCTCTGTGTTGAGGTGGATCAGCAAGGTTGCTGTTTTCTGCAGATCCTTGTTCTCTGGGTTGTGGCAACAGCTCTCTGACTCTGGACCACAGCTATGGCAGTAAACCTGGAAGCTAGGAGCAGATGCCTAGCCTTTCCAATAATTTCATAAAAACCTAAATCTCTGCTTGAAATATCAATACTTTATATCTCATTTGCAGTCTTTACCCTGACCAGTATTATTCTTAGCTTCTTCTGCATATGTCTTTTCTTCTCCATAAATATAAGTATACTCTTAGATCACAGATCCACCCTTCTTGTCTTCTTATTTAAGACACTTCCTTATTAAGACACTTAATATCTATGATTTCAGTTATAATCTATATGCTGCTGATGCCCAGTTCAGCATTTCCAGCCAGACCTGAACTGTGAGCTCCAGCACACACAGCCAGATCTGTACTAGACATGTTCACGAGGATATCTCCCATGCATCTTGTTCCAGGTACTATTGTTTTATAGCAAACCAGCCTAAAACGTAGTGGTTTAAAACAACCGTTTTACTATGCTTATAGATTTTTGTGGGTCAGGATTTCAAAGGGGACACCATAGGGATAGCTGATCTGTAATGAACGATGTCAGGGACCTCAACCGAGAAGATTCAAGGTTGGGACAACTTGACAATTTGGACCTGGAATCATCTGGATACACTTTCACTCACATGTCTAGTGGTTGATGTTCCAGTTGTCTAGGACCTCAACTGGGCTGCTGTCTAGATGACCTGCACAGCGGCTCTCCATGTGGTGTCTCTAGCTGATGCCAGTGTGGACTTCCTTACAATATGGCAGCTGGGTTCTGAGAATAAGCATCCCAAGAGAGCAAGGTAAAGATGCATGAAATTTTTATGATTTTTAGCCATAGAAGTCACGTGGCATCAATTCCATCATATTCTGTTGGTCATGGCAGTCACAAAGGCCCACCCTATTTAGGGGGAAGGAACAGAGACCCCCATATCTCAGTGATGAATGTATCAAAGTCACATTGTTCTAAGAACATGTGGTAGGTGAGATAAGGTTGGGACCATCTCTGGAAATATGATCTACCACACAACAGAAACACAGTATGTTCAAAACCAAAATCACCGTCTTTCCTGCTCTCCAAACCTACCTTGTCTTAATTCTTTACCTTACCAGATAACACTACTATCCCTCAGTTGCTGAAGCCAGAAACTTGGGAGTCAATCCAGGATCCTACCTTACCCATCACACAAATCCCTCATCTAAGCCCACTGAATTTCTTACCCAGTTCTTCCAATTTTGCTTTCTCATTATGTCTGGAACCCACTTCCTCCTTTTATCCCCATAGCCTCAGTTCAGGACATCAGATTAGGCCCCGTCTGTCTCCTTGTTCGACTTTCTGCTCTTCACCAACCCCCAACCTCAAACCCATGCCCTGAGCTGCTCTCAGGGTCTTTTTCTAAAATTCTGATCTGAGCAAGATACTCTTCTACTGAAAACCCTTCACTGGCTCCTCAAGTTCCCGCATTTGCTGTGCCAAGCCCTCTACATGGGCTGCTTCTCCACCTCCCCTCTTAACATTGATCACCCTGGCAGACACACCTTTACTCTCAAACTACATCAAACCGTTTCCAGTTCCCCAAGCTCCCTGCAGACTCTTCCACACCTCAGGGCCCTTCTGCGCGCTGCTCCTTTCTCTCTCCCTTGTCTGTCCACCTCCTCTCTGTCCTACATGACTCAGCTAAGCAATTCCCTCCCCCAGGAAGCCTTCCCAGTGTCTCTTCCCCCAGCCTGAGTAGGGGGCCTTCATTTGAGTTTTTGCTCACTTTTTCTTATATTTGGCCAAACCATTAGTTTGCTTTGATTTTAACTACCTTCCAATTCTGATCGCTCGGAGGAAATTATGTTATACAGAACTTTAAAGCTGGAAGGAACCTCAACAATCATGTAATCTGCTCCTCTTCAAAACGACCATCTCATAGTCTGTATCCTTAGCACCTCAGTGCCTGGTATCTAGTAGGTGTACAGAATGCTGTTTAATTAAATAAATGTCCAGACTCTTCCAGCCAAATCTGGATGTCATGGTTTTAGAAACCATAACAGTTGTCAACCTGGTTGGAATCCAGAAGTAGGCAGGTTGAGAACTTTCTCTTTGGACCCCTGAGAAGACATACCCCTCTCCACCAGTGTTAAAGGAGAGAAGCAGATTTTTTGGCTTTTAAAAGACCTTCAGTTTTCCCTTACTGATTTCTCCAATGAAATCATAATTCGTGAAAGCCTCAGCCATTTTCTTTCTTCCTTCTTTCCAGTTTTGTCTTATTTTATGTCTTCTGCCTAAAATGAGAAGAAAAAAAAAAAAAAAACCCCAGGCTTCACAGTATCAACTGCAAGCATCCAAACTAAATAAGATTTTATTTTCTCTCTTCTCCTCTTGTGCATATTTAATTTCTTCTTATAATGTTGCTGAAAGCAGTATTTTATATGGTCCGAGAAAACCATAGCATTTCTTCAAGGTAAATGTAGATGTTTTCATATTTTATGAACTAGCCATCTATATCTCTGATAAATAAAACTTTCATAAGCTTTAAAATTCCATAAGTAGCTCTTTAATCTAAAAATGTTCCTGGCAAAATCAAGGTGTTTTAATAGTAAAGTGATGTTTTTGCTCTCCAGAATGAAGAAGAGACTAAATGTAAAAAATAGAAGGGAAAAGGTGGTAGCACGGAAGCTGCCATTTCCTTTCCTCTGCTACAGAGAAAAGAAAAAGAAAGTAAAAATCATCTCTGTTGTGACCACCAGCATTTATCAGATTTGCCTGCTGTCACTACAGTGATGTATAGGGTTTTAAAGAGGAGAATCCCCGGAAACTGCTTAGACCACTTTCTCCAGTAGGATGAAGTAAGGGCTGACATCTTTGCCTATGCTGAGTTCCAACTATACTTTAAATACAATATGTAGAAAAATATTTAATTCTTGTGAGAAGGGAAGGAAAAGGCAAGAAGTGTAATAGTGGCTTTTTAAGAATTATAATAACTTAACCTTTGTAATAAAAAATAACACTAACTCATTGTAGAAATTTTAGAAAATGTTAATGACAACAAACAAGAAAAATCGCCCATAATCCCACCACTCCGAGATAATTATTGTGAACATTTTAGTGCATATTCTATCAGTTTCTCTCTCTCTTCCCCCTTATCTCTCCTTCTCTCTCTATCCCCCTAATGTGTGTGTGTATGTGCAGATGTGTGTATAAACATGGATACAAATACATGTGTTAACAAAATAAGATCGTACCCTATATACTGTTTTATAACCTGAGTTTTAACCAATTTTTGGTCAGCATTTTTCTATAATTATATTTAATGAAAGCATAGTATTGTGAAAGGTAGAGAATCTAGCCAATTCTCTCTGTTGTACACCAATGGCATTATAATGATAGAATTTTCAGCATCAGTGACTGGCCTAGAAGGAAGCTACTTTGGGTGGAGTTGGGAGGAAACGAGCAGCTCAGTGGTATAGAAATCTAGTCATTTCTACCCAGCATGGACTCCCCTAGGGGGTACTCCTTTGTCAGAGCTCCCTGTTGTGCTGGCAGAGACTTGGTCAGGTGGCATCACTGTCGGATGGTTACCCATCAAACCCTGCTTTCTCCCTTTTCCTTTCACAGATCTTACTGTGTGATAAGCCTTTGCCCTCCTAACTCTGCCTCAGCATCTGCTTGCTTGAGAACCACTGAGGCATTCCCTCTTTTGAGTTCCAAGAGAGTTCATGTTCTCATTTGTCTTAAGAGTAAGATTGCCAAATGAAATACAGGACACCCAGTTAAATGTGAATTTCAGATAAACAACAAATAATTGTTTAAATATAAGTATGTCATGCAACATTTGGAACATACTTATACTAACATAAATCATTCCTTGTTTATCTGAAATTCACATTTAACTGAAAACCCGATCTTTTTAAAAATTTGCTAAACCTAGAAAATTCCTTCTGAGGTCATCTTTGTGCCTAACTTGCTTCATCAAGTAGATCATAAGATTCTTGTGAATATGGACCCCAGGTCTTAGAATTCTTTGTTTCCCCAGAGGCTCCTCAGAGAGCAGTGCTTTCTAACTGAGGGGTCCTTAAACATTTCCAGCAGGCCCACAAACCTCCAAGAAAATGAAAGCAACGTTTTGTGTCACATAGACAAAAATTCACATGTACCATCGTTTATGACCATCTCAGTACTCCTTGGTTGCCACAAAACGCTGTGAAGGCTCCTCAGAAAAAAGTATTGCTCTTCTCATTTTACAGGTTAAAATTAAGTGGAAGTTATCCATAAGGTCATATAAAAGATCATAAATATAAGTTATGCATAAGATCATTTAAGCCACATTCTTAGGCATTGTAATCCTGCAGTCCTTTCTACAGGAAGCATGTAACATAACTTTCTCAATTGAAAGATGCCTGTAAGTTAGCTTAGGTGTAGACACAAGCCTGTTGTGAAAAGGAAATGACAGAAAATGACAGTGTTCCTTTGTGTGGTAAACCCCCATGGGCACTTCTAAACTGAGTGAAGAAAAATGGTGAGTGTTATGGACTAATTGTGTCCCTTCCAAATTCATATGTTGAAGCCCTAAGCCCTCACTGTGATGGTATTAGGAGGTGGGCCCTTGGGAGGTAATTAGTTTTGGATGAGGACATGAGGGTTGGGGCCCCATGATGGGATTAGTGCTCTCATTAGAAGAGGAAGAGACCCCAAAGTGCACATGCTCTCTCTCCCTCTCTCTCTACCATATGAGGATAGAGTGAGAAGGTGGCGGTCTGCAAGCCAGGAAAAAGGTCCTCACCAAGAACTGAATCTGCCCACACCTTGATCTTGGATGACCCAGGTTCTAGGACTATGAGAAAAAAAAGTTTGTTATTCAAGTCACGCAGTCTATTTTGTTGTAGCAGCCGAAGCTACTAAGACAGTGAGTTCCTGATGATCTCTGGGTCTTGACCATCACAGCATTGTAACATGAGACCTCTGTGGGGAATAAAATAAAGATTAAATAAGCTTAGGGTAAGGTTCTTTTAAGTCTAGCCATGTGCTGATTGTGCTGTTTGCCAGAAGTCCACTTGCAATCCAGCTCTGTCTCTGCATCGCTGGGGTTTCTTCCAGTTACACTACATTTTCTAGATGATGATAAGAAGTCGGGGAAAGAAGGCCTGCTGGCCTGTCCCTGCCAGAGTTTCTGTCCTGTACTCTAGGACTTGCCCTGGTCTGGTCCATGCAGACTATCTCTGTTGTCAGCATTACTGCAGAAAAAGAGAATTTCCTCCTTGCTTATAAACACAAATTGCCCTATTAAAAAAATAACTCCAATAGACAAAAGCATGAACTCATAAAACAGAAAGTGGGAGATGACTATTCACATTACAAAATGATTCATTGTTTACATCACTCCCTTCTGAAAAGTCTTCCAAATTCCCCTTGCTCTTGATACAAAATTCCTTTATCTGGCATTAGGGCCTTTGCAATCAGAGTTTTCTCCAGGACTCCCATCTCCCAGTGCCCAGTATCCTGTATTCAAATTGCCATCCATTACTAGTTTTTTTCTTTAGAAATACCACAAACATTTTTGTCTTTGTTCATGCTGCTTTCTATGTCTTCTCCCCCTTTCTTTGCTCCAGTGGCAACAATCCCACTCACCCTTTAAATACAGCTTGGTGTATATGTGTAGTAAAGAATTTAGCCTTGTCCAAAGAGAAAGTCTGAAAGCCTCAGCTTCTCAGAGATAATCTCTGGGCCCTAGTAAGTGTCATACTTGATAGGAGCATCTTTGTTTGCCTGGGGCTTTTAGATCAGGCCACATAGTCTAAGGTTATGATTTAGGGTGGAGGTTGGCCACGCCAGATAGTATTAAGAGTGGGGACTGATCAGAAAGACCAACAATAGAAGGTAGAGTGGAGCTTTTGAGTAAAGTGGTATCAGTTGCCTTGGAAACTGAGATCAACCATGTGAGCAACTGACTAATCAGTCATCAAGCCTACATGATGGAGCCTTAATAAAAACTCTGCCAAGGCAGTAGTCCACACCACACATCAATATTGTCGCACACCAACGCCGAGAGAGTGAGGCTGTCTACAACTCAGCAGGGAAGGAAAAATGGAATGTCATGTTTGGTACTTCTCCAAACTCTTCCCTAGTGCTTCTTCCCTTGGCTGATTTTAATCTGTGCCTTTTCTCTGTAATAAACTATAACCATGAGTACAACAGCACTCAGGAGTTCTGTGAGTCCTTCTGGAGAGTTATCAAAACTCAGGGTGGTGTGGGGAGCTCCCTGAACTTACAGTTGTGTCAGAAGTGAGGTCTTGTGTGGATGGTGCTTCCTCTAACTTCACTATTGACTAGTTCAGAGAGAGTGGGCTTCTCCCAGCCCTGCCTCACAGGTTCCATATGTTTTCATACCATATAATAACACTTAATACATTAAATCAGGATTCATGCCTGATTCATGCCTGATCCATGCCTGATCCCATGGCTGCTGTAACAAATTACCATACATTTAGTTACCTAAAGAAACACATGTAGGGCTTCCCTGGTGGCGCAGTGGTTGAGAGTCTGCCTGCCGATGCAAGGGACATAGGTTCGTGCCCCGGTCTGGGAAGATCCCACATGCCGTGGAGCGGCTGGGCCCGTGAGCCATGGCTGCTGCACGTCCGGAGCCTGTGCTCTGCAATGGGAGAGGCCACAACAGTGAGAGGCCCGCGTACTGCAAAAAAAAAAAAAAAAAGAAAGAAAAAAGAAACACATTTATTATCTTATAGTTCTGGAGGTCAGAATTCCAATATAAGTTTCATCAGGCTAAAATCAAGATGTCAGCTAGGCTGTGTTTCTTCCAGAGGCTATTGAAGACAATCTGTTACTTGGCCTTTTCCTGCTTCTCAAGGCTACCTACATTCCTTAGCTTGTGGCCCCTTCCTTCATCTTCAAAGCCAGCAGCATAGCATCTTCCTGTTTCTCTTCTCTTCTCACAGTCCTGCCACCCTCCTATAAGGACTCTTGTGATTTGGGGGGACCTACACAGATGATCCAGGATAGACTTCCTATCTCAAGATTCTTAATTTAATCACATCTGCAATGTCCTTTTGCCATGTAAGGTAACATATTCACAAGTTTGGGGAATTAGAACATGAATGTCTTGGAGGGGGGTATTATTTTGCTTACAATGATGCTTGATTTATTTTATCAAAAATTCCTCTCAAGATTTATTTAACTATCATAAGCCTCCTATTTGTATTGATTTTTGTTATTAATGCAAGAAATGTAATGATTTACTGCAGAATTATAGCTGAGATCCCTTACTGTATTGATAATGGCAGATATATTTATTGGTGATAATAATAATAACTGTAGGGTCACTGTGAAGATCAGCTGAAATTCATGTAAACCACTGAAAACAGTGCCTGGTGCATAGAAGCTATACAAATAATGTTATTTCATTGCTACTATTATTGCTATTATTGTTATTATTACTATTATGTATATATCTGATATGTGAGGATGAGGCAACTATAGTAAAGGTCAAAATGTCTTTCTGAAAGAGGAGAAATGTCAGCTGTTTATTATCGATTTTCAGAGGATATAAGAAGTAATAAGGGACTATGAGAAGGGAAGAATGACAGTAAGTTGAAAGCATTTTATTCAGTTAAGAATCTCACCTTTGAATATTTATCCATATCTAATGTATATGGATTATTCAGAGCAGTTTGGAACCAACACTGAAGGAAAACAGAAGGTGGAGGGACAGAGAATAAGTTACTCGGGTCCTTAGTGAAAGGAGGAGCATGTCTTGCTGGGTGGTCGGGAACACAAGCAATTCTCGCAGAGCTGCTCAGAAGCTCACCCAGGACCGCAGTTACTGTGGACCTCACTGCCTGTTCCCAGTCCAGGAGCAGAGTAAGTAAGGATAATGATGTGAAAGTAAACACAACACGCTGGTAATTACTTCTAGGTGCTGCCCTTTGATGATATCTAATAAAATCGGACTTTAAATGTCTATCTTCATAATGCAGCTGTGATATGTTTGTTCTGGTATTACTTTTTTGTCTGTCTCAAATTTTTTTAAAGAAAAGGGTATTTCATTGGAAAACAGTACATTTTTTATTTTAAGTGGAATAGAAAAAAATTGATTTTTTTTCTAAGCCCTAATTGCAAACATGTCAAATAACATGTCACATTTAAAGGCTGTCATGGGAGCACAACAGTGTAATTGTATATGGACAGTGGTATCTAATTTAGCTGGGTTAGTATGATTTACTAGGATGTTTTGCTACTGGTTGCATTATTTAGATCTTTGATAATCTCTTTCTTTTCCCTAGTAATCTAATTCTGAAAATGGTTTGCTTTTTTTTTTTCATCAGGAGGTCTTTTTTGTCAATCAAATTATCACGATGCAACAGGAACAAAGCCTTAAAAAAGGAGGTGAAGAAAGGGAAGCCCAAAAATGTTAAGAGTTTACAAAGCAGGAACTGGTGTTCTGGGTGCAGAATAAATGGGCTAGTCAGAGCTTTAAAGGGTTTGTTTGCGTGTGTTTTATGGAATTCTGTGATTGTAGGAAAAAGTCATGGCCAATTATTTTCCCTCACAAAACCCTTTTCTCTCCCAATATTTCTTAATATAATATAAATTCAGGTCAAACACTAATTTTCCAAACTTAGATTGGGTTGTGACCTTTTCAACACAATTTGTTTTCAATAAGAATTTAGAGTAAGCTATTTCCAGGTCACTTCTCTATAGTACACTAGATAAGTTTAAAAATCTTTGAACTTGATTAGCGTGAATGTGCCACTGTGTTTATGGGCCTGCTGCCCTGTTAGGAGTCCTCTGGGCTCATGAAATACAAGTACCTTTGCCATAGTTGAGGTGCTCATAAAATTCAATCATACTTACATCTGTGGCTTGGGACTCTTCACATGAGGCCATCCACATCCCCTTTTCTCAATTCCAGGCTTCAAGCCACATGCAGGATAGGTGTGAACTTCAGTATCCACTGAGGAAAAAACAACAGCTTAGTCAAAGGCAGCTGGTACTTCATGGAAAACTCTGGAAAAACATCTCATAAATCATTGGATTATGATACATGCTATAGCCACTACAACTCCTTCTTCCTTCTTAATTTGTGGTGACCTTTTTTTCTAGAAATTGTCATGTTGTCCACAAACGTTTTCTCGTGAGTGTTTCGTAAACTGGAAGCTAGCTCTTATGGTAGCTAGGTTGTTATACCTGCAAAACCTGAGAAGGTGTTGATTTTTTTTTCTGAGAGAGGAAAAGTGGTTTCTGAAAGGAAATCCCTGAGAAAATTGGGTAATATGATTCCGGACATCACGTAGCTCTCATCCTCTTTGATGAGACACTCTCTTTGGAAAATAGAGGGGGATTCCAGTTCTATATCACTAGGGAGGCTATCGATAGCTACCACATGATGATAAACAGCTTTTGAAAAGGAGAAAAAGTACAATAGTTTGGAACTACAGTTAATTGAAAAAGTGGATTAAAATACTGACCAAGTTGGAAACACTTATGCATATCTTCCTTAAATAAATTTTTAACTTAAGACATAGAAATATGCATTCATTTGTCAATCTCTTCATTTAATGCCATTCCTCTGAGTGTACAAATACTAACTGTAATTCTTTGTTGACTTTATTTCGCAAACCAGGATGCATGGTCTGTGATTTCTATTTCCAGTTTCTTTAAAATGCAGTGAGAGCGTTAAGAACTTGTGATATAATCTTAGTGCTAGACCTATCTAGATTTTTAGGAAACATTTGCCAATATTTCATAATTATCTTGTCTGTACTATATTTGAGGGCAATTTTTCAGAACAACTTTGTGTGCCAGTACTGCAAGATTTTGACTACTCTTTCATTCAGATCCTTACTCAGTGTTGCTATGCAACAACTTTGGGAGATGAGGTAATATCTCCCCCTGGACAAAGAGTAGGCTTGCTTAGTGCTTACTATAATAGAGATAGATTCCCCAACTCCAATGTTCCTCCACTGCAGTGCAAACCTACTGCATGTATAGTATTCACTGGGCCTATCATATTGCCCTCATGAGACTTGGAAACAAGGGGAACTAATGCAAATATGCTGATGCTCCTGTTGCTTGCTATGCCATGAGTAATAGAGTCCTTTGTCTCTGACCCAAGAGTCTTGTGTCCTCTGCCAGCAACCATGAAACAATAACAGGCTAATTTACAGCTTCTAAGTAGAGCAGAAATCAAATCTCAAACCCAGCAACCCTCAGTTAGATTACAGCTCAACTGGCAGTTCTGGAAATGCACAAAGATATTGAAACATAATATGTTAACTCCATGCACTGAAAGTGCAATGGACTTCAATTAGAATGTTTTTGGTGGACAGAAGACATGCTTATTCTGGTTAAGTTGGTTATGTACAAGTCAATTAAGACAGCAACTACCATGTGAATAAAGGACAAGATTCATCTAGTTTTAATAAAATAAATGAGTTATAGCTGGTTACACAATACAAATAATAAATATCATGAAAAGGAGCAATAACTGAAAAATTGATACATAAAGTAAAAGTTAATGAATATAAAAGAAAATTGGATATGCTCTTCTATCCTTAGTCACCTAATAATAGATGATTCTTTATATTTTCTAGGACAACTAGGCAGCCATACAGTATGATTTTTAGGAGTGTTAAGAATCCAGCCATGCCACTGTCATTTGCTTGGTCAAGTCTCAATTTGATTCCTACTAGATATCACACACACACACACACACACACACACACATTTTGACAAGGTAAATGCAGGAGTTAACCACCAGTAACATTCCCTCCATTTTAAATCCCCAGTTTTCCATTGAATAAAATCAAATTAAACTATGAAGAAAATTAAAGGGATTTTTTTCCTTCTTCCCAACTACTTACAATATTGTGGGTAGATCTTCTCACATTCATGATTATTTCTTTAAGAGAAATTTCCAGAAATAGAGAATAATTTTATTTTTTTCTAAGTATTTTGAACACATGTCTTCTAGATGTCTAGACAAAAGACTTCTAACTTTTCATCACAGCTCTAAGAGATACAAAGTTTGAATATGTTAGTATTCCTATCAGGAACCTTGGTTTACTTGAACTTGTTGGAAAAAATCATGAATTCATAGACTGTCTGCCCTGTGATCATTTCCCTAATGATATGACATTCATAAAAAGCTAGACTTCTTTAGATAAATGTGTGTGCATACTTATATATGTATATGCCAGAGCATAACTAAATATAATATGCAAATAAATATGCTTTAGTTATTTTTAGAGACCTATTTGTGTTTCTACACAACAAAAAAAATTTACAAAATTTTTGATGTTAGAAAATCATTTTCTTAAGCATAAATTTCTTCTGAAAATCATCCAAATTTTAACCTGTCTAGGATAACTTAAAAATTCAAATAATATACTTTTGAATTTTGAAATTTCTTATTCATACAGACCAAAAGTTAGTTCCCATTTTTTTTATTTACTACTTATTTCTCTACCATTCATAATCAACAAAAATAACCAATAAGTAAGGAAAATTCTAATGAGAATGAATGTAATTCCCTGTAATCTAAAATATAATGATGTTAGCAGTACTTAATACATATTTGCTTGCTTGTTTTCTCTACCATACCACGGAATTAATTCACTCCATATGGAATTTAACACTTCCTAAGGGTGATCTGCATTGATTCCTCTATATTTTCCTAATTGTTCACAAATTTGATTATTGTATTTTCCTTCTTTTTGACAATTTTTCTTCTTGCTTCTCTTTGAATGATTGTGTGTTTACTAAAATTGTTTATAAAATGGGTATTTTTCACACATTTTACCACATGCTTTTCTTATTTATACTCAGTGCTAACTATGGCATTAACTTCCCTTCTGTATTTCCTCTTTAAAGGGATGGTTAACAACAATAATCCTGTCTCGAAATAGAAAATATGGTTCAGAGACTTGAACCAAATGAAATATCGATTCAGGCTGGAGAATATTTTGATGTTTTAGTTTTGTTACAGTTCAGTTGTTTTAGAAAATATGTAGGTTTGGATTTAGTTCAGACTGGTTCACTGGGTTTTTTTGTTTTTAATGGATTTGATTTATAGTTCTGTAAAAAGTTTAATATTGGGTTTAGGTCAGAGAGGGCACATTCAGCAAAATAGTTGTTTGTTTCCAATTTTGGTTCATGGGTCATTACAAGGCCTTGGTGTTGTAACTGTTTCCAGAGCCACAGCATGAAGTTTGCACCTCACTGTGGCGTCTTCCTCCATGAGGACAATAGATGCCATTCACTCCCAGCAGAACTGTGACCATTCATAGGAGACCTGATGATATACACCCTGTGTGAGACATGGGGATAACAAAGAGTTGCATGTTGGGGAGATTATTTGAGTTTTAAACTATGACAGAATTTTCTTTTTATTTTTCTACATATGAATAAGAGGGTTTCTATAATCTCATATTTTAAATCTTTACAAGCTAAGTTTTAAGTTGATTTCTTCTCTTTGGTTTATTTAGTGATGCTATTTAGTGAGCCTTGCTGTCAGAATTATCGTAGATTTTTAGGAGACTCAACTGAAAGGCTGGAGCTCTAAACGATTCCATATTTTCTTTCTTATTTTAGGGGCTAAATGTGGTGAAGGATGATCAAGTTATTGAGTATAGTTGTAATACTTTTCCAGCCTGGGAATGTTTTTTACCAAACTACACTTAAAAATATTGGTGGGGTTGTCATTGGGTATAACAATACTTAAGGTGAGGAAAGAGGGCAAAATCCTCTCACTAGAAAAACTCTTTAAAGGCTGGATAAATAGTAAGGAGAGTGTTTAATACAACTAATTTATAGATAAATGTGGTGCCAAGCTAGAGTACATTAACAAGGTAAGGCTTCAGGGTCTCTAGGTAAGATAATATATTGCTTTCATTAAAAAGCAATCTGCATGGATGATATCCACCACCACTGGAAAGTCTGCAGCTGTCACCTTTATCAGGGGAACAAGAGCAAGCCACTACATTTTAATCACTGGAGTTTGTCAGGAACAAAAAACAGCCAGCTTCTCACAAATCAACAGACATGTATCCTGATAAGGGAAGTGCCCTGGAAAAGGACAGCTACATACCACACGATACCACCTATTCTAGGGTGATCAAAGCTCAGTATTTGTTGAAGATAAATCTACTGAATTGGGCTTTAGGATGAAACAGTTGTCTTTGAACAAAGCAGATACATACTCATACAAATAACCCACGACTTAGACGTGTTTAGATCCGTGTACATTTTGCAACGTGGGAAAGGATGGACAATAGAATGGCAAAGCAAGAGGCATAGGGATCCTCACAGTATGCTTGTTCAGAGAACTCGTTTCTGGCTATGTTATAAGTTGAGAAGCCATGAGGAAAAAATTGGAATAAGAGTCAGTCAGGAAAAGCATATCTGAATAGGAACAAAAAGCCTGGGCAAATGAGACAGGAATGGGGAATATCTCCTACATGCTTACACCTCTCATATTTGTATTTAGGGAAGCAGATGGAGACTAGCCCAGGCCCAGCTGCTGCCATTCCCATCCTGTTCTGGTAGAACTGAATGTAGGGTCCTCATAATAGACCTCCTTGCTCAAGATGTCTTTAGAGAGTCTCTGTGGTTTCAATAGAAGAACTTTAAAAAAAAATAACAACTTAAAAAAAGGTTACAAACAAGCAAAAACAACCCAAAAAGTGAATATGTATAACTATTACAACTTTTTACAGATTAAGACATCATAATGAAAAACAGACCGTATACAGTAATTTAGAGCTAACCAAACAGGGATTAGAATTTGCAAATAAGAGTGCCTCAAAATCAATGACATCTTAAAGATTACTGAAGTGTAGGAAGATAAGACATAAGAGGATGAAACACGGTGGCCAAAAGGGGACCATTTACTCACAGGGAGAGAAAACTGAGGGGAAATTGAACTCCAGCTTTGGGAGTCATTGAGGGTCAAAACCAAGGGGAGTGTGATCTAATTTCAAAACCCACACAGGATCACAGACATGTCTCTGATTTAAATCACAGCTATTGAATGATGGCTCCCCAAATATCATTCAAACACACTGTTAATCATACAAAAGAGTTTATTTCTTGTCAAGGTAGGGGAAAACATCAGCTCTGCAGACTTAAAAATATTTTTTTAATTGAGGTGAAATTCACACAACATAAAATATACCCTTTTAAAGTGTACAGTTCAGTAGCATTTAGTAAATTCAAAACGTTGTGCATTCATCACTTCTACCTAATTCCAAAGCATTTGTATCGCCCCCAAAGGAAATCTCATACCTAGTAAGCAGTCACTCTCCATTCTCCTTCCACCACTCCAAATCCCTGGCGGCTGCTAATGTGCTTTCTGTATCTATGGGTTCACCTATTCTGGATATTTCATATAAATGGAACAGTACAATATGTGTGTGACCTTTTGTGTCTGACTTCTTTCACTTAGCATAATGTTTTTAAAGTTTATCCACAGGGTAGCATGTATCAGTACTTTGATCTTTTTTTAATGACTGAATAGTATTTCAGTGAATGGATATACCACACTTTGTTTATCCACCCTTCTGTTGATGGACATTTTGGTTTTTTGTTGTTATTTTTTTCATCTTTTTGGCTATTGTGAATACCATAGACTTGAGAGAAGGGCAAGTTCTGACTTATTAGAATTTTGAAGTCTGGATTCAAAGATGGTCTTTTAAAGCCTGGACTTCAGTAGGACTGGTTAAGGATCATTATATACTAGATTAGGATTGATAGAAATGGCAAACGTCTTTAGGCAAAGGCTCAAAGAGTCTTGGGATGTGAACTGCCTGTTGATGCTTTCGATTGAAGAGTTGATTGGTCTTTCGCGAAAGTTCTGTAATAAACAATTCAGTTATTTACTTGGGCAAGAGACTCTTGAAATAGTAGAGTTATGCTACTGACAACAATGGAATAGTAAACTCATTTTAATGCAGACAGTAAGCTATGTGATATGGTACTCACACCGCGAAAGATGGAGATCCATAAAAAGGATGCATTTTCTGGCAATATTGGGAACAGAACTGCTCCTGAACAATTTCAATCACAAAATTGTATAAAGCAGGTTAACCAAGATCTACCCATATGGTGCCTCTAATAAGTAGTAAGATCCTTTGGGGCCAGAACCGTATCTGTCAACCCTTTGTGTCACAGAGGCATAGTAAATGATCTAGCACACAACAGCAGCTTCCTTAAAGTCTCTGAGAGTGATAATAATATGATATTCTTGCAGTGATGATTAAGCAAACCTTCATCTCAAGATATTACATATTTTGCCAATAAAAATGAGGACCACTTTACATATCTTAAATGAGTTGCTTCATATCATCTATGCTCACGGGAAGCTATTCTATTGTCTAATAAATGACAATCCTTTGCAGTTTGGCCATTACCCAATCTCTAAAAGGATATGGGAGAAGCTGAAATGTCCTTGCAAGGTAGGAGCTGTAAAGACTAAAATAAACTTGGCAACCAGGCTAAGTATCCAATAGATGATGCTGCTTGATAACAACGAGCATATTTATAATGAGAATTTCCTGTAATTAAAGAAAAACTAACTGTAAAGGAGTAGAAAGAACAAATATTTCATTTCTGCTGCCTTTGGATTGATCAGAAAGAGTATTGTAAAAATAAAGACTTGGCTATTTATTTTCAAATAGGAATAATCAAAGCAAATATTGTATTACACAAGGGAAAAAACATACTGACTCTGTAGAGGGTACACTTCTGAAAGCTGTGATACCTTTTCTAAGGTAGAAAGAGTGCACTAGTTTACCTGCCTTTAAACACTGTCTGTGGGGAAAGAAAGTGGAATTGCCCCCAGGCCCCTTGTCTTTGAAAAACAACTTCTTGTTTTGAAACAAAAAGAATTATCTTTGCTAAAAATAATGAATATTACTTCAGGGAGATTATTTTTTTAGTACATACTGAAGTATAAGGCTCATTTATATTTTTTGCCTTTCATAAATTTCTCCCAGTACTCTCTTTTTTTCAATGGTGGTAAAATATACTTAACATAAAATTGACCCTTTTAACCATTTGTAAATGTACAGTTCCATGGCATTAAGTACATTCACATTGTTGTGCAACCATCATCAGAACTTTTTCATTTTTCCCAGCTTGAACTGTATACCCATTAAACAACTACCTGTTCTCTACTCCCCCCCAAGCCCTGGCAACCACTGTTCTACTTTCTGCCTCTATGAATTCAACTACTTTAAGCACCACATATAAATGAAATCACACAGTATTTATCTTTTTGTGACTGGCTTATTTACATAATGTCTTCAAGTTTCATTCATATTATAGCATGTGTCAGAAACTCCTTCCTTTATAAGGCTGAATAACATTCCATTGTATGTATATACTACATTTGTTTTATCCATTCATCCATCAATGCACACTTGAGTTGCCTCCACGTTTTGGCTCTTGTGAACAGTGCTGCTATGAATATAAGTGTACAAATATCTATTGGAGTCCCTGATTTCACTTCTTTGGCTATATACCCAGAAATGGAATTGCTGGATCGTATTGTAATTCTGTTTACTTTTTTGAAAAATTACCATATAGTTGTTCACAGATGCTACACCATTTTATATCCCCACCAACAACGCACAAGGCTTCCAATTTCCCCACATCCTGGCCAACGCTTGTCATTTCCTGTTTGTTTTTGTAATAACCATCCCCATGCGTGTGAAGTGATCCCCTAGTATTGTTTAGTTAAACTTCTCACTCTCTTTTGTCCTCTTTCCCCATTTTACCTCTTTTCGCTTTCCTTAATTTTCCCAATACTTCTTTCCCATTTCTCCTCCTTTCTTTAGTTGAATAAGAAAATAAGCTTTTCATATACAAAGAGTACATTTTGTTTTACAGGGAAAAAAAGGTACATGGCAATTAATAAGACTCTCAGCCTCTGCTAAGAGGAATAACAATGACCAGTATTGACTGTTCAGAATACTAACACATATACTTGGGGGAGTAATTTTAAGTTTATCTTGATCTTTCTGGGCAAGGTTTAGTTTATGTCTCCTGAAGAGCGGGAGGCCAAAGAATATGCCAGTCTCTAACAGGGCTCACAGAAAGTTTTTAGGGAACACAGTACAATACCCTATTTCTTGTTACTCTGATTTTGATGTTACAAAAAAGAAATAATCAGGGAGCATCACTGTATTTTATTAGGCATCTGGTCACTAGGGTTCTAACCCTGGCTTTGCTGCAAACTTTCTCAGTGGTCTTGGGCAAGTACTTTCAAAGCTTCTATTTCTAGATTTGTAAAATGAGGATGTTAGAGTTTATTACCTCTGAGGTCACTTCTAGTTCTGGGGTCCCCTTTAATATGCAATAATCCTCAGTAGCTATCTACAGGGATAACATTTTAGAAGTAAAGACTTAGGCAGCAATCGTGTAAGTAAAAGCAATGTAGAAAATAAAACTGGATGAATCCATTCATTAGAAAAAGAATTATTCCATTTTATTGAACTTTCTGTGAATTCCATTTTATGTAACTTTCTGTGGATTGAAAGAAAGATTACATAAAGCACACATCAGAACATAGCCCATAGATTGCTTTGGTATAAAACCACAGAACTCTTTCATGACAATATTGGTGGTCATGGAAAAATCTGAATTTTATCATCTTTCATCTAGATCTCTGTCATCCAAAGCTCTATTTGTCAGCAGAGGTTGTGGGATTTGAGTAACTGCTGGGTTATCTGGAATTCTTGGTTAATGAACATACCAGGAACTTTGGATAATTATAGAAAAGTTATAGAAATTTAAAGGTCTGGGTGTGTTTATTCCACAAGTACCTAGGAATTGATTCTTCCTTAACCATGAGCCCAAGACTGCTGGCAGTTAAATAGAGTCCCTTGAACAAGAATTATGATTTTCTTAGATGATTAAAATCTATGGTTGTAATAGTTCAGAAATATCTAAACCACCAATTAATAGGAGAATTTTACTCTATTTTCATTTTAATTTACTAAATCATGAAATCCACTGTCCTTTGGCTTGTATTATTTTCATGACATACTAAAACATATTGTTTACAAATTACAATTTTGAATGACCCCATCTCTATGCTATCTTCTTTGTGCCCTTGGCCAAGCCATTTAGTCTCTCGAAACTTGTCTCACTATTTAGACTAAACTAGACAATGAACGTTTATGGAATAAATGCATGTTTTGTACCTCCTAGACACTCTAATATTCCCCTCATGGTCATCACCGGTAAACGGTTCTGGGCAGTATTTGGTCTTCATCGGGCCATTTTTGCTGCACAGGTTGTCACTGGCACACATGCTACGTAGGCTCTTTCTGGGCTTCTCTGTTTCTCATTCAGAAGAGCCTTCTAAAGGATGCATATCTCGTGAATAGGATCCTTGCGCTTACCAGCACACCACTAGACATACTCACTATCTTAGATTATTTTTTAAACTACTCAACCAAAGTTTGACTGGAGCTTTTATGGTTAAAGGAAAGAGAAGTTCTATCCAAACCCCATGCTAATCAAGGATTCATTTCCCATGATCATGCCCACTAAAAACATATGTGAGTTCTTGTGTGGTCCTATTTGTTCAGTTTAAATCCTTTCACTGATATTACAAACTTGGAATATTTTCTAGGATATTAAGAAATACTTTTCGCTAAAGTCTAGGGAAGTCAATAAAGGGAAATTGTGTATTACAAACCCATGTTTAAGAGTAGAGTTATACTCTGATATCCTGCATAGAACAAGAATTAAATGGTTTTCTTTGACTATCATTTTCTCTTGGAATAAAAATCTCTGTAATCCATCATCCAGAAAACTACTTAAATAACATCACTAGTGGTCTGTTGGCCCAGGAAAGAAGCCACATTGTCTTTTCTTTTTTCTTGTACTTTTCAAGAGAGAATCTGAGTATTTCATGTTGATTGCTTGATTGGCTGCAGAGGGACTCTTTAAAAATACTAAAAAAAATCAGGAATCCAGTACAAATCAAACATAAGCTGCTATCAATCATGTGCACAGGGCATTATGTGAGGTTTTTACTCAGAAAGATGTCATTAAAAGTTGCAGAAATTAATTGGTGCCATTGAATGTAATGGCCTTTCCTGCCATAGTTTCTCAAATGTAAAGAAAAATTATGGATAACGTAAATTCCTAGTGGGATTCTTATAGATGTCTGCTTTGTTCTGTTATTGTTTATTGCAAATGTTATTACTGTGATCTATGGCCCTATCATGCTTTGTCTACACTGCGCTGCTCTTCTGAAACCCACAACAACCAAGGGCTTTACTCATAAGCTAAGACTGTGTCTATTTGGAAATTCTTTGCTTTCATATATTCCAAAAGTGTCTCAAGGTGTTCATTTTGTGTGTTTAAATTTTTATACAAAAACAGATTTGTTCTGATTGATTAAATATTGACTTACACCATTTTTAGGATAACTCTGAATCTTATTTAAGTTCAGGGTTTGTGTTCTGCTTTCCCAGAAGGTTTGAATTCAGTGTAATAATGGCTATTACTTTGTGTGAATCAATGGATTGAGATATGCAATCTTTCTCAATAACAACATTGGTTTAATTAGTAGTGGTTTAAAAATTTGACTCTTAATTAAGGAACAATTTTATGTCTCTGAAAAAAAAAGTTTAAAGAAAAGGAACTTCTTTTTGCATATTAAATGCTGTCTTATACTATATAATCTGTAACTCCATATCTAAGTCATGTTAAAATTTTGTCTAACACCACTAAAGTTTAACCTTTTGCTTCCAGATATTTTGAAGGCATTTGTGGATGCCTCATTATTCTTTTCTATTCGTTTCTGATTCTATGGTGCAAGATGCTAGAAATTCATGAAAAGGGACAGAATGCCCCTTGGAAAATGTAATGAATTAAGCTTGCAATTCTAGTTTACTCATCTTTTGGTTGTGTTTTGTGAAATTTTAGAGCATTTCTGGGTTACACTGTTTAGGACATATCTTGAGAATTTTAATAGTTGAGATCATGTCAAATATTGAAAAGTCTATAATAGAAAGTTAAATTCAAGGCCTAGATGGCCTTCATTCACATATGGGGAAAAGAATTAATAGTTTACTCTGAAAATTAATCAAAACAAGTATTAGCATATATAAAAATGTTGATAATAAAATTAAAGCTCTAGAAAAAAATAACAATAATTGGTTTGGGATTGTTTGATGGTATTTAAAACCGAATAAGTTCCATGGCATGTTTGGGAAAAGCCTATAAATAATGAATAACTTAATGTTTTGTTACTAAAAATATAAATAAATATAGATATAAAATAATAGTGACCACTGAAAGAAGGTAGATGCATTGCATAGATTTCAAACCAGCAAAACAGCAGGAGAAATTTTGAAATTTTTTAACAATCCAGTAAAATGCACTAAAAAGAGGGGAAGGGGAAGTAAATAAAAAATAAATGTGTCAACAGAAAACACAAAATTTGATGGTGTAAATAAGTACAAATAGATCACTAGTCACAAAAATTCAAAAATGTTATTGATGCTATTAAATGACAATTTATTAAAGTTTTTTCTAATTCAGCTCTATCTTGATTAAAAGAAACAACTTGAAACTAGTTTGTTTTTTAAAAGTTTTGTGGGCTAAGACATGTTTATGAAAAATGAGGCCAAGTCTGCACAGTCCAAGAGGAAGTTAGTCAATAGGTGACTCTGTCAGTCAAAGTTCAACTAGAAGGACTTCCCTGGTGGCGCAGTGGTTAAGAATCCGCCTGCCAATGCAGGGGACACGGGTTCGATCCCTGGTCCAGGAAGATCCCACATGCCGCGGAGCGACTAAGCCCGTGTGCCACAACTACTGAGCCTGCGCTCTAGAGCTCACGAGCCACAACAACTGAAGCCCACGTGCCACAACTACTGAAGCCTGTGTGCCTAGAGCCAGTGCTCCGCAACAAGAGAAGCCACTGTGATGAGAAGCCCCACACTGCAACGAAGAGTAGCCCCCGTTCACTGCAACTAGAGAAAGCCCAGCAATGAAGACCAAACGCAGCCAAAAATAAATATATTAATTAATTTTTTTTAAAAAAAGCTCAACTAGGAAAGCAGAACCAGTGGAAGGTATATATTAAGAGATTTATTGCAAGGAGTTGGTTTATGCAACTGCCAGAGCTGGCTAGGCAAGTCCAAAATCCATATGGCAGGCCATCAGGAAGGGCAACTCCTGGGCGTACACTGTCCACAGGGGGAATTTCGTCTACTTCAGGAAATCCTCAGCTCTGCTTTTGAGCCCTTTCAATTTATTGAATCAGGCCACTCAGATTAACTAGGATAATCTCTTTTAGAGTCAACTGATTATGGACTTTAATCACATCTTCAAAATACCTTCTGAGCAACACCTAGATTAGTGTTTGATTGAATAACTGGGGTCTGTAGCTTAGCCAACTTAATACATCGAAAAGACCATCAGAGTAACTAAGATCTGACACTATCAGAAGACAAAGCAGGTGTCTCTTTGTCTATAATGCTGGAAGCCACTCCTCTCAACCTAGCCACTGAACTGGATATTATCCTTGTGCTCAGATACCAGCACCATAATCAGATTCTCCTAAAGCCTCCTTGGGTGACAAGTCAATTGCAAATTCTAAAAGAACAAAGATTTCATTTACCAGTATCTCCCTATCTTGTACATCATTGTTTTTAGTGGCTGGCTACTGGGCAACCCTATGCCACTCTTTGTGAACATTTTATGTTTGCCATCTCTCTTGATACCACCCTGCCAGTGCAGGGTAACCATATTCTGCAGGCCAGGGTGAGGAAAGGACATTTAATACCCCTGTTGTAATAAAAAAAATGGACAAAATATTTGAACAGTCAGTTCACCAAAGATGATATAGTGTCCTTCTCTTAGGCATGGCCCTCACAATGGACACCTGTGAGTGTCCTTTAGAATAGAGTCCCAGTGCATATAAAATAATGCCATATTTCCTTACATAAAGAGAAGCCTTTTAGAACACACTAAACACACTATGACTCTTCAGGCTGGAACTAAAGCAAAGGGATTACAGGTTAGTCAACTGTGAAATCAGCCTTTTTTAAGCATTGAATTTCTGCAAGAACTGAATGCAAACCTCATATGATCTCTAAGGGTCTCCTCTAACATTGCCCATTAGATACTGGGCTTGGGAGAATAAATGTCTCCTGGGTGTGTCTGAGTCAGGTGTGATATGCTGAGTCTCTAGGCTTGGTAAGTAACCCAGGGCAAACTAGAAACTCAACCCTCATGTTTAGTAGAGGCACCTCTACTGCCAAAATGAGCACCCCATGCTTTCCTATTCACTAGGTATCAAGCCCTCTATGTCTCGCTGCTGCTGCTCAGGCTTGTGATTCCCAGCTCTTCCCCTCTCAGGAGGGAAGGAAAAGGCCTGCAGCATGGGCTCTATACAGTTTGTTTCCTTTTTGTCCCTTCTTTACTGCCTCATTGCTGTGTCATTTCTCTAGCCATATACAATAAAACTTCCCTCTAAAATAATATCAGCTACTCTTCAGAATTAGTAACATCACAGGTTATATCTGTCCACTGCAGACAACATGGATCAAGTTCACATCTACCCCAAGCACCTGAAGGCTTGCTCTTCCTGGGCTTCTTCCTAGTGACATTCTCTATCATGCGGACAATATCATCGACTACATCTTTAGAGAGAAATGGCTTCCACCCGTCTACCTGTTCTCACATATTTTCATTTTAAGTTAAAGTATTTTTAGAGTTTTATAAATCTTAAAGATAAATTTGAGAAGTCTTTTAAAAGCATTTAATCCACATTACCCCAAACTAAGATTTATAGCTCATTTATGCATCAAGTAAAGATTCATACATCTTTATAACACTTTTTCTGGGTAGCTTTAATATAACAGAAATTTTGTTAAAAATCCACGTCTCTAGATCTCCTTGGAAATCTGGAAGATCAGGCAACACTGGACAAGCATCCCATCATAGTAACCTCTGGAGCTGAGTCTTGGCTGCCCCTGACATGTGCTGCCCAGTTCCTCATGGTCTCCCAAGACGAAAGGTGAGTTTTCACTGCTTTTTATTACCTTATGGCTTGACCTTCTGCAGGCTGTACCTGAGTTTGCAAGCTTTGGCTATAATTATTGCATATTCAGATGGCATCAAACTTCATTAGGTCACTTCAGTAAGGCGGCTGCTTCTCTGGCTTTGTCCACACTGAGAATCAAAGTGTTGTTGCCCGTAACAAGGCAGTTCCCCTATTTCATATAACAATGCGGAAAAACTTAGAAGAGTCTTTGAATTCAAGACTATGGAAACTAAGACAGGAAAAGATGTGTTGAGAATGATTACTACGTTATGGCTAACCTACCCTGCGTAAGAACAATGTACTTACCTATATATACAATAAGTATTAAAGCAGCAGTCAACCTATTTTGGGTTCTAGTCACATTTGAAAACTGTTTCCTCAGAAGGAAAGGCACATTTATACAACAACATCACAGGTTCTTCAAAGAACTTTAAAGGTTCCTGGTCCTCCTGATGCCATCTGAGGAACCTCAGGTTCACATGTCTCAGGTGTAGACCCCATGCTCTAAAAAAAGATACAGAGGCGCTGAGGTCAGATTCCTTCTTCTCCCCACTAAAGAACCTGCAAATGAACCTTTACCTAGTGTGACTAAGTGGATAGTTCTGGGTTAGTCTGATTAAACCAGGATCTTCCTTTGTGTTCTCTGAGGTTTAGTCTCCCTGCTTTCTGTTTCACACTATTCACCTTTTTTGTGCACTTAGTCAAGACATACTCTCAGCTCCTCCGGGTGTTATCCACAGAAGGCTACGTTTCTTTCCAGTGGGTACTGCAAATGTAGCTGTGCTATGCTGCTGCCTAACCCCAGCCCTCACACCTGCAAGGCTGTGCCCACCATTTTCTCACTATAGGAAGAGCGTTCCTCCACAGGCCAGCACAGAGAGAAGATTTCATCCTCTCTGCTAGGGATAGATCTGTGGACACCAGTGGACTTCCTGGCTAATGCTGTAGAACGTTCCTCTGGTAGCAAGAGCTCAAATGTGGTTGCTCAGTTACTCTCTACTCAATCCCAGCTACTTAGCCCATCGGTTTCTGTAAAATGCATGGACATTAGGACTGGTTTTAGGCTTTGAAATCTTTTTTTTTTTTTTTTTGTGGTACGCGGGCCTCTCACTGCTGTGGCCTCTCCCATTGCGGAGCACAGGCTCTGGACGCGCAGGCTCAGCGACCATGGCCCACGGGCCCAGCCGCTCCGCGGCACGCAGGATCCTCCCGGACCGGGGCACGAACCCGTGTCCCCTGCATCGGCAGGCGGACTCTCAACCACTGCGCCACCAGGAAAGCCCGCTTTGAAATCTTATAATGGTGTATCCAATGATGCCACGTGGAATCCTATTCCACACATTTTCTACCAAGTCTTCAGTTCTTTCTCGTTCTGGTGTCTTTGAATTTTAGCGTTGCAGGGAGGAAGATAGGCTTTGAGATCCTGGATAAAATAACATAAATAAATAGTTCTTTAAATTTTTGACAACATATTTTTTCCTTAAGCTTTTTCCTTCAGAAAACTGCTGCCAAGAAATTCTGTGTGAAGTAAGTTGCAGAGAACAATCATGAAAAGAGCTCAGAAAAAAGAGGAATTTATCTTTTTTTCAAATGTAGCTTCTCCTGTTTTCCCTGTAGCATCAAGTCTTTAATCTTTAGCATTATAACCTCTGGCCATGTGAGGGAGTTGACATAGCTTCTGTTTGATGATAATGCCTTTTGAAGGGTCATGCCCAATACCTGGGTTTTTCAAGGGATCAAGATTGCTCATGCTTTTTGATGTTTTCCTCTCACAGGCCTGATAAGTAGATAGATGACCATGATAAATGGGTATCCTGGGAAAGTGATAAGAATTCAGAGGTTTGGCATGAGTTATGTCCTCACTCATACAGAAGTGAAGATTCTTTTATCTTTCCTCTTTAATTTCTTAATTACAAGAAAAGATTTCCTATCTAAACACAGAAAGTTCTCAAAACATTTTGTGACTGTTGTCTGATACTAACATACTTTGCTTTAAGATCCTTTCCTTGTTCAAGTTTTTGTTGTGGTTGTTTGTTTCGTTGTTGTTGATAGGGTCTTTAATAAAAGATAACATCCCCTATTAAATATTGAAGTTGTTTTCCTTTAATAGAAACACTTTGTTGCTGAAATAGCAAACAAGCAAAATTTACCATCCAACCTGAGCATAAGGATATAATGTTGCATATGTAAAGATTCCAAGCTGGTCCCTTCCTTTCTCCCTCTAACGTAGCCTGGTTGCATAGTATGTTCATTGCCTCTGGCCTCACTGCCAAAGTCCTCAACTTGTACACAAATGTGGGTTCTAACTCAAACCTACCCCCTCAGGCTTCCCCTCTTCTGCTTGAGCATGCAGAAGGAAAAGGTACAAATCCACATGTACTCATCATTATTCTCAGGTAGTAAATGCTGCTCTGGCCCAGGGATCTTAGCAGAATAAGACAGAAGACAGGTGCATGGTCATTCATAGTGTCCGTGGCTCTGAGTGCCACACGCTCTTTCCTCATTCCTGCTTCCTTCTGACTGCTGACTGTCAAAATCATACTCCCTCCTGTTCTCTCTTCTGTGAAAGGTCTTTCCTTCTTTGTTGGTTTAGAAGATTGATTTCCTTCTCTATTCTCCAAAGCATCATGCTTTAACAATGGGATGAGGGAGAAGAACATGGATACGGGGGTCTTCAGATCTGGTTAAAATTCCTGCTCTGGTAGTTATTAGCTATGTGATCTTGGGCGTATTACTTACCCTCTCTAAAATCCAATTTTCTCATCTGTAAAATGGAGATAGTAACAATTATTTATAGGACTGCTGTGATGAGTACATGAGATAAAATACATCAAAGTGCCCATGACAATGCCTGGCACATAGCAGTATTTGATCAATGGTAGCTCCCCCATAAACATTGCATTGGCAGGGCCATGCATCTCTCTGCAACAAAGGCCTGCAAAGGAGAAATATGATAACACTATTACATGTATATTAAATTGACCATTTAAATTGTAAAATATAAGAAAGCAATGGGTCTGTTCGTTTCTTTTCTGTACAAATTGCACATTCTTTTATCTTTTGAGCTAGAAAAATAGGGACAGGCAAGCACTAGTGTAACTTCACTGATAGTCATGTGAATTACATCACCTCACCCTGGGTGTGTTATTCACCAATATATAAGCCATTAACTTTTCTTCCTGCACAGTGAAGATCCACTAATAAAAAGAAATTTTATGTCGAATAATCCATTCTCTCACAATAGTTCTACAAATAACTTGCAGTTATCCCCTTGATTTCTTTGACTTAGCACTGTGGCTGGTTAATTACATGTCCAGTTCACCTTGTCCGCTAGACTGTGAGCTTCCTGAGGTCATGCCATGGCCTTCTCTGTTTTCCCCAAAGCTCCTACCAGAGTAATTTGTACCCAGTGGTTAATTAATCACTCTATCAGTCCTCTGAAAGAGAAAACTCAAAGCAAACGTGTTAGTCATCCAAGTCCAAGTATGTTGGCATGAAAGTGACTCTGGTAGTCAGGAAAGAGTAAAGTTTGCTTTAATATTTCAAGCCTTCTCTTTCTTTAAATGTGCTTCTCTGGTTTGCTTCGTTCTTGTTCCATCCTGAGGGTGGGTCTAGAGAGTCTGGGGTCAGTCCTCCTGGTTTGGTAGGATCCCAGTTTCTGTCCTAGCTCTCTACCTTATTTCCCATATGACCTTAAGAAATTCCCTAATCTTTTCTAGACTAGCGTCTCCTTTATATCCAATGTTCTCATTTTAAAGATGACATCGAAGATCCCTTAGTTCTAACAGTTTATGACGAGCATGAAAACCCCTCTTGCTGATTTGGGGTATGCTGCCGAGCTTGGCCTGATCAGCGACCCTCATCTGAAGACCCTAGGGAGTCACACCTGGAACTTCTGTGGGGGACAGCAAACAAATGCTGTGACTTCCACACACCACCCTGGGCTTTAGAGACTTTCTCCTTCTTATGTGAGTGGAGGCTGCTGCATTCTAGTAATTTCTACCCCAGTGTTGTTGACAAGGCCACCCACCTTTTTTCAGCAGCACTTGACAGCTCAGATTCAGTCTTCTCTCTGATAGATCCAGAGAAAACTCAGAGAAGTCAGCTTGTTCTGTGTGAAGAGAAAAAAAAAATCATTAAAATGCTTTAATCATAATCACCCTCATTTGATATGTTTTCTAACATGGAGATGATATTCTGTGACTCTTCAATAAAAAACAGAAAGAGACAAAGCCAATTTCCCTGGATTCCATAGTCCCCCCAAATGAAAAGTGATGTAGCCCACTTTTTGGCACCTAATAAGTGCATTATAAAGATTTGCTGTTGAAACAAAGAACACACACTCGTAACCCCGTTCTCATCACCTAAGAGCTTCCATGCTTCAAAGTTATCTTCCTGTAGCTAGAGGTTTTATCTCCACTTTAAACTGGAATCTCTTTATTATCCCTATAAAAGTCACTTCTCAACCTAGACTTTTTCAGTGTAGAACACAGTTGGATTTTTTTTTAAGTGTATATCTTTTACTTTTATATTGAGCAGGTCCTGAGCTGTGTGAGTAAAGATACTGCATGCAATTCTTGGTTCTAATTTGAAAATAGGACATGCTTTCAAAAACAACAGGATAGAAGTATAGAGGTAGGAGTGGAGAGACAGCAACATGTATATAAATGGTATCTTTCGAAATTCAAAAAGAGAGCATTTTGCACCATAATTATTCAGATTTCTCCAGTCTCCTTTCAAACCAAGATTTGTTTGCTAGAGGCATTACAATTTAGTGAGACAAATTAGACTAAACTTTTTTTTATCTCCGGTGGTTTGCACATGCACTGATTGAACTAGTATTTCTTCCCAAGATTGCCTGGGAAGATAAATGAACAGGTGAAGCAATTAGGGTAAGGAAAAACTAAAGATTGGCTGACATGATTTAAGTTTACCACTAAGGCAGTTTGTCATTTTGTCTCTATAATCTCTATCAGAATTGACTAAAACAGTAAACATAAATCATTATACTAATTTATTTCACTACACTGTGATCTGGGAAAAGAAGATTTCATTTTTTTCTAAGAGACTTTGGGGATTCAGACAGCCACTTTGAACTTGTTTTCATGTATATATTGGGGGTGGGGGAATGAGAGAATCAAAAATGAGTACCTCAGTATCCTTAAAACAGTATTTTTTGGTGGCAGGCTAAGTTATTTTTACTACCTTTTGCTAAAATAACTATGGGTTGTGCATTAAAAGCAGCTCAACATTGATTGTATTTTTTAAAAAGCAAAACAATTCTTAAGCTAGACGTGTAATCAAATATACTGCTAAAAGTGATTTTTCAAATATGTAGTTGTTAATAAGCCTTTAAGCCTTTTCTCTGAAGAAGGCTCTGTCACCCCAGAGTCAGAATACCATCGACTTGGAGTTCTTATGAAACATCAACACTCTTGATAATTAGGGCTGCAACTAAGCCCTCTGAATATAGGATCAAGCATTGCTGACTCACCAAAACAAAAGTACCATCAAGAGGCCCTTGGACATATGATCCAATTGGCTACTTGAACAAAAATGGGGCCATTCACTGATTAACCTGTGAAGGTAAGGTATCATTTGTGGGTTTTTCCCTTTATTTAGATTAAAATTTTTCTTTTAAAGATAATTCTAATGGTGAACCTATTATAGATAAATAATTACTTCTGAAATTTTTATAGTTTCTGATATTTTTCAGATATTTTCATGTATCTGTGTATATATACTTATGTAGTTGACCCTTGAGCAATGTAGGAGCTAGGGGCACCCATACTCTATGTGGTTGAAAATCTGCATATAGCTTTACAGTCAGCACTCTGTATCCATGGATTCAACCATCTGAGGATCACGTAGTTCTGTGGTATTTGACCTTGGAAAAAAAAATCTCTGTATAAGTGGACCCATGCAGTTCAAAACTGTGTTGTTCAAGGGTCAATTTTAATTTCAAGCCCTGTTGCCAGATTCATCTTTCTAAAGCATAGTTTGAATCTACTTGCATTAGCCTTCAGAAGTGGCTATAAAGTTCTAAGCTAAGATAGTGATTTCAGACAGTAAAATAGTGGATGGATGCAAGATACACTGTGCGTATAGAATCAAGACCAAATTACACAATGGGGCCAAGAGAGATCACACAACAGAAGTTTGCCGTGGTTACTAGAAACGTAACTTCAGGTAAAGACAAAGAGTGGGGAAGATATTAAATTCACTTTGGGACACTGAAATTGAGGCTTCCCTGTTTTGGTGCCTAGTTAGAGATGTCTCAACAGAGAGTAAGAAGTACTAGATAGATAGATAGAGATAAGGGTATATGATATATGGGACTGGACATTTTTGTGCTTATTGAATTTATTTAAGATCTGCCTCTTTCTATAAGGAAGAAGAGAAAAAGGAACTAATATTGTGAGCTCCAATTCAGTGCCTTTACTCTTTACATGTTATCTCACTTAATTGTGACAAAAATCCACCAAGATGTATTAAATATTAACCACATTTTCAGTGAGAACATTGCTCAGTGGCAGAGTTAGGCTCTATCTGGCTCCAAAACTCTTTCTAAGACTACTGCTAGTCACTACTCACTACTTCTGAAAAGATGGAAAACAGTTGCTTACAAAGAAAGTTTTTAGGTCATGTGTTAAAAAGGTAAAAATGGCAGCAACTGGAGATGCCAAGGGGAAAAGTATAGATAGAGAATGACTAAGGGTGAGCAAAGAGCCTCAGGGGAAGACATATAGAAGTAGGAATGACTTATAAGCAGAAAGGGGTGAACAGCTCCTTTGTGTCCTACAGAGGGGTTAAGAAAGATGAAAACCAAGAAATGGCCATTGTGTTTGGTCTATAAGGATTTAGTAATGACTTTTGAGAGGGAAGTTTGCTTATAATAGAAGCCAGATTGCAAACAGCATAATGAGATGGGAGTAAAAGAATTAGTCTTAGCTACTATGCAATATTCCTCTAAAATGTTTAACACTAAAGAGAAAGAAAGAGCCATATCTTTCAAGGGAGTAGCAGGGTTAAGGAAAGAAATATTTGTTGTTTGTTCTTGGTTTTTGTTTGTTTTCTCTTATCAAAAGGAGGCTTTAGCACATTTTCATTCAGAAAGGGAAGCAGCAGAGAAAGAGAGCTCAAAGACCAGAGGGTAATTCAAAGAGCAAGATCTGGGAACACCTTAAAGAACTAGGTTTAGATATAATGATAGTGAGTCAGCCTTTCTGCCTCTCTGAGTAGGAGCTGCTCTTCCTCTGAAAACCAGAAACAAGCAACCCTGAATGTACAGAGTGATGGTGACACAGTGAGCAGTGAAGCCAACAGGGCACACAGGAGGAGCAGTCTCTGACCAAGAGAAACAGAGGGGAAGGCCATACTTTAATGGAATCTCTCTGCTCCAGTGACAGATAAAACATAAACAGAAAAAATAAGCAAAACCAGCTAAATTCAAAAATAATATTAACAACTTCACAAACCAGAAACACAGTATTGAGCAGGGCTGATGGTGCAGGTTTGCTGGTGTTAAAATCCAAAATCAGATATAGGTGGTAGAAGTTCAGCTCCTATGAGGTACTTGGAACTGAAAGTTTTCCATGTAATCAAAATAAGGCTTATTCCTTAAAATCAGTGGCTATGATGGGGCTCATCTAAAGAGGCAAAGGAAGCTAAAAATGCTACAGATGTGCCCTATTTAGAGTTGCAACTAAGGAGGTGGGAGGACAACGACCTAGGCCAAGACACAGGAATTGCTGGTTGGGTGACAGCATCTTTGATAGTTTCAATGTTGCCACAGAAAAGGAGTCCTAAAACACCACCTGTTTCTAGAATAAGAACCCCAGGGGGCCTGGAAGGAGTAATTATAAATCTAAGGGAAATAGGGAGGAATATTTAACAGGGAGAGGGAGAGATCCCATTCAAAATAGAATGCAACAAAAGCAAATATAGACAAGTGGGACTATAGCAAACTAAAAACCTTCTGCTCTGCAGAGGAAACAATCAACAGAGTGAAAATACAACCAGTGGAGTGGGAGATAATATTTGCAAACCATGTATTTGATAAGGGGTTAATATTCAAAATATATAAGGAATTCCTACATCACAAAGGCAAGATAAATAAATTAATTAAAATTGATTAATTTTTTAAAAAGACAAACAAATCAAATAACCTAATTTAAAAATGGGCAAAGCGGGCTTCCCTGGTGGCACAGTGATTGAGAGCCCGCCTGCCAATTCAGGGGACATGGGTTCGAGCCCTGGTCCAGGAAGATCCCACATGCCGCGGAGCAGCTAAGCCCGTGTGCCACAGCTGCTGAGCCCATGCTCTGGAGCCTGCGAGCCACAACTACTGAGCCCATGTACCACAACTACGGAAGCCTGTGTGCCTAGAACCCATACTCCACAACAAGAGAAGCCACCGCAATGAGAGGCCTGTGCACCACAATGAACAGTAGCCCCCTCTTGCTGCAACTAGAGAAAGCCCGCGAGCAGCAATGAAGACCCAGTGCAGCCAAAAATAAATAAATTAAATAAATAAATTTTTTTAAATGGGCAAAGAATTTTAACAGACATTTCTTGAAAGAAGATGTGCAGATAGCCAACACGTATATGAAAAAATGCTCAACATCAGTAATCATTAGTGAAATGCAAATCAAAACCACAATGAGATATCATCTCATGTCTGTTAGGATGTCCATTACCAAAAAAAAAAGGAGGTGTTGACAAGAATGTGGAGAAATTGGAATCCTTGTACTCTGTTAATTGGAATGTAAAATGGTGCAGCTGCTATGGAAAACAATGAGGAGGCTCTTCAAAAAATTAAAAATAGAAGTACCATATGATCCAGCAATCCCACTTTGGGGTATTTATCCAAAAAATTGAAACCAGAGTCTCAAAAATATGTATGCACTCTCATGTTCATTGCATTATTATTCACAATAGTCAAGATGTGGAAACAACCTCAATGTCCATTGACCAATTAATGGATAAAGAAAATGTGAAATATACATACAATGGAATATCATTCAACCATAAAAAAGGAAGAAACCCTGCCTTATATGACAACATGGATGAACCTTGAGAATATTATGCTAAGGGAAATAAACTAGTTACAGAAGGAAAAATACTGCATGATTCCATTTATATGAGGTAGATAAACTAGTCAAATTCACAGAAGCAGAAAGTGGAATGGTGGTTTCCAGGGGCTGAGGGAAGGGGAAATTGGGGAGTCGCTGTTCAATGGATATAAAGTTTTGGTTATACAAGATGAAAAAGTTCTAGAGATCTGCCATACAACATTGTGCTTACAGTTAACATTACTATACTGTACACTTTTTAAATTGTTGAACAATTAAATTTAAATTGTTTAACAATTGTTGAACAATTAAATTTAAATTGTTTATTTATTAAATTGTTGAACAATTAAATTTAAATTGTTTAACAATTGTTAAATTGTTTTTAAATTGTTTAAAAACAAAGTGGACTGCAATATTGAGAACTGAACAACAATCAAATACTACATATCAAAACTTGTTAGATGCAGCTAATATGGAACCAAAGAGTGAATTTACAGTCTTAAATGCACTGATGAAAGAATATAGTTCTGGTAAAGGGTGGTTCATGGTAAAATTCTCATCATTTTCAGATAAATTAATTGCCTCTATAAAACAACTCAGAAAATAAATTTTATTTTATTTTTTTAACATATTTATTGGAGTATAATTGATTTACAATGGTGTGTTAGTTTCTGCTGTATAACAAAGTAAATCAGCTATACATAAATATATATCCCCATATCTCCTCCCTCTTGCATCTCCCTCCCACCCTCTCAATCCCACCCCTCTAGGTGGACACAAAGCATCGAGCTGATCTCCCTGTGCTATGCAGCTGCTTCCCACTAGCTATCTATTTTACATTTGGTAGTGTATATGTCCATGCCACTCTCTCACTTCGTCCCAGCTTAACATTCCCCCTTCCTGTGTCCTCAAGTCCACTCTCTACATCTGCATCTTTATTCCTCTCCTGCTCCTAGGTTCTTCAGAACCATTTTCTATTTTTTTTAGATTCCATATATGTGTGTTAGCATGTGGTATTTGTTTTTCTCTTTCTGACTTACTTCACTCTGTATGACAGTTTCTAAGTCCATCCACCTCACTACAAATAACTCAATTTTGTTTCTTTTTATGGCTGAGTAATATTCCATTGTGTGTATGTGCCACATCTTCTTTATCTATTCATCTATCAATGGAAACTTAGGTTTCTTCCATGTCCTGGCAATTGTAAATAGAGATGCAGTGAATATTATGGTACATGACTCTTTTTGAATTATGCTTTTCTCAGGGTATATGCCCAGTAATGGGATTGCTGGGTCATATAGTAGTTTTATTTTTAGGCTTTTAAGGAACCTCCATACTGTTCTCCATAGTGGCTGTATCAATTTACATTCCCACCAACAGTGCAAGAGGGTTCCCTTTTCTCCACACCCTCTCCAGCATTTATTGTTTGCAGATTTTTTGATAATGGCCATTCTGATCAGTGTGAGGTGATACCTCATTGTAGTTGTGATTTGCATTTCTCTAATGATTAGTGATGTTGAGCATCCTTTCATATGTTTGTTGGCAATCTGTATACCTTCTTTGAAGAAATGTCTATTTAGGTCTTCTGCACATTTTTGGATTGGGTTGTTTGATTTTTTGATATTGAACTGCATGAGCAGCCTATATATTTTGGAGATTAACCCTTTGTCAGTTGCTTCATTAGCAAATATTTTCTCCCATTCTGAAGGTTGTCTTTTCATCTGGTTTATGGTTTCCTTTGCTGTGCAAAAGCTTTCACGTTTCATTAGGCCCCATTTGTTTATTTTTGCTTTTATTTCTATTGCTCTAGGAGGTGGGTCGAAAAGGATCTTGCTGTGATTTATGTCATAGAGTGTTATGCCTATGTTTTACTCTAAGAGTTTGATAGTTTCTGGCCTTACATTTAGGTCTTTAATCCATTTTGAGTTTATTTTTGTGTATGGTGTTAGGGAGTGTTCCAATTTCATTCTTTTACATGTAGCTGTCCAGTCTTCCCAGCACCACTTATTGAAGAGGCTGTCTTTTCTCCATTGTGTATTCCTGCCTCCTTTATAAAATATAAGGTGACCATATGTGTGTGGGTTTATCTCCAGGCTTTCTATCCTGTTGCATTGATCTATATTTCTGTCCTTGTGCCAGTACCATACTGTCTTGATTACTGTAGCTTTCTAGTATGGTCTGAAGTCTGGGAGCCCGATTCCTCCAGCTCTGTTTTTCTTTCCCAAGATTGCTTTTGCTCTTCGGGGTCTTTTGTGTTTCCATACAAATTGTGAAATTTTTTGTTCTGTGAAAAATTCCATTGGTAGTTTGATAGAGATTGCATTGAATCTGTAGATTGCTTTGGATAGGATAGTCATTTTCACAATGTTGATTCTTCCAATCTAAGAACATGGCATATCTCCCCATCTGTTTGTATCATTGTTAATTTCTTTCATCAGTGTCTTCTAGTTTTCTCCATACAGGTCTTTTGTCTCCTTAGGTAGGTTTATTCCTAGGTATTTTTATTCTTTTTGTTGCAATGGTAAATGGGAGTGTTTCCTTATTTTCTCTTTCAGCTTTATCGTCATTAGTGTATAGAAATGAAAGAGATTTCTGTGCAATAAATTTATATCCTGCTACTTTACCAAATTCATTGATTAGCTCTAGTAGTTTTCTGGTAACATCTTTGGGATTCTCTATGTATAGTATCATGTCATCTGCAAACAGTGACAGTTTTACTTCTTCTTTTCCAATTTGGATTCCTTTTATTTCTTTTTCTTCTCTGATTGCTGTGGCTAAAACTTCCAAACCTATGTTGAATAACAGCAGTGAGAGTGGGCAACCTTATATTGTTCCTGATCTTAGAGGAAAAAGTTTTAGTTTTTTACCATTGAAAATGATGTTGGCTGTGGGTTTGTTATATATGGGCTTTACTATGTTGAGGTAAGTTCCCTCTATGCCTACTTTCTGGAGAGTTTTTATCATAAATCGGTGTTGAATTTTGTCAAAAGCTTTTTCTGCATCTATTGAGATGATCATATGGTTTTTCTCCTTTAATTTGTTAATATGGTTTATCACATTGATTGATTTGAGTATATTGAAGAATCCTTTTGTTCCTGGGAGATACCCCACTTGATCATGGTGTATGATCCTTTTAATGTGCTGTTGGATTCTGTTTCCTAGTATTTTGTTGAGGAGTTTTGCATCTATATTCATCAGTGATATTGGCCTGTAGATTTCTTTCTTTCTGACAACTTTGGTTTTGGTATCAGGGTGATGGTGGCCTTGTAGAATGAGTTTGGGAGTGTTCCACACTCTGCTATGTTTTGGAAGAGTGGAGAAGGATAGGTGTTAGCTCTTCTCTAAATGTTTGATAGTATTCAACTGTTAAGCCATCTGGTCCTGCGCTTTTGTTTGTTGGAAGATTTTTAATCACAGTCTCAATTTCAGTGCTTGTGACTGGTCTGTTTATATTTTCTGTTTCTTCCTGGTTCAGTCCCGGAAGGTTATTCTTTTCTAAGAATTTGTCCATTTCTTCCACGTTGTCCATTTTAATGGCATAGAATTTCTTCTAGTAATCTCGCATGATCCTTTGTATTTCTGCAGTGTCAGTTATTACTTCTCCTTTTTCATATCAAAT
Source organism: Leucopleurus acutus (assembly GCF_964270905.1). Lineage (NCBI taxonomy): Eukaryota > Metazoa > Chordata > Mammalia > Artiodactyla > Delphinidae > Leucopleurus > Leucopleurus acutus. The sequence goes on along the minus strand of NC_139145.1, from coordinate 75,360,666 downwards.
TCTATTGATTTGAGTCTTCTCCCTTTTTTTCTTGACGAGTCTGACTAGTAGTTTGTCAATTTTGTTTATCTTTTCAAAGAACCAGCTTTTAGTTTTATTGATCTTAGCTATTGTTTCCTTCAATTTTTTTCATTTATTTCTGATCTGATCTTTATGGTTTCTTTTCTTCTGCTAACTTTGGGGGTTTCTTTGTCCTTCTTTCTCTAATTGCTTTAGGTATCAAGTTAGGTTGTTTACTTGAGATTTTTTTTGTTTCTTGAGGTAGCATTTTATTGCTATAAACTTCCCTCTTTTTTTGTTGTTTTTTGTTTTTTGTTTTTTTGCGGTACACGGGCCTTTCACTGTTGTGGCCTCTCCTGTTGCAGAGCACAGGCTTCAGACATGCAGGCTCAGTGGTCATGTCTCACGGGCCCAGCTGCTCCATGGCATGTGGGATCTTCCCGGAATGGGGCATGAACCTGTGTCCCCTGCATCAGCAGGTGGACTCTCAACCACTGTGCCACCAGGGAAGCCCTAAACTTCCCTCTTAGAACTGCTTTTGCTGCATCCCATAGGTTTTGGGTTGTCAGGCATTCATTGTCATTTATTTCTAGGTATTTTTTGATTTCCTCTTTGATTTCTTCAGTGATCTCTTGGTTATTTAGTCATATATTGTTTAGCTTCCATGTGTTTGTACTTTTTAAAGTTTTTTCCTGTAATTGATATCTAGTCTCATACTGTTGTGCTCAGAAAAGATACTTGATACAATTTCAATTTTCTTAACATTACCGAGGCTTGATTTGTCACCCAAGATATGATCTATCCTGGACAGTGTTCCATGAGCATTTGAGAAGAATGTGTATTCTGTTGTTTTTGGATGCAATGTCCTATAAATATCAATTAACTCCATCTTGTTTAATGTATGATTTAAAGCTTGTGTTTCCTTATTTATTTTCATTTTGGATGATGTGTCCATTGCTGAAAGTGGGGTGATAAAGTCCCCTACTGTGATTGTGTTACTGTCGATTTCCCCATTTATGGATGTTAGTATTTGCCTTATGTATTGAGGTGATCCTATGTTGGGTGCATAAATATTTACAATTGTTTTATCTTCTTCTTGATTTGAACCCTTGTTCATTATGTAGTGTCCTTCTTTGTCTCTTGTAACAGTCTTTATTTTAAACTCTATTTTTTCTGATAGGAGAATTGCTACTCCAGCTTTCCTTTGATTTCCATTTGCAAGGAATATCTTTTTCCATCCCCTCACTTTCAGTCTGTATCTGTCCCTAGGTCTGAAGTGGGTCTTTTGTAGACAGCATCTATACAGGTCTTGTTTTTGTATTCATTCAGCCAGTCTATGTCTTTTGGTTGGAGCATTAATCCATTTACATTTAAGGTAATTATCAACATGTATGCTCCTATTACTATTTTTTTAATTGTCTTGGGTTTGTTATTGTAGGTGTTTTCCTTCTCTTGTGTTTACTGACTAGAAAAGTTCCTTTATCATCTGTTGTAAAGCTGGTTTGGTGGTGCTGAATTCTCTTAGCTTTTTCTTGTCTGTAAAGGTTTTAATTTTTACGCCGAATCTGACTGAGATCCTTGTTGGGTAGAGTAATCTTGGTTGTAGTTTTTTCTCTTTCATCAGTTTAAATATGTCCTGCCACTCCCTTCTGGCTTGCAGAGTTTCTGCTGAACGATCAGCTGTTAACTGTTTGGGGCTTCCCTTGTATGTTATTCATTGCTTTTCCCTCGCTGCTTTTAATACTTTTTCTTTGTATTTAACTTTTTATAGTTTGATTAATATGTGTCTTGGCATGTTTCTCCTTGGATTTATCCTGTATGGGACTCTCTGCACTTCCTGGAGTTGATTGACTATTTCCATTCCCATATTAGGGAAGTTGTGAACTATAATCCTTCAAATATTTTCTCAGTCCCTTTCTTTTTCTCTTCTTCTTCTGGGACCCCTATTATTCAATCATTGATGTGTTTAATGTTGTCCCAGAGGTCTTTGAGACTGCCCTCCATTCCTCTCATTCTTTTTTCTTTATTCTACTCTGCAGTAGTTATTTCCACTGTTTTATCTTACAGGTCACTTATCTGTTCTTCTGCCTCAGTTATGCTGCTATTGATTCCTTCTAGAGAACTTTTAATTTCATTTATTATGTTATTCATCATTGTTTGTTTGCTCTTTAGTTTTCTAGGTCCTTCTTAAACATTTCTTGTATTTTCTCTATTCTGTTTCCAAGACTTTGGATCATGTTTACTATCATTACTTTGAAATCTTTTTCAGGTAGATTGCTTATTTCCTCTTCATTTTTTTTCATCTGGTAGGTTTTTACCTTGCTCCTTCATCTGCTGTGTATTTCTTTGTCTTCTCATTTTGCATAACTTAATGTGTTTTGTGTCTCTTTTTTGCAGGCTGCAGTTTCTTAGTTGCCATTGTGTTTGGTGTCTGCCCCCAGTGGGTAAAGTTGGCTCAGTGGGTTGTGTAGTCTTCCTGGTGGAGGGGACTGGTGCCTGTATTCTGGTGGATGATGCCGGATCTTGTCTTTCTGGTGGGCAGGACTGCATCTGGTGGTGTGTTTTGAGGTGTCTGTGGACTTATTATATTTTAGGCAGCTTCTCTGCTAATGGGTGGGGTTGTGTTCCTATCTTGCTAGTTGTTTGGCATAGTCTGTCCAGCACTGTAGCTTGCTGGTAATTGAGTGGAGCTGGGTTTTAGAATTGAAATGGAGATCTCTGAGAGAGCTTTCGCTATTTGATATTATGTGGGGCCGGGAGGTCTCTGGTGGACCAATTTCCTGAACTCGGCTCTCCCACCTCAGAGGATCAGTCCTGACAGCTGGCTGGAGCACCAAGACTCTCAACCATCTGGCTTGTCTTGCTAAAGCTGGGCCGCCTGCAGCAGCCTGACCAATGGAAGAGTCAAATTGGAAATGTTGCCTTAGCACTGGGTGTTAGAGGAGATCTCCATCGCTCCATACCAGAAGTAAAAAAGGATGGACAGCTCTCTCTATGTTCTAAAGACTTCTGACAAAGGCAAAAAATCAATTCATTTGGGAAAAGGAAAGTCTTTTCAACAAATAGCAGAGAAATAATTGGCTATTTATATGGAGAATCTTGACTTTTACTTCTTATCCATGTTGCAAAGTTAAATTCTGTTCCTCCAGGGAAAATTTCAGGGCACTGCCCTGCCACCCCCAGTGATAGAGATGGCTTGGGAAACATTAGAACCACCTGAACACATCAGTTCCCTGCTGTAAAAGGCATCTGAATGTCTCCACCTCCTCTGAGAGCTCTAAGCTTGGGTTTTTATGAATCTGAAGTGGCTCCTCCACTGTCTCTTTCACTTTCTGCCAACTGAAGCAGAAGACTCTGAGCCTTTAGAACAGGGCATTAGTCTTCAGCATTGTCGAGGTCATCAAAAATGAGGAAAGTATGAGAAAGTATGAGAAATTGTCACAGCCAAGAGGAGCCTACAGAGACATGAAGATTAAATGTAATGCTGTATCCTTGGCTTCCCATGGCTGCCCAGGTGTGCATCCCCAGCAAGAATTGGCTCCCGGGCCCAAGGTTTCCGGGTACCCAAGAAAATAAATTTTAACATTTAGAACCTACAGAATTCATCAAGATGGCTAGATACTGGAACAATGCACACACAAAAATCAATAGCTTTCCTGCAATTCAGTAATAATTCATTAGAAAATGCAATAGAAAAAAATAATTACATTCACCATGTCAACAACGACAAAAAAACCCCATAAAATATAGCTAACCAAAAAGTCTTCAAAGAAAAGAAAACATGTAAAACTTTACTGATGTCCTTAAAATGAGAGCTAAAATAAATGGAACAATAAACCATGTTGCAGGATAGGAAGACTAAATATTGTAAAGGCATTAATGTCACTGAGGGAACACATTTCTAACCCCAAAGTGATTATTAAAATCCCAAAGGATTTGTAAAAAAAAGAAAAAAAGAAAAAAAAGAAAGGAAAACCACAAACCAAACTATACTTCTTTAACTACATATAAATGTATGTGAGCACATTAAAAACAAAAAATAGTAAAAGTCAAGGGAAAGAGGAAGAGGGAGGATGGGTAAGCAGCTCCTGCCTTCTCTGCAGCTCAGTAGCCAAGGGTGGAAGGAAGCCACAGATGAAACCCCAAGTCAACCTTCCCTCTGCACTGTCCCACCTTCTCAACTCTCCCCCCTCTCCATGTGGCTGACACGGTCTTGTGTTACGACTGGGTGTCAGGCCAGTGCCTCTGAGGTGGGAGAGCTGAGTTCAGGACATTGGTCCAGCAGAGACCTCCCAGTGCCACGTAATATCAAATGGTGAAAGATCTCCCAGAGATCACCATCTCAACGCTAAGACCCAGCTCCATTCAACAAGCAGCAAGCGCCAGTGCTGGACACCCTATACCAAAAAACTAGCAAGACAGGAACACAACCCCACCCATTAGCAGAGAGGCTGCCTAAAATCATAATGTCACAGAAACCCCAAAACACACCACCAGATATGGTCCAGCCCACAAGAAAGACAAGATCCAGCCTCATCCACCAGAACACAGGCACTACTCCCCTCCATCAGGAAGACTATACAGCCCACTGAACAAACCTTAGCCACTGGGGGTAGACACCAAAAACAACGAGAACTATGAACCTGCAGCCTGCGACAATGAGACCCCAAACACAGTAAGTTAAGCAAAATGAGAAGACAGAGAAACACACAGCAGATGAAGGAGAGAGGTTAAAAACCCACCAGACCAAACAAATGAAGAGGAAATAGGCAGTCTACCTGAAAAAGAATTCAGAATAATGATAGTAAAGATGATCCAAAGTCATGGCAGTAGAATGGAGAAAATACAAGAAATGTTTAACAAGGACGCAGAAGAACTAAAAAGCAAACAAACAATGATGAACAACATAATAAATGAAATTAAAAGTTCTCTAGAAGGAATCAATAGCAGCATAACTGAGGCAGAAGAACAGATAAGTGACCTGGAAGATAAAATAGTGGAAATAACTACCACAGAGCAGAATAAAGAAAAAAGAATGAAAAGAACTGAGGACAGTCCCAGAGACTTCTGGGACAACATTAAACACACCAACATTCAAATAACAGGGGTCGCAGAAGAAGAAGAGAGAAAGAATGGGACTGAGAAAATATTTGAAGAGATTAGAGTTGACAGCTTCCCGAATATGGGAAAGGAAATAGTCAATCAATTCCAGGAAGTGCAGAGAGTCCTATGCAGGATAAATCCAAGGAGAAACACGCCAAGACACGTATTAATCAAACTATCAAAAGTTAAATACAAAAAAAAATATTAAAAGCAGCAAGGGAAAAGCAACGAATAACATACAAGGGAAGCCCCAAACGGTTAACAGCTGATCTTTCAGCAGAAACTCTGCAAGCCAGAAGGGAGTGGCAGGACATATTTAAACTGAAGAAAGAGAAAAACCTACAACCAAGATTACTCTACCCAGCAAGGATCTCAGTCAAATTCGGCAGAAAAATTAAAACCTTTACAGACAAGCAAAAGCTAAAAGAATTCAGCACCACCAAACCAGCTTTACAACAAATCCTAAAGGAACTTCTCTAGGCAGGAAACATAAGAGAAGGAAAAGGCCTACATACAAACCTAAATCAATTAAGAAAATGGTAATAGGAGTATACATATCGATAACTACCTTAAATATAAATGGATTAAATGCTCCAACCAAAAGACATAGACTGGCTGAATGGATACAAAAATAAGACCTGTATAGATGCTGTCTACAAAAGACCCACTTCAGAACTAGGGACAGATACAGACTGAAAGTGAGGGGATGGAAAAAGATATTCCTTGCAAATGGAAATCAAAAGAAAGCTGGAGTGGCAATTCTCATATCAGGCAAAATAGAGTTTAAAATAAAGACTATTACAAGAGACAAAGAAGGACACTACATAATGATCAAGGGATTAATCCAAGAAGAAGATAAAACAATTGTAAATATTTATGCATCCAACATAGGAGCACCTCAATACATATGGCAAATGCTAACAGCCATAAAAGGGGAAATCAACAGTAGAACAATCATAGTAGGGGACTTTATCACCCCACTCTCATCAATGGACACATCATCCTAAATGAAAATAAATAAGGAAACACAAGCTTTAAATGATACATTACACAAGATGGACTTAATTGATATTTATAGGACATTCCATCCAAAAACAACAGAATACACTTTCTTCTCAAGTGCACATGGAACATTCTCCAGTATAGATCATATCTTGGGTCACATATCAAGCCTTGGTAAATTTAAGACAATTGAAATCATATCAAGTATCTTTTCCAGCCGAAACACTATGAGACTAGATATCAATTACAGGAAAAAAAATCTGTAAAAAATACAAACACATGGAGGCTAAACAATACACTACTAAATAACCAAGAGATCTCTGAGGAAATCAAAAACTACCTAGAAACAAGTGACAATGAAAACACGATGACCAGAAACCAATGGGATGCAACCAAAGCAGTTCTAAGAGAGAAGTTTATAGCAATACAATCCTACTCAAGAAACAAGAAACAACCCAAATAAACAACCTAACCTTACACCTAAAGCAGTTAGAGAAAGAAGAACAAAAAAAAGACCCCAAAGTTAGCAAAAGGAAAGATATCATAAAGACACAATCAGAAATAAATGAAAAAGAAATGAAGGAAATGTTAGCACAGATCAGTAAAACTAAAAGTTGGTTCTTTGAGAAGATAAACAAAATTGATAAACCACTAGCCAGACTCATCAAGAAAAAAAGGGAGAAGACTCAAATCAATAGAATTAGAAATGAAAAAGGAGAAGTAACAACTGACACTGCAGAAATACAAAGGATCATGAGAGATTACTACAAGCAACTATATGCCATTAAAATGGACAACGTGGAAGAAATGGACAAATTCTTAGAAAAGAACAACCTTCCAAAACTGAACCAGAAAGAAATAGAAAATATAAATCTAAGGCCAGACACTATCAAACTCTTAGAGGAAAACATAAGCATAACATTCTATGACATACATCACAGCAAGATCCTTTTTGACCCACCTCCTAGAGAAATGGAGATAAAAACAAAAATAAACAAATGGAACTTAATGAAACGTAAAAGCTTTTGCACAGCAAAGGAAACCATAAACAAGACGAGAAGACAATCCTCAGAATGGGAGAAAATATTTGCAAGTGAAGCAACTGACAAAGGATTAATCTCCAAAATATAGAAGCAGCTCATGCAGCTCAATATCAAAACAACAAACAACCCAATCCAAAACTGGGCAGAAGACCTAAATAGACATTTCTCCAAAGAAGATATACAGCTTGCCAACAAACACATGAAAGAATGCTCAACATCATTCATCATTGGAGAAATACAAATCAAAACTACAATGAGGTATCATGTCACACCAGTCAGAATGGCCATCATCAGAACATCTACAAACAATAAATGCTGGAGAGGGTGTGGAGAAAAGGGTACCCTCTTTCACTGTTGGTGGGAATGTAAATTGATACAGCCACTATGGAGAACAGTATGGAGGTTCCTTAAAAAACTAAAAATAGAACTACCATACAACTTAGCAATCCCACTAGTGGGCATATACCCTGAGAAAAGCATAATTCAAAAATTATTATGTACCACAATGTTCATTGCAGCTCTATTTACAATAGCCAGGACATGGAAGCAACCTAAGTGTCCATCAACAGATGAATGGATAAAGAAGACGTGGCACATATATACAATGGAATATCATTCAGCCATAAAAAGAAATGAAATTGAGTTATTTGTAGTGAAGTGGATGGACCTAGAGACTGTCATACAGAGTCAAGTAAGTCAGAAAGAGAAAAATAAATACCGCATGCTAACACATATGTATGGAATCTAAAAAAGAAACAAATGGTTTCAAAGAACTTAGGGGCAGGACAGGAATAAAGACACAGACGTAAAGAATGCACTTGAGGACACGGGGAGGGGGAAGGGTAAGCTGGGACAATGTGAGAGAGTGGCATGGACTTATATATACTACCAAATGTAAAATAGATAGCTAATGGGAAGCAGCCACATAGCTCAGGGAGATCAGCTCAGTACTTTGTGACCACCTAGAGAGATGGGATAGGGAGGGTGGGAGGGAGATGCAAGAGGGACAGATATAGGGATATATGTATATGTATAGCTGATTCAATTTGTTATAAAGCAGAAACTAACACACCATTGTAAAGCAATTATACTCCAATAAAGATGTTAAAAAAAAAAGAGAGGAAAAAAAGTAAAAGTCATAAACTAAATGAGCAACAGTGGTTAGTTCTGAGATGACTGGATGGGAGGAGAAAGTGAAGAAATTTAGATTTATCTAGTCTTTTAAATACGTAAATGTATTTCCATATTATAGTACAAAGTTATATTTATTTTACTTTAAAAAATAATAAAACATTGTCAACACTCCATGCTAAAGTAAAAGACAGAGGCAGGGCAGTTGGAGTCAGAGATGCGAAGATGCTACACAGCAGGCTTTGAAGATGGAGGAGGGGGCCATGAGCCAAGAAATCAGGAAGCCTCTAGAAGATTGAATAATCAAGGGAACAGATTCTCCCCCTAGAGTCTTCAGAAAGAATGGCATCCCGAGCTACAGGCTTGATCTTAGGCAAGTGAAACCATTTCAGAATTCTGCCTTCTTGAATTGTAAAATAACAAATTTGTGTCATTTTAAGCCATCAGATTTGTGTAATTTGTTAAAGCAGCAATAGGAAACTAGTATAAGTCCTTTGTAACTGCTGAGTTGCTTCTGAAACCTGCTCAGGCAGGTTTATGATGGCAGATTTTGTATTACATATGCCAGTATCACCTGAGGGTTAATTCCCGCTCTTTGGGGTTACTATAAGATAGTGTAAAAAAAAAAAAAGTAAGCCCCAAGTATTTTATTCTGTTTGGGTTAAAATTGTATGTAAAACCATATTCCCCAAGCCACCACATATTTAATGAACAACTTTGGAAGACTTAACATATTTTAACAATGCAAAGCATTGGTCTAGTCATTAACCTATTTTGTAAATGTGAGACCAAAGGTTGGTAATTAGTTATAAATCAACTACCATAAAAGCGTAAAGATCAAAGATTGTTAGCCAGGTGGGAAGAAAGTCCTGTTTAAGTTATTTCTAAACATTTTCTATATTTTGTCACCACAAATTTGGTCTTTAGTCTGCTGAAAAGGATGACAAGCTTTCCTGTGTTTTCTGCTTTTTTGAAATAGGAAGAGTTAATTTTATCTACTATGGATAGTAACCTTAAACTCAGACCTTATGTTATCCTTTGAAGCATAAAATTATGTTAATGCACTACATGATTTTAGGAAATTATATTTGTTTTAACGTGCTTCTAGTAGGAAATTGAGTTTAGTGAACTGAGCTTTAATAGGCTCTCCGGCACCATGATGATTATTTCACTCCACCTTCACTAATTTTATTGTACAAATCTACCAGTGTATAACTGACACAAACTCATTGTGTCTTTTTTTTACACATCATTAAAAAAAAAATCACACAAAATTTTGTGACTCATGACTCAAGTCAATTTGTTTTTGAAAAAAAATACAAAACCGTTTCTTTAAAACTAGCACCTGTTTCTTTATTCACATGTAAATCATATCTATAGCCTACTCTATGGCTCTGAGTGAGGACAAGCAGGATGACTTTCACCGGGACAGGAGTGACCCCAGCCAGAAACAAAGAAAAAGGGGGTATGTGTTTAAAATCTTGGAGATAAAACATTCAGTTTGCTTATTGCTCTGTATATCTGTAGCTCTTGAATATGCTTATTAAAAATATCAGCTATTTTTAAGTTTGATAAAGCACACATTTGGCGAATTATCATGTTCAACCTTACCTTTATGGTAAATAATGATGAAAGTAATCCTTCAGAAATGCTGGAATCACAACTACAAAATGAAAAAGACTTCCAAAAAATTAGAATTAAAAGTTGACTTCAATTTTAATGAAAAATAACTATTTTAAAAGTGATGTATTCATATATTGTACTTTTATAGGCAAACAATCACACACAGGCTATATGTATGCATACAGATCCCCCTTCTTCTTTGCTTTAAGTCACACTTTCCATGGCAGTTCTCAGCCTTTTTATTTTTTATTGTTTTTATTTTTTAACATCTTTTTTTTTTACACCTTCATTGGAGTATAATTGCTTTACAATGGTGTGTTAGTTTCTGCTTTATAACAAAGTGAATCAGTTATACATATACATATGTTCCCGTAGCTCTTCCCTCTTGCATCTCCCTCCCTCCCACCCTCCCTATCCCACCCCTCTAGCCTTTTTAAAAAATTTTCCTAGGAGGTTTACTTTCCCCTCCCTAAAGAGGGAAGCCCTGCAGGGGAAGAGAGTATAACATGTCAGATTCTTATGAGCTAGAAAGAGAAGTCTCAGCTGAGGAAATTGATTTGCTGATGAATTAATATAGTATCAGATTTCCCCACAAATTGCTGTGGGGCAGGTTGGCCTCATACCATCAGCCATCAGATGACCACTTCATGCTGCTCTTCTTTGCTGTGAACTGTTAACACATCAACCTCTTTGGACCGCCCTGTATCTATGAGAAGGAAATGTGGCTACCATGAGGTGAATAACCAGTACAAGATCTCAGGTTTGGAATTCTAGTTTCAACCCTATCCCTGTCTCATTATGTGAGTAGCTCACCAGTACGTATTCCCCAAATCACATTTAGCTCCTGTCTCCTTAATGCTACTTATACTTAAAATTAACAGAGGTGGGAGTCTATAGATCAAAGACATAGTTAGTTAATGCATATTCTAGGCCTAATTCCTCTGGCACCAAATTCCTGTTGCTTATTTCATCAGCAAGGTCAAATGCTGCAGGTGCGTAACAGTATAAGCCCAGTACTCTTCACTTAGGGAAATGAAAATGTTAGTCCTTGTATGTGGTACCTAAATTAGAGACCAATAAGTATTTTCAGATTTTTGAGTTTCAAATAATTTCAAAGGAGGCTGAAACATAAATAATTTGACAAGTTTCTGAGGTCCTGATTTTCCTAATATCTACCCAGATGCCAATAAGTGTGCATGCAAATCCCAATCTAAACAAGAATAATGCTAAATGTTGTCATGAACTGAAACTTTCCAAACTACGACATACTGTGGCATCTGACCAATATGTTGTCACCAACTAATCTCTACAATTCTTTACTTTGAATCTTGGAAATTCTGCAACTAATTCTCACTCATTAATTTCTTGTTTTGGCTTAATAAAACTGTTACCAAGGACTTCTTGTTAAGTTTTATTTTCTAAGTCAGTGCTGTGCTTTCTTTTTTACACAATAAACATCTTCCTCTATTGCTAGTAAGCTAAGCCTCTGAATTTTAATTATATTTGTCCTAATCTTACCCTATTAACCCTGTGACTATATATAAATTTCCAAATTGACCAGTAAAACGATAACTCTTACCCCTTTGAAAGTTACAAACCCTGTGAGAATCCGATAAAAGCCAAAGACCCTAGTCCTAGGAAAATACACACACACACACACACACACAAAGCTGCATTTATTATAGCCATATAACAGAATAGTTTAGAGTTTAGGCTTTGGAGAAGTTCATGCTTCATCCCTTACAAGCTGTAATGTTCTCATTTGCTAAATCAGGATATTAAACTTATAAAAATCTGTATGGGCCTATGCACTGGTTAAATTTTTTATAAATAAGATCTTTTGCATTACATTTTGCCCCCCATACGAATATGTTTTAGAGTCAAAAATCCTCATAACTAAGACCTAATCCTGGAATGACATAGGAGGAAAGAGGTATTTTTATGTGTAAGCGGCTTGTCAATGTTTTACTAAATAATTTGTTCATGATTTTTCTATAATTCTTGTCTAATTTCTTTTATATAATTCTAGGCAAAATTTTAGAAACATCTATCAATCTAGTCTCTAGACACTGATTATCTCTAATGAGGGATGGAATTATCAAATGCCTAACTGAATGCACTCCCCGAACATTATGAAGATTGTTACCCATCCTTAGCTTGGGAAGTTAGCAATATGTCACCTTCTACATGACATATTATTAGGTTTTTCAAATACATTTATGCCATAGAGTTTCTTTATTTTGCTGCTGGACTTTTCCTGGTTCTTTGTCTGTATCTGTACATACACAGCTTTAAAATTCAGTATCAAAGCTTGGACAAATGTGAATTTTTGGTAATTTTCTTTTTAAACATAGTTTAGATCACAGTAACACAAATACGTTTCTAAGAACAAACTCATTAAAACTAAAACATTACCAAGTCTCAGCTAATGGCTGAGTTAAGGTGACTTCATTATTAAAAATGTCAGTCTTTACCCAAATAGTGTTGTCTATGGCAGTGATTTTCAACCTAGTAGGACCCCAACACACCTGAGGAACATGGCACATACCCAAATCACAGCAGTGCAGCTCATCTGGCTGGAAGATGGGGGAGAACAGAGGAGGAGGGCCAGAGTTGAGAACCACTACTCTAGGAAAATGATATTTTCTCATGGTCCATACCATGTTTTAAGAATGAGCTGAAGGTATTGGCTAATCATGAAAGGAATTGCACTCTATCACCATGTAAAAAAAGAAATGAATCAGGGTATTGCCTCAGTTATTGTAGGCCATGATATACATGTGGTAGGGGGATAAAAGTGTTTCTTCCTTAAAAAAAGGTCTTTGGTTTACATATCAGAAAGCTTAGTTGATCATACTTCACCTAGGAAAACATCATGTCTTTGTAATTATTAAGTGATGTATTAGTCAGTACATAGGGCTCTGTTTCCAAGTAGGACACATTTTACAGAGTTTAGAACTAATCTTAAGAAACAAACACCCGGGCTTCCCTGGTGGCGCAGTGGTTGAGAGTCCGCCCGCCGATGCAGGGGACACGGGTTCGTGCCCCAGTCCGGGAAGATCCCACATGCCACAGAGCCTGCGAGTCCTGAGCCTGTGCTCCGCAACGAGAGAGGCCACAATGGTGAGAGGCCCGCGTACCAAAAGAAACAAACACCCTCTGAACTGAAGTTGGGATTAAGTCATCCATGTGTAGAAGAACCTTCCCAAGGAGATGATACGTAAACGTGTACCTAGAAAAACTAGCTAGTCTTCCAATCCAATGCACTCTCCCAAACCAGGATATACCTTAATTAGTCAGTTATTTGGTAATATGTCAGGCATGAGGAGATGATAAATGGGAACTGGAGAGGAAGAATCAATCAGTGTTTTTTCTCCATCCTGGCTACTGGAAAGCTCAGGCTAAAATTTAAAACCACCTCTGTCAAGCATACAGGATTTAACAGACCTGAATTTTCCATGCAAACATCAAGTCCTCCCCACCTTTTTATCTTTATTGGATCCCACTTTCTTATTTTTTTTAATTGAAGTATGGTTGATTTACAATATTTCAGGTTTACAGCAAAATGATTCAGTAATACATATATATGTATGTATATATTCTTTTTCAGATTCTTTTCCATTATAGGTTATTACAAGATATTGAATATAGTTCCTTGTGCTATACAGTAGGTCCTTGTTGTTTATTTTATATACAGTAGTGTGTATTTATTAATCCCAAACTCCTAATTTATCCCTCCCCCTGCCTTTCCCCTTTGATAAGCATACCACTTTCTTATTTAAAATGTTAAAAATCTTACAATAGTTTATTGTGTGTATTATTACAAACAATTTTAAATCACATATTAAAATTATAAACATTCCCACTATCTGGCTCTGAACAGGAGAGAGAGTTCTCCAAAGAGCAGACAAGAGTACGTCTGCAAATTGGCTCTCCAAGTACCTGACATTATTTACATTCTTGGAGACCTAACAATCCACACTCTCAAAGCTTGATTCCAACAGCATTAAGATCATGCAACTACCTACCTGGAGTCTATATTCCTAAGCAGCCTTTGGGCACTAATTCACATTTCTCCATGGGAGAGACTGTACTGACCAATACACATGAGTATTCTGGTTTTCTTGGCCTAATTTTCTTTGTAAATTTTCAAGTTGGCATTCCAGTTTATTAATTGAGCTCTTCTGAGTTCAATTCACATGAGTCAGTCCTCCAAAACCTTACCAATTTTTGTTGATCTGGTAGAATTTTGTTGCTGATCATTGGCAGGTGATGAATGGCCCCTGAAGCCTTTGTTCTGCACCCAAAGCCCTGCCCCCCTCCCCGGGTTGGGGGAGATCCCAGAGTAGCCAGAAAACCACTCTTTGTCTCCATTCCCCTTGAAGAGGAAAACAACCTCATTACACTTTTACATTTGCTATTAATTCATTTTGAGATGCCACTGAACTTGAACGTTTCTCAGCATAAAACCTTCTACTATGCTGTTGGTGAGGTAGCTGGTGGGACTTACTTCAGACAACAAAAATACAAAGCAGCTGTGTTTAGGTCTGAAATCTGCTAAAGTTGCCCAATCTCTGGCATTTTCTTTCCTTTGCAAAAACCTTCTTTATTTTGAGATCTTCTGAATAATCCATCAGATGCCTTTGAGTAGGAGACTTGTCTGTTTATTTATTCCTTCATCTAACAAACATTTATTGATTCTACGTGTTAAATGCTGTCCTAGGTGTTAGTTCCTGCATTATGGAACAAAAACTCTAGTGAGGAATACAGATATTTTTAAGTACATAAATAAACGTTTCCTTATACATTGTGATAAAAGACATGAGAAAAAATAATTCGTTGCTAAAGTAGATAATAACAAGGGAGAGAACTCGTGTTAGATTTTAGAGCCAGAGCACACCCTCCTGCTCCCCAAGAGATGCCTTTTAACTGGGTGAACATATGTGCCCATTTGACTGGGACAGTCCTAGTCAATGCCAGCTGTCCCAGCATAATTATTAATAGAGCCTCCTTTCCTGCTGAAAGTATCCTGGTTAAGATAATAAATTATATGGTCACACTAATTTTAAACAAAGTAGAAACTAGGTAAACTGCTAGACCTATAAGAGATAATGATTTCTAAGTACTTTGGAAAACATCCTGAGGTGAAGCTAAGCATTAGTAGTGTAATGGGCTGAGATTAACTTCGTTCCTGGCTTAATTCCAGGGGAAAATCACAGCTTCAAACATAATGTATTTAAGGTCATGAAATCAATGTTGAGTGAAGAGAAATGGAGAATGGGCTCTTCAGTAAATAAAACTTGAACCCTTTTCAACATTGTGAAGACAGAATTAGCAGAAGAGAAAACCCTAGGCCTTCGGCATAATGGAAACCTAGAAACATTTTTATATGAAAGCAGATAGCAGAATGTAGTCATAAAACACATAAACTGAAGGAACCTTGGAAATCAGCTCATACAGATCCCCCATCTTAGAGAAAATGATGCCACAGGACATAAACGTGAACAGTGCACTTTGAGGCTGAGAATCACTGTATCATATAACGCAAAAAACAAAGGATGTGGACACAGGCCACCTATGTTATAGTCACAGTTCCTCAGGTTCATCACTTATTTTCTCTTTCCTCTGTTCCTTCAAAAGGAAACCCCAAATCAAAATACCCTCCCTACTATCTCCCAGGATTATTGTGAAGATTAAATAAAATCATATAAGCTGTAAAGGGCTTTGCAGATGTAGTTGTTGGTAATACATTCATTAGCTTAGCCCATGTTCTAAGCAAAAAGGTCTAATGTTACCACGAAGTTATAGCAAGAAGTTTCCATGCCCTTTTGAGTTGAATAAAGGGGATACTGATGAGGGTTTTATAGCTCTCATATTCCTCCCTTCTCTCATCCCTCAAAATTCACCAAATTTAATACAAATAAAACATAGTAATTAGGCAATTGACAAAAAATAGAGCTTTACACACACTGGTTTGGGTTGAGGAGGCCATATCTATAAAAAAAATAATATGTACCATGGTTACACAAATGTCTTCCCTTTTCGGATTGGATTACTACAAACCTAAACAGGTTCGGCAACAATTGTTCTGAAACAACTAAACATATTTGAAACGAGGAATATAAAGCTGAGAGTGAAATCTGAGCTTTTAAAATGCGCGTGGTTATACAGGATAAATAGTCTAGCGTGAGTGCTGTGAAAGGCAGCACTAAAATGGTAAGAACTGGAGTCATAAAAAGTTCTCCTACACAAATGGGCCAGTGATTTTGTTTTCAAGCTGGACAACATATTCTTTTTTCTTTAGGAGTTCAAGATGCATTTTTTTTTCTCTTTGAATAAGCTATCTTTTAAAAAAAATTTATTGGAGTATAGTTGATTTACAATGTTGTGTTAGATTCAGGTGTACAGCAAAGTGAATCAGTTATACATATAGATATATTCATTCTCTTTCAGATTCTTTTCTCATATAGGTTACCACAGAATATTGAGTAGAGTTCCCTGTGTTATACAGTAGGTCCTTGTTGGTTATCTATTTTGCATATAGTAGTGTGTGTATGTTAATCCCAAGCTCCTGATTTATCCCTCCCCCACCCACGTTTCTCCTTTGGTAACCATAAGTTTGTTTTCAATATCTGTAAGTATGTTTCTGTTCTGTAAATAAGTTCATTTGTATCATTTTTGTAATCAGATTCCACATATAAGTGGTATCATATGATATTTGTCTTTCTCTGCCTGACTTACTTCACTTAGTATGATAATCTCTAGGTCCATCCACGTTGCATCAAATGGCATTATTTCTTTTTTTATGGCTGAGTAATGTACCATTGTGTATATATTCTTGAATATATACAAGAGATCTGTTAAAACTTTATAAGGAGTTAAGTGGATCTGGTGAACATATTGAATGAGTTCAGGTAAGCTAGGCCTCAGAGACAAAAATGCGTAAGGACAAATATGATAGAAGTTTACCTGTTGTTCATGGAAGAATCCAACCAAGTGCTCCTGGTTGGTGGGGGTTCTTCTGCACACAGTGGATGGTGGACTCTGTGGCTCTGCCCTCCCCTACATCCTCACCATCAGTTGCATCCAGCCCGCGAAAAGGCAAAACAGTCTGGAGGAAGCACAGCTTCTTACAAAGCCAAGGCCCAGACAGCACAGCTTGTCCTCTGATCTGACTGTCTAGAACTCAAACTCATGGCCACACCCAACTCCAAAAGAGTCTAGGAGGCGGGTTCCAATTGGGAAGAAAAGAAGAGCATGGATTTTGATAAACAGCTAGTGTTCTCTGCTATAGATAAGATTTCTAGTTACATCAGTTCTGTGCCAGGACCCACAGTGGAGTGGAAGTAAGACCAAGAAGGGAAATAGGACATGAACTGACCCACCTTCCATTTGCAGCGTTCCCCATCCTACATTGTGCCCCAAAGAATGCCCAGGTCCTTATAAAGCTGACAAAGTGTGAACAAGGGGCAGAGAGTTACTGCCCTGTGTCAAATTCTTTATGTCTAATATTTTACTAATAGTTAAAAGAGATTGGTTTAAGCCATGCTGGCCTTGTGGTAGCATTAGACAAAAGTCTTTGGCCAGAATATGGGCAGATCCCTTCCCTGTAACCTATATGGTACCCTGAAATCCTTAGGCTTCCTAGAATTTTTCATTTGACACCTTGGCAATGATTTGCAATTGCATAATTTTCAACCACAGAGAGTTTTAGGAACTCTAGACATTGAGACCTCTGGGACCCAAACCAATTTAAGTTATGCCCCTACTTTTCTCATCATTCTGGAAGGTGATCCCTGACTTAGCCACAAACTACTTTGAAAGTGGAGAAACCACTGGGAAAGAAGAAAGTAAGGCTTGGCTGTGGGGCTTGGTGTTTAAGTGAAAGGCAATACCTCAGGAAATTGTGAAACCACCCGTCGTTAAGTAGATGGTGTGAAGATGGAGAATATTATCTAAAAATACAAGACTCTGGCAGAAAAAGTTACTTTTCAGCTACCATTTGTGTCTCTGATTGTCTGCCTATTTTTCTCTTTCTCAAATGAGGCAGAAATTGGATTCCTAGATTTAATCTTTCCTAGCTAGATAATAACGGGTTTATTATTTCGATCAAATTATATTTTTAATGCAAGGGACAAAGATATTTTTGAGAGAATATAATGATGTACCACGGGCTTTAAGCATAACAAGAAGGGAAATGAAGTCTGAGGGGTTTTAGGATAGAACATGGCAGGAGGTGAGGGGATATTAATGGGCTATAGCTGTTTTTGCTGGAGTCACTGACATGCCGTCTTAACCCTTCCCCTGCAGGGGGAATCAGACCCATAAATAGACCTTGCTCTATTGTTGAAATTGAAATTCTAGAACATGCTAAAATTCTAAAAACTCTACAACAATTTCTGATAAAGCTGGGTTGGGAAGCACGGCTTGGAATTACAGCCACAGAGAGGTTGCTTAAAACTACATCCGTCCTGATTCAGACTGACTTGCCCATCCACTTGAAAGGGGGCTGATCTGAGAGGGAGTTCCCAAGAGCCCCCTGGAAGGGTTTGGGAGGGAGCAGGGGAGAGAGATGTGGCTATACGGGGAGGGAGGGCAGACATGTGAGAGGTCAAGAGTTTGGGGAATGACAGATGACCTGAGAGGCTTGCGGGCAACTGAGGAAACAGAAATCAGAGGCAGAATGGATTCGGCCTTGATTCTGACAAAAATTAGAGCTTTACACATAGGCCTGAGAGAGTCCAGCTGAGGGCAGGCAGGAGCCCTGGTTTTGAGCTCACAGATAATTGAGGAGGGTCAGTAATAGTCAACAGCAGGGAGCAATTAACCAGTGGTATGCAAGTCCATGTGCCTGATGCACAGTGAGACCAAACAATTCCAAAACTTCGGAGTTTGAAGCAGAGAAAGGTTTATTGCATGGCCATGCAAGGAGACGGGTGGCTCATGCCTTAGAATCCCCGAACTCCCCAAAAGCTTTCAGCAAAGCCCTTTTATAGGAAAGGTAAGGGAGGGGCGTGGTTAGTTGTTGCAAACTTCTGGGTGTCAGATCCATTTTCTTTTTCTTGAGTTCAGGTCACAATGTTCCTGTAAATCTCCACCAAACAAACGTTATTCTCTGTTCTGACACGAAAGGGCAAGGTCCCAAGGCTCCAGGTCCAGACTCTGGCTAAGAGGAGGGGGTCCCTGGGCTGGACCGTTACCCTGCCCGGGAGTGTTCGTCCAGCACCCAGCCTGGGTCCTCCCACCCCCAGGACCAGGTCTCCAGACCCCACCCAGCCGTCATCAATGAGGGAGCCAGGTGCCCGGGACCCAGCCGGCCCTCAGGCTCCTCAGGCCGCCCAAACGGGGCCGGGTCCCGAGGACTGCGACCCATGGAGCCTGCCGTGGCCATTAGGTCTCGGAAGCGGGGATGCGGGAGAGGCTCACTGCCGCTTCAAGGCCTGCGCCGGGTCAGTGGGCAGCCGCGGCGAGGGCTCTGGAGCCCTGCGGGACACAGCCCTCAGCCTGCGCCCGGCCCCCAAGCTCACGCACCAGCCCAAGGCGGAAGGGCCTGGAGGACCCCAGGCAGAAGGCAGAGATCCACCTGATCCTCCTCTCTCTGCTCTCTCTGCTGGGAGGACCACTGTGAGCCTGACCACAAAGCGAACCTCTAAGCATTGCGCTAAGGGTCTAGCAATTACGGCTGCGTGCTAAGGGAGGGCGCGCTCGCCCGGCCCCATTACACCAGGAGCGCGTAATTTTCTGTGAGGGTCGCCGCAGCTTCTGGCTGGGCCGGGTTGCCCTTCCTCACGGTTCGCAGGTTAAAGAAAAATTATTCGTGGCACTTCTTAAAGAACGGTAAGGCTGACTTTAGTCGGGGGATTGTTGCCGTAGGTGTAGGGACCACTGCAATGGGGTGTTGCAGCAGGACAGAGATTAGGCTCCACTCTGAGTACCACAAGGAAAAGTGGGGATTTATAGTCAAGGAGCAGAGTGGGAGCCAGTGGATGGAAAATTACTCAGAAAACATCAGGGGTGAGGAGGGATTCTGGGCAAATTGACCTAGCAGAATTCTTGCTGAAGGTAGGCCAGGGTGATCAGACGTCACCTGGCGGGGGTCGGGGGGGATGGGATCAGGTTCAGAGATGCGGGGTGATCAGATATCGAAATGGTGAGGCTGCCTCAACTAATTTAGCAGGCCTCTTGCTAAAAGTGGACAATGCAGAGAGGAACATGGAAGTCCAAAATCGAGGCCTAGTTGAAAGAGCTCAGAAGAGCCTGATTAGAGTTTGGTCGAGGTGACAATCTTTGTCAGTAGAAACATCTTCAACAGCCTCAGAATGAGAGGGGACACTGAAAACTCAGAAACCCGCACGTTTTCTGGCTGGGAAGATTGTCTGTAACTCTCTCTTTCTGTGAATTTGCCTCTAAATTCATTTTTCAAAATATTTGAAACTCTCTCAATATATGTAAAACGTTATTAGTTTGAACCATATAAACTTGTCAGTTTTGAAGTAAAAAGTCTGTCAAAATCAGCAGTTTCATATGATTTAACTTAATTCTGAAGAGAAGAATAGACTCCTTGGGCACTTTGCATTTTCAATGTCAGGCAGTAAAGACTTCAGGGTTGGGAAACGCCCAGGGTGCACCTAAAAGCCTTAGGGTTCAGGTTGTCCTCAGAGAACCGAAAAATAACCCTGATGCCCTGGTCACTAAAATCCTCAGTAATTCTATGTTACCACGGATAATAGCACAACTTCATGGTGTGATTAATTCAGTGACCTCGGCAGATTTTTAAACCCTGAGACAAGAACCCAACTCTACCTGCTTCACTCAATAAATGACCTTGATGCCTCGTTCTCAGAGAATAGAAGTTATTGGGTAAGAATTTCCTCAAAGTCCACCCAGACATCAGGTATTTGTCTGCAGATGAATTCAGTTAGATTATCTGCATGCCCTTGGGTATAGTGCTGAAGAATCAACTTGGAAACCTTCATTCTGATTCTTTTGTATTGAGCCACAATACAGATGCAGAGCAATTCACACATCTATAAGTGTTAGGTGCTTGTACCAGAGACTGACACCACCAACCCATCCTGCATACTGCCACCAGGGTGATCTTATTAAAATACAAATCTGAGGGTGTCATGTTTATGATTTAAAGGGATCAAATGCCTTGACTTTGTTGAGGAATCCCAGTGCTCCCTACTTCTCCCATGTTACCCCACATGCAGCCTCGCCTCCGCCATGCTCAGATACTTTGCTTCCTGGAGTGCATGGTGCATTTCATGCATTTGCATTTTCCACATGCTGATTCTTCAGCCTGTAAGTTTTCTTCCTGTCAAGACTTGACTTCTCTAAGTTTTCTCTACTGTAAGAAATATTTGAGTAAGTTGCCCTTTCTCAATGATCCTCTTAGCATACTTCTTTCCTTGTCTTTATCTCACTGTATTTTTAGTCTAAGTTTATTAATCTCATTCACTCACCAGGCATTACATTAGATAGACACAATGAATTTTGAGTAGAAACTTCATGAAATAACGTGCTCAAAATATGAGTTAAGAATGAATAATTGCCTGCAGATTTACAACTTAGCTCCCTAGGTCCTAAAAATGTAAGAATATATCTAATTTTTCATAGTTATACTTTATAATACTGAAAAGGTTCACAATTTAATCTTTTGTTAATTATTTTTGTGCACTGAGGCAATCCTTTTAAATAGTTTTGATAATAGCTAACAGTTACTGAGCCCATATTCTGAACCAGGCACCATGCTAAGTGCTATATATACCCGGCTTAATTCTTGAAACTACACTTACAGTTCTCATTTTAAAGATGAGAAAACTGAGTAGAGATTCTCTTCAATTTATTTGATTGATAAATATGGATTTTACATATCCTGTTTTTAATTCTTTTCACCTGAATTCCAACTGAAGCACTAAAATGTAATATCTGAAACATATCACGTTTTTGATTAAAAATATAAATATCTTGAGCTAGTAATTCAATTTCTACTTTTTTTAAATTTAGTTATTTATTTTTGGCTGCATGGGGTCTTCGGGCTTTCTCTAGTTGCGGAGAGTGGGGGCTATTCTTTGTTGCAGTGTGTGGGCATCTCTTTGTGGTGGCTTCTCTTATGGAGCATGGGCTCTAGGTGCACGGGCTTTAGTAGTTGTGGTGCCTGGGCTCAGTAGTTGTGACTGGCGGGCCCCAGAGCGCAGGCTCAGTAGTTGTGACTCATGGGCTTAGTTGCTCTGCAGCATGTGGGATCTTCTCGGACCAGGGCTCAAACCCGTGTCCCCTGCATTGGTAGGTGGATTTTTAACCACTGTACCACCAGGGAAGTCCCTCAACTTCTACTTCGTTTTCTACTATTTCTATTTGCTTCAATAAGCATCTGGTAAAACTTCTCCTAATTCCCTTTTGGAAGTTCCTTTTCCTTCAGTTTTATTTAGAGTTTCCAAGTTTAGAATCACTGAACAGCAATTGGATCTACAGTGCTATCCAGATCATTCAAAAGGTATATCCCTGCCTGTGGATTTTCGATTGAAATAAAATAAGATGACATGAAGCACAGAGAAGATGAATGGCTTGAGCTGATGGGCAGCATTTGGAATTGGTTTTGTTTTCTTAGAGAACTACAGTGTCATTTTTCTTCGTCCTATCCTGTCTCTGCTGATTCTGTCTAGGGGATGTCTTTTAATGTGAAAAATTGAGTAATAGCTTCATAAGAAGTCCAGAGAAAATGCCTCCTGGATCCCAACTTATCCCCAATTCACATAACCTGCTTCCTCAGAGTAATGGGCTTTTTTTCTTTATTCAATTAGACCTCAATTATGACCCAGGAAATCAGCCTCTGGACTAAATGGGAGTAAATAGCAGGTAAGAAACAAACAAGACACATCACGCTTTTGCCTGGGACTTCTTTGGGTCAGTGGTTTCGTCTTTAAGAGTTCTGGTGAGGTAAGTTCTAAGTTTTCAGACTGCTCACTTAAGCTATAAATCAGAAGCTTCTGGTATCTTGTTGCTAGGACTCGAAATCGAGCACAGGTGAGGTTATAGCACGCACGTAGGGGCACATACACACACACCAACCAGGGCTAAAGAAAACTAAAACAGGAAGTACTAATTCTTAAAACACAATTAAATCCAAGTGTTAATGATCCTTTTGCAGGCATGAAATGGCAGTGTGCATAAAGTAGAAGTACAAGATCAAAACAACAGCACCAAGCTCCCCTTCACTCTCTTGCCCACACCGTTTCCCCCCCAGCACAGAGACCAAACAATCAGCTCCAGCTGTCTCCACTCAGAGGGGGCTTCTGGCACAATCCGGCTGATGATCAGAGTTATGGGTGGAACTATATATCAGTAAACATGTACATTCTCCCCTACGTATTCTGATTCCTGATCTTGAAGAATCTATGTTTTGGAAAAGCTCCACCTATAGTGCAACGTACTAGCAAAAAAACCCGAAAAAGAACCTGCAGCAAATTCTCTCTTCCACTGATACCTACTCTTTCCATCAGAAAAAGATTACAGGACCTGGAGCAAGCCTAGAACTGGCACAAGTCTGTTTTACTGAGGATTCTCAGCAGAGTCTTTCTCTGACTTTCTGATTAGCCTTAGGAATTAAGGCAAGTGAGTAAATCAGGTTTCCCCAACCTGAAGCATCTATTTTCTTGCTCCTCAAAGGAGCATTGGCATCACCCGCATGATTGGTAGCACCCACCCATTACTGAATCAGAATCTGCATTTTTTTTTTTTTTTTTTTTTTTTTGCGGTAGGTGGGCCTCTCACTGCTGTGGCCTCTCCCTCCGCGAAGCACAGGCTCCGGACGCGCAGGCTCAGCGGCCATGGCTCACGGGCCCAGCCGCTCCGCGGCACGTGGGATCCCCCCAGACCAGGGCAGGAACCTGCGTCCCCTGCATCGGCAGGCGGACTCCCAACCACTGCGCCACCAGGGAAGCCCAGAATCTGCATTTTAACAACAGCCCCACGGTATTTGTAGGCGCATTAAAGGTTGGGAAGCTCTGCTCTCTCTTTCCATCTTTGATAGCTTCCAAGTCGATTCTTAGAAGTTAGTCCTAGTCATGTCCTTCTGGGCTAGTGTCTTTTCCTGAAAATCCGTACAGTTCTGAGTCCCTCCAGGATCCTGCCCAATTCTTCAATCAAAAAAGGTTGGAGTCTCAACCTTAAAGCTGAGCTGTTGCTTGGGGCCCTGCTGCCTGCCTGCAAAAATTCCTCATGCCAACATGGACCCCCTCCAAACTATCTCCAAGAGGATTATTTATAGCTGGGCCTCACTAGCCTTGCAGCAGGAACACGCTGTTAAATGTGCAGAACATTCAGAGGACAGCTATTTGTTTAAAATACCATCTGTTAGATGCTCTCCCTTTTATGAAATAGAAGACATAATCTCAAGTCATTCAAGAAAGGCATGAAAATCGTGCTTTGCAACTCATAGTCCAATGCTAAGTAGTAGTGAGTTTATACATATATACAGTTCAGGATATAGAGAAATATAGCACCAAACATTATTAATGTTGATACTAAGTTAAAATTCCAAATGAAAAACATATTTGGTTAACAATTTCCTGTAAGAATGTACTCAAATAGTACTACTTAATCTATGGAGGAGTGAAGTACATATCCTTGAAGTCCTTGAAATACTGATAATGGGTAAATATTAAGAAATTGAGGGAATTCCCTGGCGGTCCAGTGGTTAGAACTCCACACTTCCACTGCAGGGCGCCCAGGTTCGATCCCTGGTGGAGGAACTAAGATCCCGCAAGCCACGTGGTGTAGCCAAAAAAAAAAAAAATTGAAATTTGAGGTGTTAAAATTTGTCTGATTTTATCTCTTGATTACATAGTCAGCTCGGTTTCAAGTTTAATGAAAAAGGGTTATCCGCCTGTCAATCAAATATTAACTGAGAACTTACTAGATTCTGTTTGCTCTATGCGGAATGACAACTTTTCACTTAACATTTACTAAAAACCTACTATGTGTAGGATATTGTGTACTCATGATATAAAGATGAGTAAAACACTGTCCCTGCCCTCGAAGAGTTTACGACCTGCAAGAGCAAGGCTTGTAAACAAAAGGAATGTGATCAAGTTCTGTGGAGCATTTGTGGGCTACAGGAATGCTCTCAAGGAGGAGGGTCAGTTCTGTCTTGGGGAGGCCACAGGTTTATAAAGGCAATACTCAAAGGATCTTTCAGGCAGAAGGGTTAGAACAGCAAAGGAATGGAAGCATGACACTGCCTGTTACATTCAGAGACCTGTGGGAAGTTCAATATGCTTGCAGTTCAGTTTTTTTTTCAAAATGACAACATAAAATGTTTTAGAAATTCATCATTAAAAAAAGTAATTTTATGTACCACTGTTATTGTACAAAACTAATGTTGTACACTGGATCAAACATACAAATATAATAGATTTCATATTTTGCTAACCCTTCCTTAGATCACTCTTCCTTTTTAAGAAAGAATACACTTGGACATATATACACTACTAAATGTAAAATCGATAGCTAGTGGGAAGCAGCCGCATAGCACAGGGAGATCAGCTCGGTGCTTTGTGACCACCTAGAGGGGTGGGATAGGGAGGGTGGGAGGGAGATGCAAGAGGGAAGAGATATGGGGATATATATATATATGTATAGGTGATTCACTTTGTTATAAAGCAGAAACTAACGCACCATTGTAAAGCAGTTATAATCCAATAAAGATGTTAAAAAAAGACTATATAAAGATCTTCAACAAATCAGTATAAAAAAGTAGACAACTCAATAGAAAAATGAATAAAAGACTTTAACAGTCACTTCACAGAAGATAATACACAAATATAAAAAAGTTATTGGGCAATAAAAAGAAAGAATACACTTAACATCATTTTTTTTTCAAAACAAGTTTTTATTGACGTATAGTTGATTTACAGTGTTGTGTTAGTTTCAGGTGCACAGCAAAGTGATTTAGTTATATATGTATTCGTTTTCAGATTCTTTTCTGTTATAGGTTATTACAAGATATTGAGTATAGTTTCCTGTACTCTACAGTAGGTCCTTGTTGTTTCTGTTTTATACGTAGTAGCGTGTATCTGTTAATCCCAGACTCCTAATTTATCCCTCCCCCTCCTTGCTCATTCTTAATTAACTGTGAGATGTTTGAAAGCTAGACCTTGGTATAGACAGGCATGCAGACACACAATGTAAGGCTTTACTGGGCAGGATAACAATAGTGACTACTTTCATAGATAGAACGCCAGATTTCAGTCAGACTAAACTCTCAACAATTCTTTTTACTTTGCTTTTACTTATGTTTTATGGAAATGTCAATTACAAAATTGTAAGGTCTAGCTTGGAATTTCGTTTTGTGAGGTGAGGCAGGCAGATGGCACTGGAGCTGTGGACAGGGGCTAGACCACCCATGTTAATGTTTTGGGACTTCTTCCTTTGGGTGAAGGAGAAGCCATCAAATATTTTTGAGCAGGGAAAAGTATCAGTTCCTGGGTTAAGCCCATTACGTAAGTTGATTCTACTCTCAAAACAACTCTATGGGATAGTATTATACCCATTTCCAGTTGAACAAACAGGTTCAGTGTTTCAGAGCTAACACTTGGCAGAGTATGGACGCAAACACAGATCTGTTTGACTCTACAGTCTGTGTCTCTCTATCAAATAAAATATCCCTGATATGGATAAATTAACAAGCTAAGGGTCTACCATACATAAAGCAAATGGAAAGTAAAAGCCTCACACTCCATGATCTTGACAGTAAGAGCAAGAGGAATTGGAGGTGGTAGGTAGTGATGGGAGTCTTTACATGTTGGAACAATCAATTCCACATAGTGTGGTACTGAAGTTGGAAAGTGAGGGCAGTTGGAGAGAGACAGGAACTTTTCCTTGTCTTCTATGTGTACTATAACAATATTATGGGATGTCTATACCCCCAGAGAACTCTGTGAGCTGGTTACTTCTGGCTTTTGATATGCTAAAGGGGAAACAAAGGAATCCGTAAAATACCATCCCAAGCCTAGTTTATATGGTTATTCTTCCTACTATAAAATTCTATAGTACATGTCTGGATCTAAAGAATGTGTTATTTCTACAAGCTTTCTTTCTGTAACCAAATCTTAATTTTCCTCTAGGCAAATGGATTCCTTGGGTAGATTAGGGCAAAGTTAATGTGCTCACAGAGGCACCAGAGAAAGCATATTAATAATAAAATATCGCCCCCAGTTACATATCATGTGCAGTGTGTCTTTAAGAAGGATTGTGGAAAATGTTGAGTCTCCAGAATGACATAAATTTGCTTACAAATGTGATTTTTATCCAAATTCCAGTTACCCCTTGCCTGGGATAGAGCTGCAAATTTAGGAGTATTTGCAAATACCATGTCTTCCCATTAAAATGAAAATACCTCCACAGTCATCATATACTCAGGCACACTTTCTTGATATAATACATGGTACTGCCCATTCACCTCAGCCCAACTTTTATATGTATCCTTACTCTGCAGATAATCTCATATTTCACAAGACTATATGTACATATATACCCATTCAGTCTCCATCTAAGTCCATGTCCAAACCCATCAAGAAATATTTTTCATCTATCTTGCTCGTTGTCTTTATTTGATATTCAGATAAAGTAAATATGAACAATTCTAATGTGATTGGTATGTTTGAGCTTGAAATCACCGCTTTCTTCGTCTCATCAATGGATCTGAATGATTTTCACTCATGAGCTGTTAATGAAAATTTCTGGCCCATTTATTCATAAGACTTTCTACTTAAACAGTCCTGTACCAAATCTGTACCTGTTTGATTTACTTAGGAACAAGAGCCCATACATTCATTTCCTGTTCTGCTGCCAAAGTTAACCTCCTGGAGTTTTTAAAACTGTGAGTCTCTACAGAGTGACAACACAAGGGCAGAACATAAAAAAGAAAGAAGGGTTCTGCTTCTCCTCCCCCATTATTAACTGTCGGCACCAAAGATAGTCCAGACTCGGGATTGATGTTGGCCCATGGGGATTTCTCATGTGCGTGTGTGTGCAAGGTGATAAGTGCAAAAAAAGTCCAGAGTTGGAAAGTGCACATTGAAATTAGGAAAAGGGGAGAAGAATATGCACCCAACAAAATGTGCAGTCATTAGGAGACGTGCCGTAACTTTCGCCCGTGCTGCCGGCTCTGGCTGAGCCTCAGTCTAGGTAGATAGCGCCCAGCACTGTGAAGCATTAGGTTTTTAAAAGTGAAGTTAAACTGATAAATTAGACCTCATTTATTGAACAGCAGTTAGAGCCGATTGCCTAGGGAGTCGTTTGACACCTTTGAAGACCGTGCTAACTTAATTGGTGATAGTTTGGGGGCTGAAGGAAACATTTAAGCCAGGAGCAGCAGGACACCGTGCCGCATGAAAATGGAGAAGACAAGCATTCTCCCTGACAAGGGGAGTCATCTATAGATTTTTGTGTCCATTGTTTTCGCTTATTTGTGTGTGTGCTTTACTCAGTCAATCAAATATAATTGACACCACTGGGTTCTGTTGTTTTGTAGATGACAGGAGCTAATGCAAGGGAAAAAAGCTGCAAGTAAACTTCCCCCTGAAAGGCTGTGAAAAGGTTTTTCCACAGGGCCCGTGACATTTTTTGCTCAATTGTATTAATTGATGTAGTGACAAGGCACTTGAAAAGATGATGGATACTGATCACTACACCCTTTTTTAAGGTTGGGCTATATCTCGCTATTAGCATAAGCACTTGTTTGTACAAGGAGTGGAGAGCAGCCAGATAGAATAAAAGAAGAAATAAGGCAGCAGCTTACCCGCCATATGCACCTGAGAGGGGAGGGCATTGGTCGGTTACCTAAGGGTACCAAGGCCACACTGGAGATGGGCATTTAGTTCAAAGACGTTGAACTTCACATCTACTCCCCTAGACCTGTGGTCTTTAAAGAGGTTCTGCCCCAGTTTTTTAATCATTTGCTCAGAGCTACAAATGATTTCTCAGAGTTTTCTTAATGTCCTAACTGCTTAAGCGCCAGGACAAAAGACTGAGGGAAGGCTACTGGTGCTGGGACTAGTGTGATTCAGACTAGGGGAGCTAGAGGTTTGGGGATGCTCATTTCTCAGTCAGAGTCAGTGGCAGTGATGTGTTAGAGGAAGCCACATGGCTTAGCAAGACAGTGCCTGGGCTGAAATGACTTTGACTACTCATGGATAGAGCTATTCAAAGAAGACCTTGAATACTTAAAAGGGGAGGATAGAGGAAGGAGTCCATTTTTTGTCTGCCCAAGTCTCCCGACGCTTGCAAGAATAAAATCTGTGGTCGCTTGAGGTATCCACAGTTGTGCCATAGCATCTTGAGTCTTCTTTGGATCATCTCTAATGTTTAAATCACCTTGAGTTGTTTGCATTTATCCTAAATTCACAGTGCAAACGTGTTTTCAATCACACTAAGAAAACTCCTTTAATTAAAAGCATTTAATTTCATTAGTCTATGAAGTTCACTCATCAAGTGCTGTCCATAATTTCTATTGTTTGGCATTTAAATTCTGAATTGCATCATTCAATATTAGGAAATGTTGAGGGAGGGCTGGAGTAAAGATTAAAGAAAAATGTCCATTATCGAAATCCTCCAGGGAAAAATCAGTAGCTCAATGCACAGTTCAAGGAAGGTGAAAGCCCAGACTTGATTTTGTTCCATAAATAGCTCAAGAAAGCACTTTAGAAACCTCATCACAGAAGAATTTCCACAATACATCCTGAGCAAATAGTGAAACTCCATTTTCCAGAACAAATTCATCTACCCATACTATATTTTTCGGCATCAGTAGATAGTCATGGCAAGTATACAGGAGAAATCTTTAGAAGGTCTAGTCACTGGGTATCTCATGCTCTTAGAGAAAATCTTCAATTCATTCACTCAATACATATTTATTGAGCACCTGCTATGTTGCAGACAATGGAGATGTAACAATGAGAAAAAAAATGGCATCTCTGCCCTCCTGGGTTATTTAGTCTAATATGAGAGACAGGCATTAATCAGATGATAAACCCAAATAAATGTGGAATATGGCACATGCTCTGAATGAGAGATAAATGGAACTGTTAGGTTTATAACTAAAAGTTCAGGGAAGTCTTCACTAAGGAAGTAATGACTGAGCTGAGATCTGAAAAACTGAGTTACTGACACACGAAGGGCAGGGAGGGCAGAGAGGAAAGGGAGAACAAGTCAGTCATCTGCACATGGCAAGAGGGACTAATGCAGTTCTAGGAACTCCAATAAGCCAGAGTGGCTGATACACAGAGAGCAGCCCGGAGCATGGGAGGAGGTGAGCTCCAGGTGGGTTAGACGGGGCTACGACGACCTGGGACAAACAGCTTTAAAATCCAGATACCACGCAGGTATACTGTCCTCCTCCACCAAATTCGCCTCCTTATTAACCTTTTGCCATTTTTATTTTTGAGATCTCAGACTAGTGGTAATAGGTTATCAAAATAGTGGCAAAAGTCTGGTGACTGCTTCTTGCACAGATTCCTAAAATCTCTTGCTGCAGTAAGAGGCAGAGCAAGTAAATAGGGTGAGAGGAGCTGGGTAGGCTCTCTGTGGCTATGAGAAGCCTGGATAGTCATGTATCAGCTCTTCCTATTTATGTCTGGAGTTAAATGAATGTTTGTTATTGGACAGCATTGACTCTCTGCACCAACTTCAACTTGGAGAAAGATTCAGATGATTTGACAATGAAGGAATTTGCTGGAGTGGTGGGATTATACTGCAGTATCACGGAGCCATCTTGGATTGTGTTCATAATACCATTAGCGAGCAAAATACTTTTTTTAAGTGATGTAAAAATTAGATTTTTTAAAAGTTCTTGTTACCACAATCTTTCTAGAGAGGGTCCATTGGCAAAGGAACAAGCCTTGACCATCACTCATTGCTGGCACCTTGGCTGTGGCAACAGCAGTGACAGAAAAGCAGATTCAGTGGACGGTCCAAGGACCTTGTAGAGAAGATGCTCGTTAGCACCAGCAGCCCCTTGCCCACTTTCACCTCTGAATTCCTACAGAAAAGCAAAACATAAAGGCATCAAAGTGTCTCTGACTTACAATTAGATACTGGAACAAAACTGAATATGAATTTAATCCTCATGGTAGAGATGCTTCTGGCACAAGGAACCATGTCTGCCCTTGAGAGAGAGCATGCTGAGCTGGGCCTGAGCTCCTACACACCCTCCAACCGGTGAGCACAGAACTGACACTTCACAAGTCCCCTTGATAAGACATTTTAAAAGACTCAATTATCAGAATCCAGCATCAACAGAGATTAAATCTACACTACCCTTTTGGCAAAAAAACCCACATGGTTTTATATATGATTGGTCAAGTTTCCTTTGTTCCCCTACACACACACACATACACACACACACACACACACACACACACACACACACACACACACACACACCCCACCTTACACTCCACTAGGGTGTTCTCCTGAAGCCACCAATTACAGGGAAGGCCTGTCTTGTCCACTACCCACATTATGCTCTCATTCTCTTCTTCACACATTGACATGTGTTTTTCCTCTGCCTGGAATGGCTTCACCCATATCTTCCTGCTCAGTTAGAGCCTGCATGGATGCTAAGGTCCACCCCAAATCCCTTTCTCTTTGGTATGTCCTTTTACTACCACAGCTGACTCTTTTCTCCTTTCTAGTCAGAATTGTGGTTTAGTGTGTTCATTTGACCTCCCCAACGAGATTATAAGTATACACATGAGTAGCAAATTGTTATCTATTGCTGTGTAACAAATCACCCCCAAATTTAGTGACTTAAACAACAACCATTGACCATTGTTCACAAGTCTGCAGGTCAGGGGAATGGTTCTGCTGATCTGAGCCAGGCTAGGCTGATCTCAGCTGGACTCAGAACAGTCTATTGTGGGATAGGCAGATGGATTTGATAATCTTAGCCGGGCTCTCTCACATCTCTGTGGCCCTGGTTGGAACAACTGGCTGCTTGGTCTCTGGCATGAGGGCTGTCAAGCTCTAGCAAGGCTGGAGGGCTTATTCACCTGGTGAAGGCAGGAGTCCTAAGAGAACAAGGCCTGGGCGTGGCTTGGACCCTGTCACTTCTCCTTCATGCTGTTGGCCACATATGTGTACATACATGTATATAAAATGGACACAGATAATAAATAGGTATAACATCGAGGCAGTTATGTCAATTTCAACTTCCCTCAGGTATGGCTGTTGGGAAATGCTGTGAGTCCCCTTCTGTCTCTAGTTTTTACCCAGATCATCTGCCATCCTCTTCTCTGTTTCAGGCCAGCCCATGATGTGCTGATTCCTGTTAAGTCACATCAAAATAGTCACTTCCTTATAACAACTAAAATTTCTATACTTTTCTATTTGTTATTAATCAACGTTCAGACTCTATTATGAAGTCTTCATCTAATTAGCCATGACTCCTCACTACTGCTATAAAAATCACGCTAATCCATAAAGGGGGAGAAAAATCGGAATCATGGCTCCTCTGAGGTTCTGCAGATATGCCTGTCCCAGGTCCCTGCACATGCCAAAAGCCATCCATTTATCAGTTTCCACATAGCTTGTCACAAAATAATAACTATTTATGGTCTGGATGCTGTGCAAAGGTGCTCTACCCATCAGGGGTTGGTTCTTTACTTGATGCGTACCCTGTCCCTCAAATACCCCTCTCCGCTTCCCCTCCTTCCAGCATCATGGCTGAAATTGCCCACTTGTTGTTTCATTGGCTTTTGCTGCACAACTCCTTAATTCCTGTGTACGTGCTGGCAGGAATTGTGTTTTATGCATCCCTTTTGTCCAGTGCTGTGAGATAACTTGGATTCTCAATAAGTTTATGATTCATCTACCACCAAATCTAAATCTTTGGCAAAGAAACAAGCTGGGAATCTCCTCTAAGCCAGGGAGAACCAACCAGTTTGAAATCATTATTTCAAAACAAATTTTGTAGGTGGAGGGGGCTGAGAGCCTGAGCTTTGGAGTCTAGTTTCCTCCCATTTTTCAGTTGTTGTAGACATCAGAAGTGCAATGTTGAGCAGCACGCATGCTCCCTGTCCATAAAGAGCTTATTCTAAAGGAGAGAAACAGATACATACAAAAAAGTCAACTAAAAATTCTATGGAGAACATCAAAGTGGGTGATGTGATGGACAGTGCCTGGAGGCCGTTCTAGGCTGTGTGTCAGAAAAGGCTTCACTAAGGATGTAACATTTAATCTGAGACCTGAATCGTGGAACCAGCTATGCAAAGAGCTGTGAAAAGCACATTTCATAAAGAAACAACCACTTTTGTGAAGGCGCTACTGTAGATACAGTTTCAGAGTGTTTGAGGAACAGCAGTAAAGCCAGGATTGCATGTACATGATGGCTGGTGCATCAGGTCAGGTAATCCAGGAAGTAGATCCAAGACCAAAGTAGAAATGCAAGACATTTATTGGTAAAATGCCTGTGAAATATAGAGGGGAGAAGAAGCAGGTAAAGGCTGTGAGATCTCTAGGTCATGACAGCTGGGAACGGAGAGGCAGAAGGAAGGAGGATTAGGTACCAAGAGCCTCAGCTTACAGTGCAGCTCTGAGGAAGTTCCAGCCAGGCCACAGGGAGCCGGAATAAATATTGCTCATCGGAAGGGTTCCACTTTGGACAGAAATGTCCCAGCTCTAGTGCTCTGGCTGTGTTGAGTCATTAGCTGAGAGCAGCATGAGGAAAGCATGGCCTCAGCCTGACTGCTGTGGCAGCTGGAGACTCCTCCCAGAAGGTTCCCTCTGGGAGGGAGACCTGAGTGGCCCACCTCTATGGCTCACGCAGTGGCTTCAGAACTTCTTGTAAATGAGACTCAGGATGCCAATCTACTGGGAAGAGGGGACCTTAAATACACGTCATATATTACTTTACCTCAGTGTTTCCCAACTGAGGGCAGTTTTGCCCCCTGGGGGACATTTGGCAATGTCTGGAGACATTTTTGACAGTCATATCTTGGGGGGGGGGGGGTAGGGGCATCCAGCAAGTAGGGGCCAAATATGCTGCTAAATGTCCTCCAATGCACAGGACAGCCCTCTCCAATGAAGAATCACCTAGTTTAAAATACCAACAATGCTCAGGGTGAGGGAAACCTGCTTTATAACTAACTGAAAAAAATATCCACCACATTTGTAAAAGAATGCAAGGTGGTAAGCGCGGGGAAGCCGATACACGTGGGACACATCATGGCACATCGGAGAGCACTGTGAACCCCAAATTCCACCTTCAGATCCTTCTCATTTCCTACTTCAGTGCGTATAGTCTATGAAACAAATCACACACACGTATTGCAAAGACGGTATGAAGACAGAATGCCACATGCACCCAGGAGTCCTGCTTCACCTACCAGCTGTTGGTGACTAAGTAACAAATATCGTTCTCATGGCAGGGTTGAGGAATGATGATCTTTTTGGTCAGAAGAGAAGAAAGTGGCCCCAAACTGTACATTTTTAAGTAACACATGCAGTGTTCCTCATTGAGTTACCATTCTAATTGAAAACATAATTGCTTAACAAGTTTTAGTTATGGGTGGGGATAACAAACCCCCCCATTTCCTTTCCTATAAAGGAGCCCAGACAGTGTCTCCTTTATTCCGTTTCTCCAGGGTGAAACTGTAGCTGTGAAAATGTACTCTGTTCAGTCCACTGACAGAACACACTCACGGCCAAGAGTGGAGTTTCTCAGAGAAGATATGAGAATGAGAGTCTTGGAAATAATTTCTTTGAAAATATGAAAGTAGCCCAGAACATGAGATCACTCTTGGCAGCCTAAAAAAAGAAATAAAATTGACTATTGTGCTCATAATGTACAAAACCAGGATCAGCCTTCCAAGAGCTCAGCTGAAGGTTGCAGGAAGAAATCAGGTACAGAGAAATTTTCAAAAGAAAAAAAGAAAGAAAAACCTGTTCAATCCCCTGCCTCTGGCCTGCACTGATGCCCACACTCTCCAGAAGGAACAGTGGATTAGACTGAGGCAAAGCAATTTCCCGGCCAGTAAATAGTTCTGGGGAAAGATGAGTTGGAAAGGATCAACTGAACTGAAGGTGGAGGTTGTCTGTGCATTTTCAAGTGTCTGTTTCACCCTTGTTCCACTTTATTGTAAATAATTATCAAGTGACAGGAAGGTTGTGTACAAGTATCTAAGAGAATGGATCAGGAGAGTCGGCAGAGTTACAAGATGACTCTTCTTGGTTTGTGAAATTGTTTGAGAAGCAGGTATGGGCTTATACTTAACATAGAAAGTAAAGGTTCAACTCAGCTATTATAATCGATAATAAAATTATAGAATGTCTCTCTCCTCTCTAGCTAATGTAGGCTTTACTTAACAAGAAAAAAAACAGAATCAGTTTCCAATAGGAACCTGGCTTCCATGCGTGGCAGAGATCCAGGGTACAGAGCCTCTTGGTTTGAGCTTCTTATGTTATGTAAAGAAATTCACAGACAGGAGGGTATACGTGGCGTCTGTAGGGGAGGTGGGGTAATCAGACCAAACTAAGGGTTTTTCAACCTATTTGTGTCCCTTAAATCTTTAGAAGATTCAAGAAGAGGATTTGCCTTCTCTTTTTTAAGTTCATGGGAGAAACAGACCAATTTTGGAAGCCGGCAAATGTGGACAGCATTGTGCTACTGACACCATGGCCTTGACAAGTTAAGCCCAACATCGCTGAGCCTCAGATTTCTGTGTACCTGCCTGTCTTACCTCACTTAACAGGAAATAAATTCAATAAAAGAGATAAAATCCCTTTGGCTCTTTGAAAAGCAAGATGCCATGGAAGGAAGACTTTTTAGATAATTTCCTCTACTGCAATGGGCTTAGGTCTGGGAGATAGAAGCAAACGCTGCCAGTCCCCCCATTGTGCGTTCACTGGAGTTCACTTCCCAAGGCTTCCCATTTTGACTGTTCCCGTTGATCAGAAAATGTAGAGTGCAAATGTGTGTTCTTAGATGCAGCAGAAATAAACATCCACAAGCTTCAGAAACACGCATGAGGAGGCTTCAGCTTGCATGATTCACTACAGCTTTTGACACTTTTCACAAATCAAGTTTGATTGGGTTTCTCATTGAAGCGATCTGACAGCCTAACCAGGAGGCCTCCCGGGGCTGTTCTTTTTTTTTTTTTTTTTTTCTTCCTCAGTAATAGATAAAAAATAAGCCCAGTCAGTTGGAAGTGGTCGTATCCAAACTTTGTTTTCTTTTTTATTTATTGTCATGCGTTTGCTTCTTTAACCCACTCTATTGATCTTGAGTGGGAGGAAGAGGGGGTTGTATGGAAGACAAGCATTGCTCAGAGTCAGGCATCTGTGGTTTGGTCCTGAGGGAAAGAAATAAATAGTCCCAGCCTAGAAGAAAGGTTGGGGCGGGGAGGGGGAAGGAGAAAAAAAACAGAAGATTGACTGGCTTGCAAGGGATCCCAGTGGATTCCTGCTTACACCAGAGCATCATTTAAGCCTATGTTCTTCCATCTACCTTGTTTGCAGTAAATAGCTGCCCATTATATCAGGTCAGGCAAGTGCCGGGGCGTCACAGCTCAGTGGCCGTGATCTGCCCACAGAGCAGCAAGAAAGGTCCCCCAGAGAGCGCTTGTGTGTGTCAAGTTCTGGAGCTGTCAAGGTTCTAAGCGACAGCTTATCTTGAGGGTTTAAAACATGCAAGATGTCCCTGCTTGCTTCTCTCCTCCCCCACCCACCACTCTCGCTCTTCTTCCGTCCCCTACTCCATTACCCCCTCCTCCCCAGTACTTTTCCCTCTTGACAATCTGCTTGAAAGAAGACAGATGCTGGAACAGTTTTCCTTAAGTCGGCTCTAATTCCATAAGGTGCAATCCACCAAATGCAACTCTGTCCATCTTTTGAAAAGGCTAAGATCCTGAGGCAGCCCCATTTATTATTTGTCTTGACACTAACACAAATATTTTCGGATGGGTTAGAGTCTGTCACTTTACTATCCTTATGTTCTTTGCCCTCAATAAATAAGACACATTAAAGTTCTTAAAGGCAAACAAAGAACTGTATCCTGGGTACCATTTGTCCTGCAGTTGCCATGTTTAATTGAACATTTTATAGCACTCTAATGCCATGTCAGGTTCTTAATGCGACATGTGTTCCTCTCTCACATTATCAGCGGCTAAGAACATCACAGAATCTTCCTTGAATTCATGTGTATGAGAAGTAAGATTTATTCTGTGAACTTCACTGAATCATTTATGAGTTGCCTTATCTCACCCAGGCAATTTTATAACTCGTAAGTGGCCCCTCTGGTCTGCTGTCTGAATTTTGTTTACTGTAAAATCCCAAAATAGTATGACTATTTTCAAGATAGCAAGCTAAATTTTGCTGCAATATAGAATTACCCTATATCTGTCCTTTACTTTGCCATTTATTTGTCCCAGATATAGGGCATGGAACCAAATGGGGGGCGGTACTAATGTCTCGAATTTTGGGGTATGTGGTCCTATGGTATAAAGGTAAGAGCCGATGTCTGTTAAATCTCAGAAAGTGTTTATAGTGTTAAGCAATTATCTCTAGAGGATCTGCCCCAGTCAGAGCTGAACCGCGCAGAACCTCCAGCTGCTTACATTCTGACAAAAATCAGCCTTGCCTCAGGAAGAATCAATATCAAAAAAGTTCGTTAAACCAGTAAGGGATTAACTACGTTTTAAAAAGAGAAAAGAATACATGAATGGTAAAGGTGGGTAATAAAAGGAGAACTGTAGGACGTTGTGCTTGGTTGTGTCGTTTTCAATGAGGGAAAACCTCATGAAGTAGTTGGATGAGCGCTGAGTCCTTAAACCAATGGTTTACTGAATCCTTGCAATGGACAAAATTCCCTGCTCCACACAGAGAGCTGTGAGTGGTCAGACAGACAGCATAACTCTATTCCAGCGCAGACAATGGACAAAATAATTTAAACATATTTCAGAGATGGCTTATACAGACAGTGCAGTTTTTAGCAGCCCGTGGCCGTAGTGTAAGAAGTCTAAGTACCCTAAATTCCCTAAGTAGTCTGGGTTTTTCCATGTATTCTGGCAATAAATACAACTTAATGTTTATTTCTGATGTCTGTTTATTTCAGAATGACCCCCTTCACTTTTAGAAGCTCCATGTAATCTATAAAATGTATGAAATAGTCTTTGCTTTGAACCAAAAGCATGTCTTTAACTTTTCAAAAATTACCTTTAAGATTCAATTATAAACACAGCATTGGAAATGATTTTTTAATGTTTTTGATGGGAGGCAGTGCAGCACAGTGAATTGGATCTGGATTTCATAGCTGTCTCTTGTCATTTTCCTCTTGAGACTCAGTTTACTCATCTATAAAATGGAAATAATCAGATTGCTATTGTAAGCCAGTTATAAAGATTGCATATGAGGTGTCTAACCCAGTACCTAGAACATTCATAGGCACTAAATAGATGCCTACTGTTATTTTTGTTCTTTTCACTATTATTAGATTCATGTAAGTTTGATTTGTGAAACCCCAGAATAGACTGTGTATAAAATATTGACAGACACTTTCTCACTGTCTTTTTCTTTAACTTTCCATCATAGGTCATGGTAGTAGCAGAATAAGGGTGGCGCAGTTGACTACATTCATTTATTATTTCCACCAATGTATATTGAGTGTCTACCATGTACAAGCATTTTGAGAAATGACAAGAGAGATGGCAAATACTCCAGCTAAATAGTCATGAGAGTTAGAGTTACAACTGAAAACTTCAGTCCTCAAGTTCATATGAAATCTCCTGAGAGGTGTTCAAAGGGGTGGGGTAGTTCTGGATTCTATCCATCTTGGGAAATCCACTAAATCAGATAATTCAGACTTTTTGGTCCAAAAGCTCACACCATTCCTGTAGATTTATCTACATTTCTTTAAATTTCCACCAATACCATCTTTTTTAAAAATTGAAATATAGTTGATTTACAATGTGTGTTAGTTTCAGATATACAGCAAAGTGATTCAGTTGTGTGTGTGTATATATATACTTTTCCTTTATAGGTTATTAGGTTATTACAAGATATTGAGTATAGTTCCCTGTGCTCTA
This sequence comes from Leucopleurus acutus, assembly GCF_964270905.1. Lineage (NCBI taxonomy): Eukaryota > Metazoa > Chordata > Mammalia > Artiodactyla > Delphinidae > Leucopleurus > Leucopleurus acutus. Next base: position 75,321,680 of record NC_139145.1, on the reverse strand, counting down.
CAGTAGGTCCTTGTTATTCATCTGTTTTATATATAGTGTGTGTATCTGTTAATCCCAAACTCTTAATTTAGCCCTCTCCCCCTTTCCCTTTGGTAAGCATAAGTTTGTTTTCAATGTCTGTGAGTCTGTTTCTGTTTTATAAATAAGTTCATGTGTATCATATTTTAGATTCCACATATAAGTGATATTGTATGATATTTGTCTATCTTACTTACTTAGTATGATAATCTCTAGGTCCATCCATGTTGCTACAAACGGCATTATTTCATTCTTTTTTATGGCTGAGTAATATTCCATTGTACGTACCATATATATATATATATATATATATATAAAAATATATATATATATATAAAATACACACATCACATCTTCTTTATCCAGTCATCTGTCAGTGGACACTTAAATTGTTTCCATGTCTTGGCTATTGTAAATAGTTCTGCTATGAACATTGGGGTACATATATCTTTTCAAATTAGACTTTTCATCTTTTCTGGGTATATGCCCAGGAGTGAGATTGCTGGATCATATGATAACTCTATTTTTATTTCTTTAAGGAACCTCCATATTGTTCTCCATAATGGCTGCATCAATTCACATTCCTACTAAAGGGGTAAGAGGGTTCCCTTTTCTCCACACCTTCTGCAGCATTTATTATTTGTAGACTTTTTGGTGATGGCCATTCTGACCAGTGTGAGGTGATGCCTCTTTGTAATTTTGATTTGCATTTCTCTAATAATTAGCAATGTTGAATGTCTTTTCATGTGCCTGTTGGCCATCTGTATGTCTTCTTTGGAAAACTGTCTATTTAGGTCTTCTCATTTTTTGATTAGATTGTTTGTTTTCTTGATATTGAGTTGTATGAGCTGTTTGTATATTTTGGAAATTAAGCCCTTGTCAGTTGCATCATTTGCAAACATTTTTTCTCATTCTGTAGATTGTCTTTTCATTTTGTTGTTGGTTTTCTTTGCTAGGCAAAAGCTTATAAGTTTGATTAGATCCCCTTTGTTTATTTTTGCTTTTATTTTTTTTTCACCTTCACCAATACCATCTATATTTATTTATTTATTTATTTATTTATTTAGCTGCATCGGGTCTTAGTTGCAGCATGCGGGATCTTTGTTGTGGCATGCAGGCTCTTTGTTGCAGCATGCAGGCTTCTCTCTAGTTGTGGCGTGTGGGCTCCAGAATGCACGGGCTCAGTAGTTGCTGCACCTGGGCTTAGTTGCCCCATGGCATGTGGGATCTTAGTTCCCTGACCAGGGATCAAACTCGCGTCCCCTACATCGGAAGGAGGATTCTTAACCACTGGACCACCAGGGAGGTGCTAATACCATTAATATAAAAATAATTTTATATTATTTTTAATTGAATTCATCATAAAGGAAGGCTGACAGACCCCTTCTTATCTCTCGATCCTTTCCAGTCATTGTAGCAACCCCTGTTATTAAAATATTTTTTATGGATTGGCAATTAATATCACGCCTATAATAAATCTTTCCATTTCCTCAAGATGTAAATGTGAGAAACATTAAAGAAATTCACTTATAAAAACTTATTTTCGGGCTTCCCTCGTGGCGCAGTAGTTGAGAGTCTGCCGGCCGATGCAGGGGACACGGGTTCGTGCCCCGGTCCGGGAAGATCCCACGTGCCGCGGAGCGGCTGGACCCATGAGCCATGGCCGCTGAGCCTGCGCGTCCGGAGCCTGTGCTCCGCAACGGGAGAGGCCACAACAGTGAGAGGCCCACGTACCGCAAAAAAAAAAAAAAAACCTATTTTCATTCAGTTAAGGTCAGGAAAATTTATCATGGGTTGCTATTTGCCATGTTTCACATGGGCATAAATGAATTTGGTTTCAATCAAGGTATCAACTCTGTCCTAATAGTTTTGACTGGACTAAACATAAGCCTCTTGGCTTGAGAAGATGCAGTTCTACAAGTATGCTTAGGGAAAGAAGAATTTACAAAAATAAGTTAGATACCTAGACACATTTCATGTTTGGTTTTGAACATATTTAAGCAGGGTACATAGGAGGTAGGACGTTTATGATTTTAATGGGTGACTTTTGTCCCACTTTAACAGTCTGTTCTTACCTGAGAAAGAAGAAGAGGAGATAGATACCCACCACCACTCTCCTGGGCACCTATTTGTTTCTCAAAGACTTCAGCTTGGTCACTCCACCCCAAGCTGCTGAGTAAGGGATCTTGAGGTGTGCTCAAGCATCTGGCTATCTAGGGGCCTTGCCTTCTTTGTAATACGCTGGATTATTCACAGGCTAGCTATATATCCTTTCTCTAAAAGGCCTCCTCTCTCGGCTCACTTATTACAAGACGTAGCACCATGGAGAAGTTTAATTTTTCTTTTAGCCATAGGATCTGAGGAAAGTGTAAAAGTGAAGTTGTTCCAAAGGAAGTACAAAGCAGGTTACCTCAGTACCCCCGTAGCCCAGGTGGCAAAGTGGGTTGCCAGCGGGAGAGAGCATATTGGTACAATCCCTTGTAAAATAATCTGGTGTTACTTTCTTATCATTCAACGTCTGCATGACTCAGGTATATACCCAATTCCACTCCCAGGTATACACCATGGAGACTTTGTTGCCTTTGTGCACCGAAAGAACTGTATAAGAAACACCTTCGCAGCACTATTTGTAATAACAAAAACTGAGAACTCTCCATGTGTCTGACAGGAGAATGAATAAATAAACTGTAGTATTTTCACACAATGGATTGTTGCAAAGCAATGAAACTAAATAAATCCTATCTTCATGCAACAGCAATATTAACAACATAATGGTGTATGAAAAAAACAAGTCAGAAAAGTATATAATATATACATATACAGGTAAGATACTATTTTTTTATAAAGCTCAAAACCATGGAAAAACAAAATCTAAGATAGTATTTACCTCCAGGATGGTATAGGTGTAGGGAGGAGTACCTTAGTAGTAACAACAGTATAAGTAATTTTTGTGGTCTTCAGTTGAGTAGTAGGTATGCTAATAATAATTTTATTACTATGCCACATGATTTACATATATTCTTTTGTGTGTATGAAATATTCACATGATAAAAAATTCCATTTAAAAAAATCTTACCTAGGGAATTCCCTTGAGGTCCAGTGCTTAGGACTCCACACTTCCACTGCAGGGGGCATGGATTTGATCCCTGGTCAGGAAAGTAAGATCCCGCATGCCATGTGGCATGGCCAAAATATTATAATTATAATAATAATAAAGAAAAAGAGAAAAAGGCATTAAAAAAACTTTTAAAATAAAAATTTTAAAATCTTACCTAAAACAAAATCTTAGTGGAGTTCAGACCAAACCATATATACATAGACCTCATCCTAAGAGATAATTTCTGAGCACCCAACAATGGAGGCATACATGAGTAGACGGGATGAGCATACAACACACAGTACTATTTCAGAGTTTATCTGCAATTCTTGCTTTAAATTTGCCCATGTTATTTATAGGCCTTTTTTCACATCTATTGTAGCTCATGAATGAACTTCTAAGGGTCACATTTACTAAGGAGGTTTTCATAATAATAACCCTACAGTTTAAATGCTGATAAATTCCCACAGTAGCTCTCTTTTGAAAACTCTTTGCTATTTTATTCTACTTCGAAATAGGATTCTATAACCTATTTTTATTTATCAGTGAGATAGAAAGCTTGTAGAAATTATATGTGTTCAAGGTTTTGAACCCCAGAGGAAGGCACTATTCAATGTCATGAGGAATTATAATAATAAATTCATCTGCATTCCTCATATATGTAGTTGAAATGCATAAACATTAAAAAGTAAAAAATATAGAAAAAGAAATATGGGTTAACAATGGTTAATTATTTTGCAGCTGATATCATAATGGAAAATGTTTTATCCCTTTAGTCTGAAACATCGGAAATCGTTTTTATAACATTATGAAAAAAATGTCAAAATGAAAAGAAAATGTGAAAGTCAAAGTTCTGGAAAAGATCCTAAAGATTCTGATGGAGCCCTATTACTGCAACTATAGCTATTTTCACCCAGTGATTAGAAAATGCCATTATGAGAGAAATTATTGGTTGTAAAACCACCACAAAATATGTGGGCCTAATGGCAATTTCTCAAAGGTAAGCCAAAATGTTCCATGAGCTTCTCGTATTGATTGTTGTTCCCATGTGCACCTCTGGGAACAGAACAGCAAAGAAATGTTTTGATCAGAGAAAGAGTGACCTTTTCTATGGAAGTGTTTTAATGCTGTGATATGCTGAAATAACTAACTGAAAGGATAACAAAGGGGGAAAAAACCTTATTATTCTGTAACCCATGGGGAAATGGGCATTTTTATACTTTTCTACGAAATCAGGGCTCTGGTAAAATTCTTGAGGCTAGCTCTGCAATACCGTATTCTTGATTGGAGTAAAGCTTAATGTCATTACACAAGCAATGGCTTCGTAACTCAAATAGCTGATTAGACCTATAGAAATGAATTAGAAAGAAGATGCCATCTACCTGAATGGTAGCAAATAAATGTTTCTCAGAGTTCTTCAAATAGAGGTCTAATCAAAGTACTAAAGATTAGTACATCACAGAAGTGAAGAGCATGGATTCTGGGTTGAAATCTCAGCTCTGCTGTTTCTAATCTTTATGACCTTGGGTAATAGTTGAAACTTCTTATACTTCAGTTTTCTCATCTGTAAAATAGGGGAAATGATGCTTCTTACCACATAGGCCTATTGTGAAGGTACGTTATTTAATACACATAGAGCCCTTATGTCAGTGTGGGGCACACACAGTAAGTTCTGCTATTATTAATAATGCATACAAACATGTTGTATTTAGAAAAAGAGAGCCATGAAACTGTGTTTTTCATCAAAGTGCCAACTGCAAAGATACCTGTACACAAAGCTCCTATTCTATCATGGTCTGGCAAACGTATACGGGGTCAATAATTAAGAAAAACATAAAAGGAAGTTTGACTTTAGCATTTTAATTTTATGGCCTTCTACTCCTCTGCTTTTACAATGCCGCTACCTTACTGTAAGAGGCTAGTATTTTCTGAAATCTCATAATAACATGTTCACTTTTCTATTCAACCAACATTCATTGAATATCTACTATGTGTAACACATGTTCTAGTTACAGAAGACAATAGTGACTAAGATAATAAAATCCTTGCTCTTCTGGAACTTAATTCTAATGTGATGGGGTGGGGAGAGGTGAAAATATGTAAATAAACAAAGAAGATGGTCATAGTTCGTGACAAGTTTTAGGATGGAAATGACAGAACGAGGAGTAAGGGAGGGCAGGGTAGACACCAGTTCAGTTGGGATACATGGGTCTGTCTAAGTAAGTGCTATTCAAACTGAAATCTGAAGGAGGACACAGCCATTCAAAGGCCTTGGGAAGCATCAAGTGCCAAGGCTCTGGGGCAAGAAATAGATGGTGCTCTGAGGAAACAGAAACATACAGTGGCAAGAATTGGTGCAAGATGAGGCTGGATAGAGAGGCAAGGACACGTCTCCCAGGCCTATGTAGTGCAGGGTCAAGAGTTTGTTGACTGAATTTTACTCTAAATGCAGTGAGAAGCCATTGGAGGGCTTTATGTAGGGAGGTGATGCAATATGAGTTATATTTTTTGTAAATATTATTTTGCTACTTTGTGAAGAACGAGTAAATAAGTATTGTTTTATGTCTGAATGTGTTTCAGTAGAAACATTACCTCTTCTAGGCATTTACATTTGTCTGAGCTCAAACACTTTCGAATGAAATTTCTGGCCTCAGACAGCAACTGCAGCCAGAGGTTTTGCCCCTGAAATCACTCCCTGGGAACAAAGAAAACTGAGTTCTTTTGGGTTCCTGGGTGGATGAAGTTTTCCTTCCTGTTATATGTCTGCTTGTCTGCTTCCCAGAGAGAAAGATAGGGCAGTCTCCCAGCTCTGGTTCCTTAGGCTTATTCCTAGAAACGGCTGGGGGCACTAGAATATGGCCTGGAATGTTTTCTTCAGCTGCAGGCACCAAATGATGGGTCACAATGGCAATTGTGCCTAAAAATTAGTTCTTTTCTGAATGAGGAGGTGGTCCATTTAAATTGAACTTTAGAAAAATCACAAAGAGCAGTGAGAAGAGAGAGGGACACAGTGGCCTGCATAGCCAAGAGTGAAAATGATAATGATAGTAATAACCAAAGGTATTTGAGCACCTAATCAGTGGCAAGCGAAATTATGTATATTATTGCATCAAATACTCACAACAAACCTATGAAGTAAGTACTGTCACTACTATTTTATAAAGAAAGAAACCAAGGCTAAGAGATGTTAAGTAAGTTGGCCAAGGTCACACAGCTTTTAACAAGAAGAGCCAAGGGCCACACCCAGGCAGTCTGTCCACAAAGGCTATATTCTTTCTTTTTAAATTTATTTTATTGAAATATAGTTGCTTTACAATGTTGTGTTAGTTTTTGCTGTACAGCAGAGTGATTGAGTTAGCCATATATATGCATTCCTTTACATATTCTTTTCCATTATGGTTTATCACAGGATATTGAATATAGTTCTCTGTGCTACAGAGTAGGACTTTGTTGTTTATCCATTCTGTATATAATAGTTTGCATCTGCTAATCCCAAACTCCCAGTCCATCCCTCCCCCAACCCCCTCCCCCTTGGCAACCACAAGTCTCTTCTCTATGTCTGTGAGTTTGTTTCTGTTTTGTAGGTAAGTTCATTTGTGTCATATTCTAGGTTCCACATATAAGTGATATGTATAAATCATATGGTATTTGTCTTTCTCTTTCTGACTTACTTTGCTTAGTATGATAATCTCTAGTTGCATCCATGTTGCTGCAAATGGCAAAATTTCATTCTTTTTTTATGGCTGAATAATATTCCATGGTATATACGTACCACATCTTTTTTTTTTAACGTCTTTATTGGAGTGTAATTGCTTTACAGTGTTGTGTTAGTTGCTGCTGTATAACAAAGTGAATCAACTATACGTCTACATATATCCTCATATCCCTTCCCTCTTGCGTCTCCCTCCCACCCTCCCTATCCCACCCCTCTAAGTGGTCACAAAGCACCAAGCTGATCTCCCTGTGCTACGCACGCGGCTGCTTCCCACTAGCTATCTATTTTACATTTGGTAGTGTATATGTGTCAGTGCTACTCTCTCACTTCATCCCAGTTTACCCTTCCCCCTCCCTGTGTCCTCAAGTGCATTCTCTACGTCTGCGTCTTTATTCCTGTCCTGCCCCTAGGTTCTTCAGAACCATTATTTTCTTTTAGATTCCATATATGTGTTAGCATACGGTATTTGTTTTTCTCTTTCTGACTTGCTTCACTGTATGGCAGACTCTAGGTCCATCCACCTCACTACAAATAACTCAGTTTTGTTTCTTTTTATGGCTGAGTAATATTCCATTGTGTATATGTGCCACATCTTCTTTATCCATTCATCTGCTAATGGACATCTAGGTTGTTTCCATGTCTTGGCTATTATGAATAGTGCTGCTATGAACATAGGGGTGCATGTATCTTTTTGAATTGTAGTTTTTTCTGGATATATGCCCACGAGAGGGATTGCTGAATCATATGGAAATTCTATTTTTAGTTTTTTGAGGAACCTCCATACTGTTCTCCATAGTGGCTGCACCAACTTACATTCACACAGTGTAGGAGGGTTCCCTCAAAGGCTGTATTCTCACTCACTCCAATTATTTTTAAAAATTATAAAGATTTATATGTAATTATATGGCACTGTTATTAAGAAATAATGTTGAATGCTTTGTAGAAGTAGGAAACCAGAGGAAATATCAGAAGGATTAATAGTTTTAACTGTGAACTACATCTTATTCAACTTTGCGTCATCCTTTCCTACTGTCATACTTTTTGAATTTATTATCATTGAATTTATTGCCCATTTATTTATGATACACCAAAAATGCTTGTCCCAAAGACAAAGATGATTATCCAGAGGAAGGATGCCTAAACTGAGTTTTAAGAAAGATTTAGGATTTAGCCAGGCAAAGTTGTTACAAATTTAAACTGTAGTGTCAGGACTAGTGCAAAATAGCATTCCTTTACAAAATGAAAACTTAAAAGTGGAAGGAATGGGCCTGTGGTCCATCACAATAACAAGGATCTGAACACAGTGGTCTCAGAGTCTAAGGAAGCACTCTTTATTGTATAGAAATAAATATGACTGTGTACTGGGGACTTTCCATTCTTTGGGAAAGTTGACTTCAATTCACTCTTAAAAAATATACAAATAAACAAGTGATAGATAATGTCCGTCAGTCTCATAGTCTGGGTAAGGTCTACTCTGTGTTGGTTCCTGAGACCCACATTTTTGAGAGCCACATTCTATTTGGCCCTACAGTGGAGCCATGATAAAAATCAAGTCTCTCCAGATTACAGAAGATCACTGTTTTTTAAAGTCTCAGCACATATTAATATAATAAATCTAGCCCGCCTAACAGATAAGATTACACACTGGCAAGATTCTTTTTTGTTGTCTTTATAATTGTTATTATTTACCAAAATGGCAGAATTGTTTTTAAAAGTTTCTCTTTCTGTAGATCTTTGGAGACATAAGAGATATGTCCCTTATGCTAAAAGAAATGCAGTTTTGCTCTGTCCTTAAAGAAAAAGTGTATACTATATTGATGCTAGATGTTTTCTAAAGCACGTATACACAGAATCAGTCTTTTGCACAGAGTTAAAAATCTCATTGCATCTGGATTTCTTAGGCAGCTACGAAGGGCTAGTACATGAGAGGGCAACTTTGGAAAAATTGTAAAAGTCTATGAGTTGTATTTTGAAATGCCAATACCAAGTGCCAAAAATACTTACTAAAACAATTACTGTGCCAAAAATACACACAAATTAAAGTTACAGAGTAACTCAGCAAGACACTTAAAGTAGAGTTTCCAGTGGCTCTTGGGTCTCAGATAACAGGCAGGCAGTTATGTGAGATTAGACATGTTTTCTTTTCTACGTTTCTTCTCCACATTGCTCTTTTATGAGTCAAGTAATACATATGTGAGGCTATAAAAAATTTGGTGATAATAAAAGGAGAAAATAAAGTGTGTGGGAATTATATTGGCTTGTCTTATACAAAAATGGTTCACAAGGCCAGCATTGGTAGAAGACATAAAATACCCCTTGGTATATCCCTCAGCTCCACATCAGTAAGCTGTCATGACTACTATTGCCACTTTAGCCACAGAAGATCAGTCTTCACTTGAGAGTTCACAGCCTTTCCTTGGAAGCACTCAACCTGCCTACATCTACCCCTACAAGTACCCCTACCCGAAGTAGCAGGAAGACAGTCAAGCCATCAATATTGACACTTAAAGTTGATGGCAGTTGACGAAAATCTCCCATACATAAAGCCCTGCCTCTGTTTTCAGCTTTGGGCTACAGGGAGACATCTAGTGAACTGTAAACATTCCTAGAAGAATTATGACATTTAACCATTTTGAGCTTGATTACCAACTCAAGATTTTAACCTCCAGTTTATTGAATGGTTTCAGAGCAGGCATCCTGTACCTGGGATCCATAGTCCATAGGAAATCAACAGATGATCTTAAGTGGGTCTATGAACCCTGAGAACATAGAAATTTTGTGTGTGCATGCATACACACGCATATGCAATTTTCAGGAGATTCTCAAATGAATTTATGCTCAAAAATATTAAAGACCCATGGAGCTCTAGTTTCTGGCATGATTCATCTTGTTTGAGAATCCAGGAAGAACTTCAAGCAACCATCTAGCACGCTATGCGTGATGAGTTAATTGCATTCAAATAATTCTCAGAAGTTAATGGAAAAAGTTGAATCAACCCCAAGAGTAGCATAGAGATCCATACGTGAAATACAACAGCATATCAGGAATTGATGGGTTAATTTCTATGGCACTTCTGCCACTGTTAGAAATGAGGCAGGGAAAAAATGAACATCTGAATTTCACATCTGTCTTCCACCTACTCACGATGGGTAGAACATGGTGTGAAATGGTTACTCCCCAAATACCCGCCATTCTTCACAGAACCACCAGAACCACCTTCTTAAAACAAATATCTGATAAAATAATACACTCTTCTTGAAACCTTGTAATCATGGCTCCCTAACATCTATCGTGAGAAGTTCAAAACATGGTTCAAGGAGCCCCATGGTCTGTTCCTGCCATATCTTAAGCTTCAGCTCCCACCACTTCCACTCTTGCACCCAGTGCTCCGACCAGATCCAAATATTTGGTGCCTTGATGGTTCCATGCCCTGTGATCCTATACATAGCACAGCCCTCCTCAAAAACCTACATTTCACAAATGCCCTCTCATCCTTTAAGACATCCTTTATCTTTCCTCATAGAGTGACCCATTTTCTCCCTTGCCCCTCAACTTTTATCTGCCCCTATTTAGCTCTTATCACACTACACTCTATGTACATCTGCCTCCCCCTGTTAGACTGTAAGCTCCTTGAGTTCAGAAACTGTCTTATTCATCTGGTGGTCCCCATTGTCTGATAGCTGGTAAACAACAATAAATATTTGGTGAATTGAATATTCTGTGGATCTAGGCAAACAAGGGATCCAAGCCAAGGGGTCAAGTACCATAAGAATGAACTAGTGCTTCAAGGGAGTGCCATAGATCAGAATTTCAGTCTCTGATTCTGGAAGAAACTGTTTGCCTTCCATCCTCCTAACTGTACGATCCCCTAGCATGGGATGATAGCATGGGATAGAAAGGAGGCAGGACACTAGAGTGGGTATTTGCACTGTGAAGAGATGGCATCTTCCCAGTGATCTGCAGCTACAAAGCCTAGACTTCTATGAACTTCCTTTAGTGGATTTTAAGGACATGGGCCTTTTCTTACTGTCTGACTTACCCCTTGCCTTCCATTTCCCACCTTAGCAAGCATTGGTTTTGACTCCAACATAGGTTGAGGAAAGGAGAGATAGAAAAGGGAGGACAAAAGTTCTTTCTTGACTGTACCATTATGAAGTGGCTTCATATCCTCTGAATGTCTGCCTAGCACATATTTAAAGATGACCGTTACTCTCTCAAGCACTTTCATGTCTTCTTCTGAGGTCTCCATGGAGCGTCTGCTACTGCACTGCTGCTGCTCTGCCTTAGTCTCTGGTTTGTCCACATTCCACTCACTACAAACTACTGGGATCCCGTTGCATTTCCAGGCAGTCTTCTTAAACAAGATGTAAAGGAGCTTTAGTCCAGCTTTCTCTCCACCTGGCCCGCATCTGGTCTGTAAGAGAGCTCAGGCATTATTGCTGCCTACTATTGGCAGGAGTGTGCCTGGGTCCTCGCTCTCTGCCCCCTCAGATGCTAAGGCACAGATTTTGCCCTTAGATTTCTCAAGCCTGTGTCTTTGCCTCACTCCAATGTGCCTTCTAACCCCTAGGAACACACTGAGCTCTCCAGGGGCTTCCTTAAGCCCCTTTCACCAAAATGAAGGTAAGAGGCAATCTCCACCCCTCCTCTTTGGAGTGAAACTAGGAGTCATAGCTTGGCTTTCCCAAATTCTCAATCTCTCTTTCCTCTTTATACCCTCCTAGGGAAGACAGCACCTATTGTATATTGGTATTTCAGTTATATGTTCCCACTTGACATCTTAAATCCTAAGAACCTTAGGGTTCCTGTGAGAAATGAATACGATAATCCAGGTAAAGCCCTTAACGCAGTATTGATTAAGCCCTTTCGGAGTCACTATGCTATTATCACAACTGATGTTCAGACTATTACTTTGAAATATAGATCTGTTTAAGCACCTGTCCTTTTCAGTTTTCTCTGTTACATATTTTCATTTCCCTCAGGGAAGTATACCTTTCCAATATACGTGAAAGAAGAACCTTTGCCAGCTTAAAAGGGACACAGTTCCATTTCAGACTTTCAACTGTCAATTCAGAAATGTGTTGACATTAAGGATCCTTTTCCCTCACATTCATTGAGGTGAAATGAATCAAATTCCCATTTCCCATCCAAGATCCCATTGGCAGTGATGGTTCTACATTTCATATTTACCTGCCTCCTGAAAGGTCCAAAACTCTTTTTTTGACAGGAAAGTTCCATTTTTAAATGCTGATGTTAACATATGCTAGCACCCAAGCATTTTAGAGGAGGTGGCAATCATTTATATGTACAGTGAGACCTCATTCTGTCTGAACCCACCCCCCACCAAATTCAGAATTCAGCCTAAATCAATATTTGCATACAAGACGATATGTTTTAGTGGTAGGAAGAGGTAAGAGTTTGTGGCAATGTAGCAGAGAAGCCTCTCCACCAAAAGAACATAGAAATTCCACATCGAGTAGAATAGAAAACACTTTTTCATATATATCTGAGGTTGAATAAAAAGGGAAATCTAATGTGCTTGAAATGAAAAGCAAACACAGTGATTTTAACTGATACTGTGGAGGCCTAGGGAGGGTATAATCCTAGAAGAGGACCTAGTGGGGCATATGGCCTGTGGGCTCAGGGAGGATGATAGACTTTTAACCACCACTAAAGGCCCACAGGAATGGTATACAGTCCATGTAAAGCAGATAGCTGGTCATGAGATCCCCATCTGGGCAAATGTACGTGGAACATTGACTAGTTTTGACAATATGCTAGCTAGCCCATTAAACAGCTCTTAGTAAATTTCAAAGTATTTAAATCTTACAGAATATGTTGTCCAAATACAGCAGAATTAAGGTAGAAATCTATAACCAAAACAAAACCATGAAATTCCCATATTTTTCAATAATAAGAAAAATAACTTCTAAATTACCAGTGGGTCAAAAAGGAAAATTAGATGATTTTTTTTAATGAATGGTAATAAAATACTACATATCCAAGTGTGTAGATGTCACTAACCCATCACTTAGAGAGAAATTTGTAGCCTTTAATGTAGAATATTAAAAATATCAGAAATGAAGAAAGGGTAAAAATCAGATAGCTAAGAATTCATCTCAAGAAGTTAGGAAAAGAGGAGGGAATTAAAACCCCAAACAGGAAAAGGAAATAGACTGACAGACAGACAGATAGATAAAACAAATATACAATAGATGGAATCCTCAAAGTCAGTTCTTTGAAAAGACAAAAAAATTGAAAAAAAAATTCTATAAAAGCTGTCAAGAAAAAAATTAAAGAAATAACAACCAATATCAAGGATGAAAAGAGAGACATTCAGATACTGCAGATATTTTAAAAATTATAAAATGTAATATGATGTGATGAAAATGGCACTTCACTTCTCTAGTCTTCCTCCCCAAAACACAAAAACCCAGCTTAACCACAGGAGAACATTAGAAAATTCAAATTGAGGGATACTCTACAAAATACTGACCAGTACTCCTCAAAATAGTCAAGGTCGTCAAAAACAAAGTCTAAGAAAGTGGAATATGACAGCTACAGGTAATGAGATACTCTGGATGAGATACTAAAACAGATAAAAAGGTATTAGGGAAAAACTAATGAAATCCAAATAAGGTATGAAGTTTATTTAATAATAATATATCAATATTGGTTTACTAGTTGTGACAAATGTACGATAATGATGTAAGATGTTAGGAATAGCGAGTCTGAGATATTATGGGAATTCTTTGTACTATCTCGCAACTTTTTTGTAAATTTAAAGCTATTCTAAAATTATTATTTAAGAAAAATTATAAGAGGATATTATGAACAATATAATACAAATAAATCATAAATTTTGATAAAATGGACAGATTCCTAGAAAAGCACAACTTATACAAACTGACATGAGGAAAAAGAGAATATAGGAATAGATGAATAGTCCTATAATTATTTAGTAGTTTAATTATAATTATTTGTAATTTAAAACCTTCTTACCAAAATCTTGAGCTGGAAAACGTCATTTGCTGAATTGTACCAAATATTTAAGAAAGAAATAATGCTATTCTTGCTCAAAACTCTTCCAGAGAACTAAAATAGAATGAATACTTTCTCATTTTCATTCTATAAAACTTGACAAGAACATTACAAGAAAGGATAATTGTGGACCCATGTTACGAAAACCATAACCACAAAAATCTTTAAAAAGATTTAGCAAACAGAATCCAGTGATATATAAAAAAATTAATACAATAGAACACAACCAAGTTGAGTTTATTTCAGGAATGCAAAGTTGGTTTAAAATTTGAAAATCAATCTGTGCAGTTTGTCACATTCATAGAATAAAGGAGACAAATAATTTAAGCATCTCAATAGATGCCCCTGTTTATGCCAAAAGTTATTAGCAAACTAGAAATAGGAGGGAGCTTACTTAATCTAACATACTTGTGAATATAAAAAATAAAAAGAAATCTGTAGATAAAATTTCAGCATTAGTAAGTTTGCAAGGTTACTGGATAAAAGATCAATATGTGAAATGCAATTTTATTCCTATAGACCTGGAACAAGCAGTTAGAAAATTTTTTCAAGTTTTAAGATACCATATATAATAGCATCAAAAATTCCTATATACCTAGAAATAGATGTATTGAAAGATATAAAATCTTGCACACAGAAATCTATAAAATATTATTGATGGAAATTAAAGAAAACTTCTTAAGTCTAGTTGCAATTAATTTAATGTAGGATGTAAGGTAAAGATTTAATTGAGCTTTTTTCGAATGAATGAAACAACTGTTTCAGCACATTAACTAAATATTCTTTGCTGATTTGAAATGTCACATTTCTCCCACCCTAAAATTTTATTTATTCTTGGGGCTGTTTCTGGACTTGTTTAGTCTAAACTTGTATTGATACTAAATGATTTAAATATGATAGATTTATAATATATTTCATTATCCAGTAAGACAGTTCTCTCATTGCTGCATTTTTTAATTCCTTGGCCATTTCTTTGTGCTTACTCTTTGCGATGAGCTTTAGAATTTCTTTGCTGCCTCTCCCTCAAAATAGAAAATTTACTGAAACTGCAAAAAAGAAAAAAATCAACAACAAAACCTATTGGTTAACCATAAAAGGGGAGAAATTGAGGCTTGTTTATGATATTGAATCTCCCCACCTAGTATAACTCCCCACATAGTATAACTCAGTATTTGTGGCAGCTCTGTGTGAGCCATG
Source organism: Leucopleurus acutus (assembly GCF_964270905.1). Classification (NCBI taxonomy): domain Eukaryota; kingdom Metazoa; phylum Chordata; class Mammalia; order Artiodactyla; family Delphinidae; genus Leucopleurus; species Leucopleurus acutus. Next base: position 75,306,612 of record NC_139145.1, on the reverse strand, counting down.
ATAAAACATGGCTAGTAAACTAGTAAACTAGTAAACTAGTAAACTTGAAATTGCTAAATCTTTCTTTGTGGTAAGAATGTCTACTAATTCATGCAGGATTTTGTTTTAGAATGTCCTGTGTTCAAATCCCAGGTCCATCTGCTTGTAGTGATATAATCATGGAACATAGAATTAATCTCTCTGAGCTTCAATTTCCTCCTAGAAAAATCCTTTGTGTAGGGTTTCTCAGAGATGAAAGAGACTATATATAAAGTACTTAGCACATGGCATAGCACAGGGTTAACATTCAAATTATACTGGTTGTTGTTGCTATCATTGTCTATAACACCTGGTTCAACTTCTTTTACATGACGGCACTCGATAAATATTTGTCTAGTGAATGTATAATCATGTTTTGATCAGTGACATTTGAAATAAGGAATTTAAATTCTCTTTAATCCATTTGTGATCATACTGGAATTAACACAGGAAGTGAACTGTGTACCTTTCTCAATAGCCTAAAGGAAATTGCAGGACCACTCAGCCTAATCTCCTTTCCCAGTTGATATTTCCAGGTACCTAAATAGGGTTCAGGGCAGATGATAATCAATTACCAGCTTGAAAAGGAGTGAAAAAAGTCCCCTTACATTTTCTAAGAACAACCTTCCATAAAGAAAGCTAGAGGGAGAATATTTCTTATGGAGGCTATTTTGGAGAAAAATAATTTACTCGTTTCAAAGAATGACTAACAGGAGAAATTCATTTATTTTTGTCTAGATGCTAATAGTTAAGACTTACCTGGTACCACACATATAGAAATCTCAGACACTTAAAAAAATACATGAAGAAGATCTGAGGAGGTTCAAGTAACAGAAACGTGATCAGGAAAATGGGGCTTTGCTAGTGGAAATGCCCTCGTTCCTCAAAGCAGAGCACGCTTCTTGCACGGTAAGGGAACAGAGAGAATGCTATCTTCAGATCAGATGTGAGGCGGTAACAACAACAATAACAAAAAAACCCTCAGGTTCATTCTGTATTCAGGGTGGGCTCCTGTAGAACATTTGTTTCACAACCAAAAGTTGACAGAACAAATCCAAAACATTTCTGTGTACATGTTTACATGTGCAGCGATTGGCATCCGCAGTGGGTCTGAAGGTGTGCCTGAAGTCCCTTATGCTTTTTGTAACATTTTCAAATTCATTGCTGTCTTCCAGATGACAGGAAATGCAGGTCTGCCTTCCTCCTGGGAGATCTTTATTCACAGACAAGTCAAAAACCCTTGACAAAAGGCAACCAAGGGAACTTGTTGACCTTTTAGCTGTCTGGCTAACATCAGTGCAAGTATTGTTCCCTGATAAAACAAGAAATTCAATTTAAGGGGAAATTTAGAAGGCATTTGAGGCACTCTCATTTTATTTTACCTCTTGGGCTGTCTTTCAAACTGAGAACAAATGTAAATAAACGAGCTGCGCTCTTATTCCACGGATTCAATAACAGATATCTGGCCTCACAGCTTGATGTAAATGAGACATTGTCTCCTTATTTATCTTTCCTTTCAGCCATTTGTAGAATTTTTTTCACCCTTTCTCACACACACACACACACACATACACACACACACACACACACACACACGCACACACAATTATTAAGAAGTTAAGGCTTCACTTCTTTGGCTAGATCATTTGTTTTCTTTTTCCCATACATATCATTTGTTACATCTTGAAAAACTATGTTCTTTTATAAATGGGAAAAAAAGAACAAATTACACCCCAGTAATGTACTCTCAAATATTTATTACTTGTGTGATGAATCCAAAGTGAAGAAACTCAAGTCAAAAGCTTGCCAATCTCTATTACATAGTGGCTTATTTAGCTTGCAGTCATTTTTTTTTAACAGACATTGTGTAATCAAAATATTTTTCTCCATTGGAGTTGATGAAACATTCATTCATCAAACAATTATTAGGTGTCAGGCACTGTGCTAGGAGTATAAAATCAAATAAGCCAGAGGTGCTGCCTTCGGGAAGGAAGAACCCCAAAGAGGGCTATGCGGGCCGGATCTAGAAGCTCACCAAAGTGCATGAATTGCTTTCATAGCTATAAAAGGACACCCCCACACACAAAGCACTCACAACGTATTCTATTTCTGCTTAATAGCATCTCATATTCCCATAATTTCTACAGAGGCCTCACATTTGAACTACTCCAGCTAAACTCAGCACTTTTGAGTAATGTAATAGTTCAATGTGCTGTGGGGATGCCTTGGAAGAGGGTGGAAGAAAGAGAAGAAAGGAGGCTTTTTTAGATCTATCCAGTCTTCCTTCATTAAAACAGGTTTGAAGTGCTTGGGCAACATGGTACAGGAAAGCATAATAATGGGAAAGATTCTGTGAGCCTCTCAAAGTCTCTAGAATTATCAGTTACTTAGAGGTATGTGTTCAGGGCGCTGCACTAAAAGATTTCTATGTCCTTCAGAGCAAAAATTGTCAGGGAGAAGGAGGTGGGAGACATACATGATCTTCTTTCCTTTACCATTGTGCTCTCCATTCCAACATGTTTTGTCTACGAGGATATAATCATTTATCATGGTTTCTAACAGCAACAAAGCAGTCTTAGAAACACAGAGTGGTAATAGCTAAGCTAGAAAACAAAGACGTTTTTTGGTTTGGTCCTCCCAGTGAACCCAATTCTTTGAACTAGAAGATTCAAGCAAGGAGTGGGTACATCACCACCCAGTTTGGCTTCACTCCAACTCACCCACTAAGAGCATAACTCCAGTCCAATGCATTAACCCAAAGACACGTAAGCTGGGAGTGACTCGGATGGAGACCGTAGACCACATAGGAAAGCAGGCTCTTGTGAGCTTTGCCGCTGAATGCATCCTGAGGCCCTCCTGGGCAGCTGGAAACCAGGCTCTCAGAGCCACCCTGCCCCACCACAAGATGCCGAAGGAGAAACAAGAGAAATTACCCATGCATTACTATTCGCACAGTTCAATCCTTGATTAAAATATCATTCCAAGAGACCATGGCCACCCTACTCTTCTTGCAAAATTCTACAATTTCTAATCATAATTCTCAAGAGTTCACAATACTGTGATTAGGATATTTGCACAGTGCTCCAGTCACATGGCTTCCAGCTCAGGTTTCCCACCATCCTGTTGTTCAGCCTACAGCCTGCAGCAGCACTTGTGGCATGACTTTGGTGTGGGCCAAACCATGATGCCAGATGACAGGCAGAGAGAAGCCCCAGAACTGCTCTGGGGGCTTCACCAGGAGGGTCAACACGGGGGCCTTTCAATTTGTTTTTACCTTGACTCAGTAATTCAGTAAGAAATACTTTACATCACCGTTCACTATACACATACACACAAACACACACAGAGTCATAAAACTGAAAAAAAATTTCACACACAAAAGAATTATATTTACAACATGCACTGTACACCACTTTTAATTTTTATTTTATTCTATTTGATTTTTCAGTTACTGGTTTTGACCCACTAAGTTGATTTTAAGACTCCATGGTTTACCACCTGTGGTTTAAAAATAGTCCTAATCGGGGCTTCCCTGGTGGCGCAGTGGTTGAGAGTCCGCCTGCTGATGCAGAGGACGTGGGTTCGTGCCCCGGTCCGGGAAGATCCCACATGCCGCGGAGCGGTTAGGCCCGTGAGCCATGGCCGCTGAGCCTGCTCATCCGTTGCCTGTGCTCCGCAACAGGAGAGGCCACGACAGTGAGAGGCCCACATACCGCAAAAAAAAAAAAAAAAATAGTCCTAATCGAACCACCCACCCATCTCCCAATACACATACCTTGCTTGCTTAGTAGTACTGAGGCTGCTGATGGATGCTAAGTCCATGGAATAAGTAAAACTGTGTGGCATGAACAATAAAATTCCTACCATATGAGAGACTGTATATGCCTGTTTAGCAGTAGACCAGGATACTCAGTAGGATTTAAGATCCTTCTAATGGGAGATCCCTACAGAAGTGTGAAGGGAATAGGCCATTACTCTCTAGCCCTACTGTCTACCCATAGATTGAAAGGAAGAGAATGAGCCTAAAATGCTTACTCTCTTTGCCTGTCTCTGGTTTTGCCCCCACCCTTTTTCACGTAGTGTGTGCGTGCGTGTATGCATGTGTGACTTAACCATATTTCCTCTTTGCAATAAAGCTCACATCCAAAGTCAAACCTTCCATCATGTGTGACACCAGTAATTAACGACCCTATTGCATTAGACTTCAACTACCAGCACTTACAGGGTCTGGCACTGTGTGAGGCCTGCTTACTCTGTGCTCCCACAGTACCTTGCGTGTTCTCTTTCCACTGCCTTCATCATAGTGGTGGTGATGGTTGCAGCAAAACTAGGTACTCTGTGAGGGAACAAAGGGCAGGAATCATGTCTCATTCATCTCCTGAATATAACTGAGAGCCTGAGATTTAGCAATTACTCAATAAAATAATTATTTATAATTAAATATATAATTAAATATATATATAATTAAAAAATATATATAATATATATTATATATAATTATATATATAATATATATTAAAAATATATATATAATTAAAATAATTATTTATTGAGTAAATGGATAGAAGACTGGATAGATGGATGGATGGACGGACAGATGGAGAGGTGATATGAAAAAGCTCTTTTAATGTTCTTTACCTCAACCAAGCTAAGGATCTTTTGATAGCCTCTCATTGGGGAGAAATCTGCCTTTTAGAGAAACTGTTTTGTTTAAGTTTAATTTTTTTTTTGGACTTTTTTGTGACTGCTCCCTACTTGGAGAGTAGGGCAGGCCAGACTGCAGGTGTATATTCATTTGTTTAGCAAATATAACTGTACCCCCACCATATGCTTAGCCCTGTGATGGTAAAAATCTGTCCTGAGTCCTTAATATCTATTTGAAATGGATCAAAGAATGTCATGTGTGATCCATATGTGAGATCCACATCCAAGCACATTGTACAACTCACTGCTTAATCCACCCTGCATCTTATTCATCATCCAATTTCACCCGCCACCCACAGCAGAAGTTTTTTCATGGATCCTGTCTGTAGGCAAGGCAACGTTTGTTTGAAGAAATCACTATCACAATGGGATTCAAGTTTAAGGACAGGTCTTCCCCTCATCTTCTCCCATGACCCTTTCAACATGTCCCAGCCTCAGACAATTATAATTTCTAAACTTTAAGTAAGGAATTATAGTTTATAGAAGACAGTCATGTAGATAATCTCAATTAATCCTCATAACAATTCTGTGAGGTAAGAGGGATCCTACAGATTTAGAGTGACCCTGTCCTGCTTTTCTTTTCCTGGTCTTTCATTTTGGCAAAATACAGCTTTGTTCCTTGTACTGTTCCAGGGCTGGTTAGTATTAGCAGATCGCTGGATAACCTCAACATTGACCTGTGTCTGACATCAGCCAGAACTTATTCCTGACAGTGTTCTATAAAGTATGAGTGTTAATTTATATTCCCTTACCATCCACATGCCCCTGATCCTATTTTTGAATCTAGCCAATTGGTACTGATCATCTCTACTATAAAGTGCTACAATATGGTATTTAGCGAATAATGTTCAGAGCAATGATGCAATCCTTGTGGGGTTTTTATTCTTCTAGGAAAACATTAAAGAAAAGGAATATTCACACACATATTTTATTATGTATTTATTTCATAAGAGAGAGCAAGAGATTGAGAGAGACTGGTATAAAAGAGCCCCCTAAGAAAACGCAAAGGGGCAGGAAGTGTGGGTAAAGAACTAAAAACACAGAACTGTCAAATTCCACTGAGCCATCAAGGGAACCAGTTAAATGCTGGTGAATAGAACTCTTTCTTCCTATACATCATGTCCTGGTACTGACCCCATCCTGGCTGAAGTTTAATATACTCTGTATCTGCCAACTCTGGAGGCTATTTCTACCACTTCTGAACTATGAGTCAACTTTAGGTATAAACTTTAGACATAGTGATTTTGAATTGATTAAGACAGTGTCTGAGTGTGTCAGGCCCTAAACGGACTTGTCATCACCCCCTGGGAGATGGACCCCCTTGGGTGATGCTAGGCTTTTGAGAGTCCTTGTGTGGAGATGGCACTACTATGCAGTGACCATCAGAGTAATTTATAGATAGGCTGTCAACCGGTAATGATCGAGTTTAACCAACTGCTTCACACTCAGTTCACAGCCTTGTAGCTAAAAGTGGAAATTGCCCTTTCAGGTTAGAGTGGCTGATTAGCACACTAGAAAAGGATAAAACAAGTAGCCATATGACTGGTTAAAAAAGGGTCAAATGTGCTCTCAGAACTCTTTATTTCTTTGGCTTCATAGACTTTTCAAAACTGCATTTTGCAGAGACAGTATGGAAAGGAGTAAAAATCTAGTCATCTATTCTTACTTGACGAGCTGCTCTCCATTTCCCTAAATGTTGACGTCATAGGCGTTAGATCTTACTCCTGTGACAAAGAAGCTTTACTGTCTTCCTGACACTCTTAGGAATCACATGCAGACAAAACCCCGTCTGCTCTCTCTATAATGTAAAAAACAATCCAGCCCACTGCGTTGCCGTCAGAAGGGGGCCTTGACATTTTTGTAAGACCCTGAGGTGGCTTGACCATGAAGTTGATGAAGCTTAAACTTTAGAACCTCAAGACCCTGGACTTAATTTTTTATTTATAATTCCTTAGTATTTTGCTAAAAGAAGGCCCCCCAGGACTTCTCTGATGGTGCAGTGGTTAAGAATCCGCCTGCCAATGCAGGAGACACGGGTTCGAGCCTTGGTCCGGGAAGATCGCATATGCCGCAGAGCAGCTAAACCCATGTGCCACAATTACTGAGCCTGTGTGCTGCAACTACTGAAGCCCGTGCACCTAGAGCCCATGCTCCACAACAAGAGAAGCCACCACAGGGAGACGCCCGTGCACCACAACAAAGGGTAGCCCCGGCTCACCACAACTAGAGAAAGCCAGTGCACAGCAACAAAGACCCAACACAGCCAAAAATAAATAAATTTATTTTTAAAAAAAAGGCCCCCCAAATTGTGTAAACTTCAGGTTCCACAAAATCCAGACCCACCTGTGGCAAGAACAAAGTCACTGAGGCAAAGAAGTAGATATTCTTACCCCTAATAAGCTACGGAGGCCATAATTCATGTGCATCGTAAATATGAATTTACATGGAGGCTGAAATTGAGAGTGGATGCTTCTCAGAATTCCTGCTACATCTGTGATTCTATGGCCTGAAGCGCCATCCCTATTGATCCTTCTCTGTTGCAGATCAAGCCTGATGCAGAAACAATCTCTGGAAGAGGATAGCTAATGAAGGTAGCAGGGAAGATGGGTATTTCTCAAATTTTCATGAGGGATTCCAAAAGATATACTTCTTCCATTAGCACTGCCCTTTCCTTTGCTAACATCATGGTAAGCACAAGACAAATACTCAAACTGGCTGCTAAGATTCTAAGTGGTTTAAGAAAGCTGACCTTGGGGGGAATGTCTTCAATGTCATTTAACTTACATTCTTTTTTATTCAGTTGTGAAGTGCCCAGATGCCCAGGTTTTGTTTGTTTGTTTTAGCTTTGTTTTTGTTTCTTAAGAGAAAGTCAATTATCGATAGTAGCCTATTTGAAAACAGCATAATCAACGGCAGATTTTAAAAAAACAATGTGACTGTAAGTTCTTATCTGCCTTCAAGTACATAAAATAGGCAAGTAGTGCTTTGCTTTCCAAAGAGGTGTTCACTCTTAAAACACCTATGTTTTAAGGTGTTAAACATTTCACTCTATGAAATCCAAGGAGACTTTCAAATTATTTTAAAGACCCCTTGTGTGAAATTAACAATACATTTTTGAAACATGCCACTGTCACAGCTGCCCTCTGATGAAGTTTGGGTTCCAATCTGTGCCTCTCCAGCAGTCTGTGCGACCATTGCTGCCAGGTGGCATCGGCTTCCTCACAGCGTCCTCCTCCTGTCTGCCATGAGGGAATAAAACTGCATCTCCGGGCTTCCCTGGTGGCGCAGTGGTTGAAAGTCCGCCTGCCGATGCAGGGAACATGGGTTCGTGCCCCGGTCTGGGAAGATCCCACATGCCGTGGAGCGGCTGGGCCCGTCAGCCATGGCCGCTGAGCCTGCGCGTCCGGAGCCTGTGCTCCGCAACAGGAGAGGCCACACAGTGAGAGGCCCGCGTACTGCAAAAAACAAAACAAAAACAAAAACAACAACAACAAAAAAAACTGCATCTCCCTGGGAAGCTTCCACTGGTGGCTCGGAAGAAATCTGTCTGCAGAGAAAAGATGGTAAGCATACTTGGAAATTTGAATTATTGCTGTCGTCAGCACATTGCTCCCCCTTAGTATTGAACCTTTGACACTGAAACAATTTGCTTATATGTAGTTATTGTAATTTGCCTGGGGCTTGCTGAAACATAGAGATTCATGGTTGTTTGTAGCTTTTTAAAAAGCAGAACATCTTTCTTTGTAAAGTTAATGAGAAGAAAATTAGCAAACTGATAAGTTGCCTTAAAATGTTTCCAATTATTAATTTATTTTTTATTTTAAGAAAGTACCATCAGAGGTAACTATTCTAACTTAACAGGTTAAACTTTAAAATATATATATATCAGACATCTTTGCTGCTCCAAAGAAAAGTAGACAATCCTTGGTTTAAGGCTAAGCACATCCCCAAAGAAAGAAAAAAGAAAGAATTAGAAAGGAAACAAAAATGCTGAGACCATCTGTAAACTTGGACCTGCATCTTTGTGCTTCAGGGACAGTTGTGACAATTGTCCTGATGAAAGGGAATTTATGGGTGTAAGTCAGTTGTGCCAATGTAGCTCTGGCATATAGCTGTGGGTGCAGTTGGTGAATGCAAAATCAGCCATTTGCAAGAAAACATTTTTTCACCTTCACAAGATCCTCAAAGGTTTTCCATCAACCTTTCACTATGAAATAATCTATGTCTGACTTATTCCTTCTTAGACCATTGGAAAGACATTGAGGAGATCCTTGATCAATTTATATCCCAACATTGCATGATCTTAAGGAAGAAATTTTCAATCACTTCAAAAATTAGTTCCTCAGTAACTGACTTGCTTATACTATTATGGTAAGAATTGATAAAGTAGATTAAATAGGTAAGATTTCTACCTACAAAAGTGTGACTTGAATTCAACTTGCTCTCAACCCACAACATGTGGCCATTATGAAAATGCTAGCGAAATAGTTCTTTGGAAGAAAGTTTAAATAACCATGTCAGACGGTCATTTTTCTACCATTGGTTCTACTTCAATGCTCCCAAAACAGCATTATTTTATTTTTCTTATTAATTTAATTTATTTAACCTGAGACTTTTATAGGATGGAGAGGGAAATTTAACATAAGTGCAGGATAATAGAGAATAATGAATTACGATTTCCAAGGCTACGCTTTCTTTTAGTTTTTGACATATAAGCGTTTTTCAACATATACAGTACACTTACTCATACAACTGAACTTTCTCCCCAGGGCTGGGACTGAGGGGAGGAGTACAAAACTTGAGGAGACAGGCTCTCTCAGAGTCGAGTGAACACACTTCAGCTTTGCCCCCTGGGTGCCTTACTTGCCTCACCTGAGCCCTGGCCCTATTGGTCCCAGTCCCACAGGAGTAACAGCCAATCTGCTAGATTCACATTCATATAGCTGTTATTTTGTCCAGGCACAAGCGTCTGGTCATATTTGCTTCCTAACTCTCCATCCAAGTGAAAGATAATAAATAACTGGCTTCAAATTCTAATTGCAGTCTAAGAATTATACCATTAATTTCTATTTTATATGGAAAGAAAACTCATCCTGTTTTATTAAGACAACTTTGTTCTTAATATTGTGTGGAAGATATCTTGGGTGCAAATTATTGCGTGATCCTGTTTTCCTAATAACTTGGGGAAATACATGGTTTATGTCAAAAGCTGAAACTTTGACCACAAGATTCATGATCAGTTTTTCCCATCACTGATTGTGATTGAAGCAAATTACAATACCATGTCTTCTTACAAATTCTTTCATTGATCCACATTTGTTTCTTGCTTTTAACGTTGAAACATACTTTTCAGATTCGTGTCTAGCATTGAATTACCTCAGGCAAGTGACGATTCTTCTGTACATTATTTGCATTATCGAATAGTGATAAGTCTATGCAAAGCTAAGATCTTTTGCTGTAACAAGATGGTAGGTAATAGCGAGAGCATTTAGAAAATATGACTTAATCCTAAAATATTGTGTTTGATTTTAATAATACATATCAAATTGTGGTTTGAAAATTTATTGGTGATATCATTGCAGAGTCCTAGAAAGGACCTCTGGCAATTGCTTGTGTAGTAAGTCATTGCTTTCCAAGCAAAGCATAAGGCCCAGTCAGTATCTTTATGAGTAAAGGATCTTGTGGAGAGAAATGTTTGGAAGTCTGTTTCTGAAGCATTTCAAAAAGACTAGGGGAACAATGGCTATCTTCCCATAGGAAGAATTTAGAATTAACACTTCACAAGAGTGGGCTTGACAATGTGAAGCAAGGGTTTGTCCATCTCTGGTTTGGGGGATATAGCTGAGTGGCAGTCATCTGTCCTTATCTGCAGAATCCTGGCTAACCTTTCTCTTCACCACATTATATTCTTCCTTATCATGCGCAGTAAACGCTGCTAAGGTACTAGCACATGGCATTCATTGGGCATTGTGTTTATATATAGGTTTAAAGAAATTGTCAGTTACAGCCAGGATCCCAGGCTAAGGGGTGGGAGAAAAAGGGCCTCCCCAGCCAGTTGAAGCACTGTCTCCATTTTGGACTCTCAGCCCTCGAGTCAAGTAGAAGCTTCTGGAAGTTCCCCCAGCAGAAGCACATGCTCTCTGGAGACCGTGGGGGAGACCTAAACTGTGGAAAGCACTATCGATCAGAGAGAGGAACAAGCCCTGATAGCAAATCCAGTAGAAACCTCACCACCTTTTTTTTCCTGAAGACCTTTTCAAATCCTTCTCTAGTCACTGAGTAGAAAGCAGTAAATTAGAGCAGCAGGCTCAGAATTTGGAAGCCTCTGGTAAGTGGGGCAGGCTGAGTTATTGCTTTCTGTAACCCTCCCGCCTGCCCAGGAGTCATACATAATTAAGAAGGAGGTAAATAAGAATTAAATACCTTAAGTCTCTTTTTTTTCCTGTCCTTTGATTACACCACGATTTTATTTATGATTCCCCAAAGAGAAAGAAATTTCCCTTATGTGCCATTGCTTTTGTAAATTGTTCAAGAATCACAAAAATGAAATACTTCACAGCGGGTTTTTCTCTGTTGCCTCTTTCCTGCTGTACTGACCCCTTTAAAGTGATGCTTTACCTCGTCCACAGCCACCCTATCCCCACCTCCTCCGAATACAACTGCCTTAATTTCACTGTATCTTATTTACCAAAGAAGATCAAATACGTCTCAAGTCCACACTGAACCTGGTGCCATGTTCACTGGCCCTGGCCAGGTTTTTCATCATATGATATTGTTCTGTGTCTCCGGGGTAGTGTTTAAGGTAGACAGTTCACATTTTTTGTTTTGTATTTGTGTTAAGAATTGAGTGAGCAGCTACACTCAATTCTGTGAAGAGTGAACAGTGAATAGAGGAAATGCAAACAACCCAGGTTTGGTTTGGTTTCAAATATTATTTTCAGTAGCTTGAGTGGAGTGGGGGCACATAAGAAAATGTTTACCTGAATTATCTGTGCAGTCTCCCAAAGTTGCACATTTCTTTGCCCAAACAGATAGAATTTGATATATGAGCTCTCTGAATCTGGAAGTTTCTAGCAATTGGTTCTTTTCTTTAAACAAAATTTCAGGACTTTTTTTTGTATCACTTAGTCCCACCACCAGGAAATTTAAGAGGTTGGGGATACAGATTCTTTTTTCATGTCATCTTCCAGCTGGAGGGAATTCCTTTTAATAGAAAGGATTTGGAGTGTGAATAACAGGTTAAATGATGTCAAGGCACAGACCAACGTGATACCGTAATGATGAAACCTTCATATAATAATTCTTACCAGATTTTAAGGGCGGGTGGGGAGGGATGAAATGCAGTGAGAAATAAAATCTGCCACACATGACAGGCAGGATTCTTTTTTGACTCAAGGTTACCAAATATTCTGACCTTCTACCCTTTGAGATTTTTCTACCACTCCAGCAGAGCAGAGAAAAACATGCTTGAGGAAGAAATAAAGCCCAAGATAGAGGACAAGTGACAGGGCAATGGCATGAAGGGGTATTTTATTCGAGGGAATGCAACTATAATAGGAACTCAGAGTCAGAAAAATTGAAAGTCTCTTTCCCACCCATTTATTGAATTCACTTTAAGCTCCACAGTCTGCCTGGAATGAAACACTGGGATTTTTTTCCCCCTTAGTAAATTTCAGTCATATGTGCCCTTGTACTGTGTACACTGTATTTTTTCATAGATACTCTTTATTTTATATTATCTATTACTATGTACATTTTACATATGTATATTTCAGTATACTATATTCACCGTATACCTATTCATATCATATATATAAAGAATGGTATACCAAAATCATGTTCTATATGGGCAATTTAAGAGATTTCAAGAGTACTTTTGGCTCTACTCAACTTTCACTTTATACACTGACTCTACAAATTAATCCCCATGTATGATCAGTGTAATAATTATGCTGTTTTGGTTAAGTTTCAGTGCCTAAGCTCAGACGAGTCATAGCTTCAGTAAATGAAAGACCCTGCATGTTCATTCATGCAAAGTCTGTCAGAGAGTTTTGAGGAATCGCAGAAAATGGAAGAGATGCCAGAGGAGTAAGAAATAGAAAAATATACCAATTTTCAAAAGGAGGATAAAGATATATTCCAGAAATTAAAACTATAAAACTCATTTGACACTGATCTCTAGCAACAAAAAGCAATTTCAGGATATTTAAATAATTTGGAAGCATTTAGGAAATGATTACAATTAGCCAGCATGGTTGCACTAAGAATAATTCATAACAAGGAAAGCTAATTTCTTTATTCTATCATATTCTTCCACTGCTTTTTAAGGAAAAGCCATAAAGATGGTATATCTTAATTTATTATATTCTAATGGGAAAAATGAAGAATACCATTAACTTATGAATTGCCGTCAAATGAGAGGGAGCTTTTAGTCAAGTCCTTCACTAATTTGCACTGAGTTTCATCTTGTCCAATATTTTTCTTTAATATCTTGGATGAAAAGCGCAGAGCAATTATATCTTGTTTGTGAATTACAAAAAGCTAGACAGGAGAGCAATTTCAGAAAATTAGTATTACCAAAAAAATCCTCAGTAAACAACTTGAAGAGCAAAGCTTATAAAACTTTATTTACTAAGAAGAAATGTAAAGCTCATCACTGAGTACAAATCTTAACTTTGCATGCACAGAATTAGGCAGATCTGTCTTAAGTACAGAGCTTGTGGAAAGAACTAGACTTTTTTGTTGATTGAAGGTGTAACATGAGCCAGTCGTGTGAAATATCTGCCAAGAAAACACCGGCAGTCTTTGGTTACATTTCCAGTCCCCAAGAAAATGGAAGGTTATCTTCGCACCGAGCTGCATACTAGTGGACCACACGTGGAGTATTGTATTGACTTCAAGGGAACACATCTTAAATCTAATCCATCGTCAACATGACAGAATTTCAAATATTTGAAGACAGCTTTCAAGCTGCCTCCTCCAAGCTCAGTATTGCTCTTCTTAACAGAACAAGGTGTTGTGTCATCAGGACAATTCCTTGTTAATAATACCGCTCTCTGCACATTTGTCAACAACTCTTTGTAAATGCGTCACACGGGATTGGATGGGATGCCAGATGTAGAATGGCTAGCATAGAAGGGTGTAGGACCTTCACCTGCCCTGTGCAAGTTATTTTTGTATTTATCAAGTCTAAGATTATAGTGAAGCTACATCACACATTCATGTAACTTACAGTAATACTACTATACGTTTCAGCAAAAACAAATAAAAAGGAACATTGCCCACCCACTAAACGTGCCTCTGAGTAAACATGAGATGAGAATGTGAATCTGGACACTCATGGGTCATAAATTTAATATTTCCTATAGTCAGGGCTAAATATGATTCAAGAGTTTACAGATGGGTGTTTCTCCTCACCCCTAAATACATTGCCACTCTTTATGGGAAATTTTAGATTTTCAAGGTATTTGACTCAGTGAAAATCTTGTCTTTTTTTGACTTTTGATAACCATGTAAGATGCAACTCTTCTGTATATCTTTTTTTTCTTGGCAGTAACCTCACATTTTTTAACTTATAGGCAATTTTTAACATCACCAAATGCTTGTTAAATCAATTCTACTCTATATTATACTTCTAGAGTTGTTTTATTTTGTTTGAACCTAAGTATAGAATTTTATGTTTAATTCCTAGTATATTTCTTCCTATTTGACTCATCATTACAGATGATTGCTTTGTGGGATCAAATTGCTATTATACTCAGCCTTACGTCATCCAGTTTCCATGATAAGCCAAGGCCTGACCCCCCCTTTTTGGTTACCATTAGAGATTCATTAAGACGTTTGCATGAACTATATTTCACTGATTCTACAAATGCACATTTTCCCACAGTTTTCCATCTTTGAAATTATGTCTTAAAATCAGTGAGATCGTCAAGAGACAAGGAAACAAGCCATAGACTAAGAGAAAATATTTGCAAAAGACACACCCGATAAAGGACTATTATCTAAAATATACAAAGAACTCTTAAAACTTAATAAGAAGAAAATGAATAATCCAATTAAAAGTGGGCCAGGGGGCTTCCCTGGTGGCGCAGTGGTTGAGAGTCCGCCTGCCGATGCAGGGGACACGGGTTCGTGTCCTGGTCCGGGAAGATCCCACGTGCCGCGGAGCGGCTGGGCCCATGAGCCATGGCCGCTGAGCCTGCGCGTCCAGAGCCTGTGCTCCACAACGGGAGAGGCCACAACAGCGAGAGGCCCGCATACAGCAAAAAAAAAAAAAAAAAAAAAAAAAAAAGTGGGCCAAAACTTTAATAGACATCTCACCAAAGAAGACTCTGATGGCAAGTAAGCATATGAAAATATGTTCAATATTATATGTAATCAGGAAATTGAAAATTAAGACAATGAGATACCACTATGGAACTATTAGAATGGCCAAAATCCAGAACACTGAAAACACCAAATGCTGGTGAGGATGTGGAGCAACAGGAACTCTCATTCATTGCTGGTGGGAATGCAAAATGATAGTTACTTTGGAAGACAGTTTGGTGGTTTCTTACATAACTAAACATACTCTGACCATATGATCCAGTAATCAGTCTCCTTCAGTTGAAAACTTATCCACACAAAAACCTGCACACAGATGTTTATAGCAGCTTTATTCATGATTGCCAAAACTTAGAAGCAGCCAAGATACCCTTCAGTAGTTGAGTGGATAAACTGTGGTACATCCAGTCAATGGAATATTATTCAGCAGTAAAATAAATGAGCTATCAAGCCATGAAAAGAGTGGAGGAACCTTAAATGCATATTATTAAGTAAAAGAAGCCAGTCTGAAAAGGCTACATAGTGTGTGACTCAAACTATATCATCTGGAAAACACAAAACTTTGGAGACAGTAAAAAAATTAGTGGTTGCCAGGGGTTGGGAGTAAAGAAGGATGAAAAGGTAGAGCACAGATTTTTAGGACAGTGAAACTACTCCGGATGATACTACAATAGTGGATACATGTCATTATACATTTGCTCAATCCCATAGAATGTACAACACCAAGCGAGAACCCTAATGTAAACTATAGACTTTGGGCGATAATAAAGTGTCAATGTAGGTTTATCTATTTTAACAAATGTACCATGCTAGTATGGGAGGTCAACAGTGAGGGAGGCTATATATATGGGGGCGACTAGGGGTATATGGGGCCTCTGTACTTTCCACTCAATTTTGCTGTGAACCTAAACATTTTCTAAAATATAAGTTTACTAATAAAAAATCAAAATCAGTGCCCTGACATAGCGGTCATCACCTGTGCATACAGCAACATAGTCATTGCTGCTTATATTATCAGCACTTCAAATGAATTATGTGCAGTGTTGGGACTTTTCATATTAACTTTAAAATATCTTCAAAAATATACACTATGATTCAACTTGGAAACAAAAAGATATTATAGATGTGAACAGCACAGAAACAGAGCGGGGGGGGGGGGTGCATATTTGATGTTAGTGCAGCAAAGAATTGCCATTGCAGTAAATGACCCAAACTATATTTTCTCGAGAATATAGGACCTAGGAAAGGATAGTCACCACACATGCATGAAGTCATGCTGTATTTTATTCCTGAGATAAGCACAAAAAGACTATCACATGGCAGTAAGGTATGTAAGAGAAAATTTTAAAATCCCTGAGGCTAGAGCAAAGAAGTTTTATGCACTGAGAAAAAGCTGTTGTGACAATGTCATGTGACTTAAGTCATAAAAATACAAAAGCAAGTCTAGTCAAATAGGAAATGCTGAAAAATAGCTGAGTGTTCTTTAACATGCCTCAGAATTAGACTGTCAATGCTAAAGGAGTCTCTACAGAGACCTAGGAGCATAAATAAGTTTAAAAGCCCTTTCAGTAAGTGTAAAATAAAAATTCTAAGTGATTAGAAAGCAGCATAATAGTTTTAAAGGCAGCAATTTTTTTAGTAGTATACAAAATAATGGTGAATCTTATAATCAATAGCATCTCAAGTCAAAGAAATATGATCTTACCAACTTACAGATTTAATCTATACATTCATTGATGATAAAACTTCCATGGTCCCTTAGAAGAATTGACGAGTGAACTGGCTAGTAGGCATTTTCCCTTGATAGATGGGAGGGTCAATATAAAACACTGCACATGCAAGGTCTACACAGGACAATAAAAAGAGTTGTGCATGGTTGTAAACGGGTGAATACAATCAACAGAGCTGCCTAATTCAATTAAGTAATTCAGTGACTGAAACTTGATGCACCTGCATCAATTGGAGCAGAACAAGCATAACTACTCTTAAACATACTGTTCTGGCGAAACTTGTGTACCTGTGTCTGTACACTTTGAAACATTTGATCAGTTAAAAGAACCTAAAATCCTAATTTGGGAGGCAGGAAATTTTTTTAAAACCAAGTTTATAGTTACAGGACACCCTAGTCTAAAATAACTAGTCAAAAGTAACTAATCTAAGCACCTTCACTACTAGAATTGCCCCTTAATTGTTCTACCTGCATCCATTTTGGCTCCCATCAGCCTATTCTCCATGCTTTTCTAAGTGCAAATGCACAAACACTAACAAATTTTAACATCTGAGTCATTTCTTCTTGCTCTTAAGAAAAATTCAAAACTCCTTCCCATGGCTTGATCCGGATTCCCTCTCTAGCCACATCTTACTTCATGACTGTGCTTTTGGCACAAGAACACAATTTTTCAGTACCTTATTTGAGCCATGTTCCCACTCATCAATGAGTTCTCTGCTTGGCGTTCACTTACCATTTTCCCTCATTTGGTAAGCTCTGATTCATCCTTCGGCTGCCAACTCAGTTGTCACTTCCTGAGGGAAGCCCAGTCTCCCTGACTAGGTCGAGTTCACCTGTCTCACACACTTACAGTACCATGTCTCTCTATCTCATTGCAGTTAACATGGTTAAAAAGAAAATATTGTTATAACAAATGGCAGAGGAAATTTTTTTAATAAAAAGGGCTGAGAACATTCTAGAATTGAAGAAAGACATAGTCTGAGATTGAAGAAACATGGAAAATCCCAAGGAAAATATAAAAGCAAATTGATGCCTAGACACTCATAAATAAATTACAGAAAATCAAAACTAAAAGTGAAAATCTGTAAAGAGAAGACATTACTTAGAATGGCAATCACATTTAGAGAAGAATTCTAGTTAGCAGCAATAAAAGTAATAAAATAATATCTTCAGAGGCGAATGAAAATATTCTCAAATCAGAATTCTATAAATAGCCAAACTATTATTCAAGAATTTTTAAAAAATCATTTTCAAAGACCAAAAGATTATTTTATCTAGAGACTGCAATGGTTAATTTTATGTTTCAATTTGGCTAGGCCATGGTACCCAGATATTTGGTCACACATTATTCTAGATGTTTCCATGAAGCTATTTTTAGGTGATATTAACATTTAAACCAGTAGATTTTGAATACAGCATATTACTCAACAAGATGTGGGTGAGCCTCATCTGATCAGTTGGTCTTAATAGAAAAAAACTGACCTCCCTGAAAGAGTAAGAGAGTTCTGCCAGTAGATAACCTTCCAATTCAAACTGCAACTCTTCCCTGGGTTTCCTCCACAATCTCATGATCTCATGAAACACTTCAATCTTTCTCTCCCTCCCTCCCCTCCCAATTCTCTTCCCCTTCCCTTTCCTTCCCCTTCCCTCCCGTCCCCTCCCTTCTCCTCTCTTTCCCTCCCTCTCTTCTGTTTCTGTGGAGAACCCTGACTAATACATAGAACTACACTAAAAAGTCATGTATTAAAAGTTATACTTTGATAAGGAAAAAAAATAACCCAGAAATAAGGGATGGATTACACTATTACAAGGACAATAAGGAGAAGAAAACAGAAAAACAGTAACATGCTGACAAATATAAATAAATATTGACTGTTTAAAAAGCAAGGACAGGGAGGGGCTTCCGGGAAGATGGCGGAAGAGTAAGACGCAGTGATCACCTTCCTCCCCACAGACACACCAGAAATACATCTACACGTGGAACAACTCCTACAGAACACCTACTGAACGCTGGCAGAAGACCTCAGACCTCCCAAACGGCAAGAAACCCCCCCACGTACCTGGGTAGGCAAAAGAAAAAAGAATAAACAGAGACAAAAGGATAGGGACGGGACCTGCACCAGTGGGAGGGAGCTGTGAAGGAGGAAAGGTTTCCACACACTAGGAAGTCCCTTTGCGGGCGGTGACTGTGGGTGGCGGAGGGGGAAAGCTTCGTAGCCGCGGAGGAGAGCACAGCAACAGGGGTGCGGGGAACAAAGCAGAGAGATTCCCGCACAGAGGATTGGTGCCGACCGGCACTTACCAGCCTGAGAGGCTTGTCTGCTCACCCACCGGGGCTGGCGGGGCTGGGAGCTGAGGCTCGGGCTTCAGTTGGAGCACAGGGAGAGGACTGGGGTTGGCGGCGTGAACACAGTCTGCAGGGGGTTAGTGCGCCATGGCTAGCCGGGAGGGAGTCCGGGGAAAAGACTGGACCTGCCGAAGAGGCAAGAGATTTTTTTCTTCCCTTTTTGTTTCCTGGTGCATGAGGAGAGGGGATTAAGAGCGCTGCTTAAAGGAGCTCCAGAGACGGGCGCGAGCCGCGGCTAAAAGCACAGACCCCAGAGACAGGCACGAGACGCTAAGGCTGCTGCTGCCGCCACCAAGAAGCCTGTGTGCGAGCACAGGCCACTATCCACACCCCCCTTCCGGGGAGCCTGTGCAGCTCGCCACTGCCAGGGTCCCGGGATCCAGGGACAACTGCCCCCGGAGAACGCACGGCGCGCCTCAGGCTGGTGCAACATCACGCTGGCCTCTGCCGCTGCAGGCTCACCCCGCAGCACTCCGTGCCCCTCCCTCCCGCCGGCCTGAGTGAGACAGAGCCCCCGAATCAGCGGCTCCTTTAACCCCGTCCTGTCTGAGCGAAGAACAGACGCCCTCCGGCGACCTACACGTAGAGGCGGGGCCAAATCCAAAGCTGAGCCCCTGGGAGCTGTGAGAACAAAGAAGAGAAAGGGAAATCTTTCCCAGCAGCCTCAGAAGCAGGGGATTAAAGCTCCACAATCAACTTGATGTACCCTGCATCTGTGGAATACATGAATAGATAACGAATCATCCCAAATTAAGGAGGTGGACTTTGAGAGCAAGATTTATGATTTTTTCCCCTTTTCCTCTTTTTGTGAGTGTTTATGTGTATGCTTCTGTGTGAGATTTTGTCTGTATAGCTTTGCTTCCACCATTTGTCCTAGGGTTCTATCAGTCCGTTTTTTTTTTCTCTTAATAATTACTTTTTTATTTTAATAACTTTATTATATTTTATCTTACTTTATTTTATTTTACTTTATCTTCTTTCTTTCGTTTTTTCCTTCCTTCCCTCCTTCCTTCCTTCCTTCCTTCCTCCCTCCCTCCCTTCTTTCTTTCTTTCTTTCTTTCTACTTCTACTAATTCTTTCTTTCTACTTTTTCTCCCTTTTATTCTGAGCCGTGTGGACGAAAGGCTCTTGGTACTGCAGCCAGGAGTCAGTGCTGTGCCTCTGAGGTGGGAGAGCCAACTTCAGGACACTGGTCCACAAGAGACCTCCCAGCTCCACATAATATCAAATGGCAAAAATCTCCCAGATATCTCCATCTCAACACCAGAACCCAGCTTCACTCAACGAACAGCAAGCTACAGTGCTGGACATCCTATGCCAAACAGCTAGCAAGACAGGAACACAACCCCACCCATTAGCAGAGAGGCTGCCTAAAATCATAATAACTCCACAGACACCCCAAAACACACCACCAGATGCGGACCTGCCCACCAGAAGACAAGATCCAGCCTCATCCACCAGAACACAGGCACTACTCCCCTCCACCAGGAAGCCTACACAACCCACTGAACCAACCTTAGCCACTGGGGAGAAACACCAAAAACAATGGGAACTACGAACCTGCAGCCTGCAAAAACGAGACCCCAAACACAGTAAGATAAGCAAAATGAGAAGACAGAAAAACACACAGCAGATGAAGGAGCAAGATAAAAAGCCCACAGACCTAACAAATGAAGAGGAAATAGGCAGTCTACCTGAAAAAGAATTCAGAATAATGATAGTAAAGATGATCCAAAATGCAAGAAACCTTTAACAAGGACCTAGAAGAACTAAAGATGAAACAAACAACGATGAACAACACAATAAGTGAAATTTAAAATACTCTAGATGGGATCAATAGCAGAATAACTGAGGCAGAAGAATGGATAAGTGACCTGGAAGATAAAATAGTGGAAATAACTACCACAGAGCAGAATAAAGAAAAAAGAATGAAAAGAACTGAGGACAGTCTCAGAGACCTCTGGGACAACATCAAACGCACCAACATTTGAATTATAGGGGTTCCAGAAGAAGAAGAGAAAAAGAAAGGGACTGAGAAAATATTTGAAGAGATTATAGTTGAAAACTTCCGTAATATGGGAAAGGAAATAGTTAATCAAGTCCAGGAAGCACAGAGAGTCCCATACAGGATAAATCCAAGGAGAAATATGCTAAGACACATATTAATCAAACTGTCAAAAATTAAATGCAAAGAAAACATATTAAAAGCAGCAAGGGAAAAACAACAAATAACACACAAGGGAATCCCCATAAGGTTAACAGCTGATCGTTCAGCAAAAACTCTGCAAGCCAGAAGGGACTGGCAGGACATATTTAAAGTGATGAAGGAGAAAAACCTGCAACCAAGATTACTCTACCCAGCAAGGATTTCATTCAGATTTGATTGAGAAATTAAAACCTTTACAGACAAGCAAAAGCTGAGAGAGTTCAGCACCACCAAACCAGCTCTACAACAACTGTTAAAGGAACTTCTCGAGGCAAGAAACACAAAAGAAGGAAAAGACCTAGAATAACGAACCCAAAACAATTAAGAAAATGGGAATACGAACATACATATGGATAATTACCTTAAATGTAAATGGACTAAATGCTCCCACCAAAAGACACAGATTGGCTGAATGGATACAAAAACAAGACCCATATATTTGCTGTCTACAAGAGACCCACTTCAGACCTAGAGACACATACAGACTGAAAGTAAGGGGATGGAAAAAGGTATTCCATGCAAATGGAAACCAAAAGAAAGCTGGAGTAGCAATTCTCATATCAGACAAAATAGACTTTAAAATAAAGACTGTTAGAAGAGACAAAGAAGAACACTACATAATGATCAAGGGATCGATCCAAGAAGAAGATATAACAATTGTAAATATTTATGCACGCAACATAGGAGCACCTCAATACATAAGGCAAATACTAACAGCCATAAAATTGGAAATCAACAGTAACACATTCATAGTAGGGGACTTTAACACCCCACTTTCACCAATGGACAGATCATCCAAAATGAAAATAAATAAGGGAACACAAGCTTTAAATGATACATTAAACAAGATGGACTTAATTGATATTTATAGGACATTCCATCCAAAAACAAC
Organism: Leucopleurus acutus; assembly: GCF_964270905.1. NCBI lineage: Eukaryota > Metazoa > Chordata > Mammalia > Artiodactyla > Delphinidae > Leucopleurus > Leucopleurus acutus. Next base: position 75,284,390 of record NC_139145.1, on the reverse strand, counting down.
AGAATACACATTTTTCTCAAGTGCTCATGGAAGATTCTCCAGGATATATCATATCTTGGGTCACAAATCAAGCCTTGGTAAATTTAAGAAAATTGAAATTGTATCAAGTATCTTTTCCAACCATAATGCTATGAGTCTAGAAATAAATTACAGGAATAGATCTGTAAAAAATACAAACACATGGAGGCTAAACAATACACTACTTAATAGTGAAGTGATCACTGGAGAAATCAAAGAGGAAATAAAAAAATACCTACAAACAAATGACAATGGAGACACAACGACCCAAAATCTATGGGATGCAGCAAAAGCAGTTCTAAGAGGGAAGTTTATAGCAATACAATCCTACCTTAAGAAACAGGAAACATCTCGAATAAACAACCTAACCTTGCACCTAAAGCAATTAGAGAAAGAAGAACAAAAAACCCCCAAAGTTAGCAGAAGGAAAGAAATCATAAAAATCAGGTCAGAAATAAATGAAAAAGAAATGAAGGAAATGATAGCAAAGATCAATAAAACTAATAGCTGGTTCTTTGAGAAGATAAGCAAAATTGATAAACCATTAGCCAGACTCATCAAGAAAAAAGGGGAGAAGACTCAAATCAATAGAATTAGAAATGAAAAAGGAGAAGTAACAACGGACACTGCAGAAATACAAAAGATCATGAGAGATTACTACAAGCAACTCTATGCCAATAAAATGGAAAACCTGGAAGAAATGGACAAATTCATAGAAATGCACAACCTGCCAAGACTGAATCAGGAAGAAATAGAAAATATGAACAGACCAATCACAAGCACTGAAATGGAAACTGATTAAAAATCTTCCAACAAACAAAAGCCCAGGACCAGATGGCTTCACAGGCGAATTCAATCAAACATTTAGAGAAGAGCTAACACCTATCCTTCTCAAATTCTTCCAAAATATAGCAGACGGAGGAATACTCCCAAACTCATTCTACGAGGGCAACATCACCCTGATACCAAAACCACACAAAGATGTCACAAAAAAGAAAACTACAGGCCAATATCACTGATGAACATAAATGCAAAAATCCTCAACAAAATACTAGCAGACAGAATCCGACGGCACATTAAACGGATCATACACCATGATCAAGTGGGGTTTATTCCAGAAATGCAAGGATTCTTCAATATACCCAAATCAATCAACGTAATACACCATATTAACAAATTGAAGGAGAAAAACCATTTGATCATCTCAATAGATGCAGAGAAAGCTTTCGACAGAATTCAGCACCCATTTATGATAAAAACCCTGCAGAAAGTAGGCATAGAGGAAACTTTCCTCAACAAAATAAAGGCCATATATGACAAATCCACAGCCAGCATCGTCCTCAGTGGTGAAAAACTGAAACCATTTCCACTAAGATCAGGAACAAGACAAGGTTGCCCACTCTCACCACTCTTATTCAACATAGTTTTGGAAGTTTTAGCCACAGCAATCAGAGAAGAAAAGGAAATAAAAGGAATCCAAATCGGAAAAGAAGAAGTAAAGCTGTCACTGTTTGCAGATGACATGATACTATACATACAGAATCCTAAAGATGCTACCAGAAAACTACTAGAGCTAATCACTGAATTTGTTAAATTCGCAGGATACAAAATTAATGCACAGAAATGTCTTGCATTCCTATACATTAATGATGAAAAATCTGAAAGTGAAATCAAGAAAACACTCCCATTTACCATTGCAACAGAAAGAATAAAATACCTAGGAATAAACCTACCTAAGGAGGCAAAAGACCTGCAGTCAGAAAACTATAAGACACTGATGAAAGAAATTAAAGATGATACAAACAGATGGAGAGATATACCATGTTCTTGGATTGGAAGAATCAACATTGTGAAAATGACTCTACTACCCAAAGCAATCTACAGATTTAATGCAATCCCTATCAAACTACCAATGGCATTTTTCACAGAACTAGAACAAAAAATTTCACAATTTGTATGGAAACACAAAAGACCCCAAATAGCCAAATCAATCTGGAGAACGAAAAACGGAGCTGGAGGAATCAGGATTCCTGACTTCAGACTACTACAAAGCTACAGTAATCAAGACAGTATGGTACTGGCACAAAAACAGAAAGATAGATCAATAGAACAGGATAGAAAGCCCAGAGATAAACCCACACACATATGGTCACCTTATCTTTGATAAAGGAGGCAGGAATGTACAGTGGAGAAAGGACAGCCTCTTCAATAAGTGGTGCTGGGAAAACTGGACAGGTACATGTAAAAGTATGAGACTAGATCACTCCCTAACACCGTACACAAAAATAAGCTAAGGATGGATTAAAGACCTAAATGTAAGGCCAGACACTATCAAACTCTTACAGGAAAACATAGGCAGGACACTCTATGACATAAATCACAGCAAGATCCTTTTTGACCCACCTCCTAGAGAAATGGAAATAAAAACAAAAATAAACAAATGGGACCTAATGAAACTTCAAAGCTTTTGCACAGCAAAGGAAACCATAAATAAGACCAAAAGACAACCCTCAGAATGAGAGAAAATATTTGCAAATGAAGCAACTGACAAATGATTAATCTCCAAAATTTATAAGCCTATGCAGCTTAATAACAAAATAACAAACAACCCAATCCAAAAATGGGCAGAACACCTAAATAGACATTTCTCCAAAGAAGATATACAGACTGCCAACAAACACATGAACGAATGCTCAACATCACTAATCATTAGAGAAATGCAAATCAAAACTACAATGAGATGTCATTTCACACCAGTCAGAATGGCCATCATCAAAAAATCTAGAAACAATAAATGCTGGAGAGGGTGTGGAGAAAAGGGAACCCTCTTGCACTGTTGGTAGGAATGTTAATTATACAGCCACTGTGGAGAACAGTATGGAGGTTCCTTAAGAAACTACAAATAGAACTACCATATGATCCAGCAATCCCACTACTGGGCATATACCCTGAGAAAACCATAATTCAAAAAGAGTCATGTACCAAAATGTTCATTGCAGCTCTATTTACAATAGCCTGGACATGGAAACAACCTAAGTTTCCATCATCGGATGAATGGATAAAGAAGATGTGGCACATATATAAAATGGAATATTACTCAGCCATAAAAAGAAATGAAATTGAGCTATTTGTAATGAGGTGGATAGACCTAGAGTCTTTCATACAGAGTGAAGTAAGTCAGAAAGAGAGAGACAAATACCGTATGCTAACACATATATATAGAATTTAAGGGAAAAAAAATGTCATGAAGAACCTAGGGGTAAGACAGGAATAAAGACACAGACCTACTAGAGAATGGACTTGAGGATATGGGGAGGGTGAAAGGTAAGCTGTGAGAAAGCGAGAGAGAGGCATGGACATATATACACTACCAAACGTAAGGTAGATAGCTAGTGGGAAGCAGCCACATAGCACAGGGAGATCAGCTCGGTGCTTTGTGACCACCTGGAGGGGTGGGATAGGGAGGGTGGGAGGGAGGGAGACGCAGGAGGGAAGAGATGTGGGAACATATGTATATATATAACTGATTCATTTTGTTGTAAAGCAGAAACCAGCACACCATTGTAAAGCACTTATACTCCAATAAAGATGTTTAAAAAAAAAGGAAGGACAGTAAAATACTAGACATCAATACATAGAAAATATGAGGGACATAGAGTAAAAATGCTCTAAGTTTCTTGTATTAACAACCTTATATTTATTAAGTATGCATTTAAAAATTGAGGGGTAGCCACTTAAAAGAACAAGTTTTGGATTACTTCTAAAAGATAAGATTAAAGAAAATTCACTTAAACCAAGACAAAAAAGAGAAGTAAAGCAAAGGAAAAAAAAAAGAAAGGAAATTTGAAAACATTATCGTCATCATCATAAATATCAATAACCTCAATAAAAGTCACTAGATTAAATTTGCTTATTAAGAAACAGAGACTCTCAGATTGAATGAAATACAAAATCCACATGGATAGGTCTTATATAATGTTGACTAAAAAGAGGAAGTTACAGAAAGAATTAATGTAAATTTTTAAAACTCAAAAAACAATTCTATATATAGTCTATAAATATATTCATATGTACTAGAAGTACGAAAACATGAGCACACATTTACTTCAGGTTGCTACTCACGTCTAGTGGGGAGTAGAAATGGGATTTATTTTTGAGATATGTGCAAAAGAGAAAAACACTCTCTGTTTTGCAGTTTAGGTTCTTTCATGGTTATTACCTGCCATGTCAGGTGAGTCCCATCTGGATGACCGACTGTCCTATACCAAGGTTGAAAACCGATTCTACAGTGTCACCTGGAGTGTGTTAAGAAATGGGCTTTATTGCTTAAAGAGAAAACTCGTGTGGAAATCATGATCTGCAAGGGAAGACGCCACGTCTCCATCACTCTACCATCCTACAGAGATCGGTGAGTCTATGGGCAGTTGGAGGGACATTGCCCTTCTGTTTTTCTGCTTTTTTATAGGGTAAGGCAAGAAAGCTGCCTTATTAATTGGGGAATACACTGGCTGCCTGGTGCCAGGAGGTCAGGATTTTGGATGTTAGCTGTTTACAGCGTTGTCTGGGAAAATTAGCTGCCCTTCACTTGAAGATCCTGGGGCCCACAGAAGTTTGCCGAACCGCTGCCTGGGTTAGAAACCCCGAGTGCTGTGGGAAGCTGAACTTGGGTGTAGACTCTCCAGCAAGGAGTTGGGGGTGCCACTAGTCTCAGCTGGACTGTTGCCCAAGCAACCTAGGGTGGGTTCCAAGATCATTTTCAAAAAACATAGATCAATGCACTATGGTATCTGTAATGTTTTATTTCTTTTCTAAAAAGGGGGCAGGGGGAGGAGTGGGGAATCTAAAACAAAGACCACAATATACTAACAGTTGTTCAGCCTCAGCGGTATGTACATGAATGCTTGTTTCACTCCCTTCTGCACTATATTTGAAAGACCCCCTTCCCGGGAAAGCGGGGGTGGGATGAATTGGGAGATTGGGATTGAATAGATACACTACTATGTATTATAAAATAGATGACTAATGAGAACCTACTGTATAGCACAGGGAACTCTACTCAGTGCTCTGTGGTGACCTAAATGGGAACGAAATCCAAAAAGACGGTATATAAGTATACGTATGGCTGATTCACTTTGCTGTACAGCAGAAACTGACACAGCAGTGTAAAGCAACTATACTCCAATTAAAAAAATGTTTTAATAAAAATAAAAGTCCCCTTCCCCATCCTCCAATCCCACTGCTTCCCTAAATTGTAATAATCACTGCTAAGATTTTGGTGTTTTTCCAGATCGTATTTTTCTATGGGTTAAAATATGAAAACATAAAATATAGAGTTTGTGTGTTTGGTGGAGGATCGCTCTTGCTGTCATTTTGAGTTTTGATGTTAAGGCTTTTTGTTTGTTTCTACTTGAACTTCTGGAGATTCTGGATTGTTACATATTGTGTTGGCTTTGTGCCCCTTTGTGACTATGATAGATTGGGAATTAGTCTCTCATAACATAAATATAACAGAATAAAAACTCAAAGTCTAATTCACATATCGTAAAAAGATGACTAAGAAATTTTATCATGAGGGTTGTTGGATAATCTGTCCCTTCATTGTCATTATCATCCATTAGAAGTCAAACAGATCCTGAAAAGATTTTTTTTTTTTTCCTCCACGTAGAAAGTCGTTTTGATCAAACATGTGAAACTAGGTCTTGTGACCAACTTGCTTCCTGTGCTTTGACTTTTACTTTAACCTTTACGAAAGGAAGTGAGCATGGTTTGAGTGTGTGCAGATGCACACGTGCGTGCTCTCTCTCCTGATGCTAATATCTCTTCATCTTCTGCTTCCTTTACTGAGCTAGAAAAAGGTTCCTTTCCTCCTTGGTTGAAGCACTAATTCACAATCTTTTTATTTGTCACTTTTTAGCCTGTTCCATTAAAGAGGGGTAAAATAAAATACCTCATTTTACACCTCTTAAAAGTAATTTTTATTTATACCACAACCCTTGAAGTTCACATTTTTTTCTGAAGGAAACTCCCCTGGCCACCCCCTTCCCTTCACAAGGCCACTGTTTGATCTAGTTACATTTTTATATGGAAAATATTTTCAGCAGCTCCGGTTGCTGATTTTACAAAGAATAAAAACAGAAATGGTCGCTACATTTGGCAGGAACACTTAGACCTGCGGAGTAAGCCACTGATATATTCCTGCTGCACAAATGATTTGTTTTGCTTTGTGAACTTGGACAAGCAACTCTTTCTTTTTCACAGCAAAATAGTCGGTAAAGGGGAAAAGACCAGCGCACCAGGAGGGAGCACATATTCTGTTCTTTAACCAACTTTTAAAAATATGTTTTACGTCAGTATCTAAATTACATTGCGCAGGCTGGTATTTTTTTTTATTATTATTCAAACTCTTCTGAAGGTGGGTGTGAACTAATCCTTTTGTTTGTATTTCTGGGTTGGCTTTGATGAGTTAGATATTAAGTATGACTGGTCCAGGTGTCGCATATTGATGCAGGGCATAAGTGTTAGCATTTAGATGGAGAATAATTGGATTCATATCTGTGTTATGTTTTCAAATTGCTGGGTCAGTTCTGGGTCTCCTGCTGTAAATTCTTCACTGCAGGTCCAAGTAAAAGGAATGTGACAGATTTAATACCTAGAATAAGTTATTAACTGTAAAGATGCATAAAACAGTGGCACTGCTGAGCAGAGAACATTACACTGCTCATAATTCTATAAATGAAAATTAAAGTGTTTTTTATATCAGGGAAATATTTTTCTTCATTAACTCTCCTGCTTTCCTCAAGGAAAGTCTTTATGTCTGATCTCAAGTTGAACAAGCACTTTTTGGCCATTTAACTCATGGACGTTTAAATTCTAAAATCCAAGTGTGAGAGGATGAATTTGGTAAGAGAAGGGAGTTGTTTGGAATGTTTCACTTCCCAAAGGGTCAAGTGGCTACCGTTGACTGCAACCATGATCTTTCCAGAGAACAACATATAGGCTGAATACCATTATAAAGACTCTGAAATATCACAATTTTTTGTCACAGTGTACTTGCCTTTCTGTCCTGGCCAAAAGGAGGGAGAATTGGATTTTAGCCCCACCAATTAATTAGAAAATTGTTAGACAGGAAGACAGGAAGGGGGAAAAAAGAAGAGAAAGAGAAAGAAGCCAAGAATCCAGGAGGAAAAGAGATGGATGTTTTTCACCCCTCCCTGCAAGCACCAGCATTTTGAGTGATGACTGGTGCTGGTGGATAGCTTGGATTTTTCTGGGGCAGAATGTCAGCAGTGGCTAGTCGGTGCCTGTGGGACCACGCCACTCCCACCCTGAGAAAATTCTCCATTTCTGCAGCACCTTTTATCACACAAACCCAGGATGAGCGGGGAAATTCAACGCCACACTTAAATTCGCTCTGCCGTTCATTTTATTAAACATTGACTGAATACCCCCTATGGAAGAAGCCAGTCCCGGTTGATACAGAGTGTAGTATAAGTTACACAGGAGTTTCTCAAACTTCAGTCATTCAATACCACTTTATTTATTTAGCATACTTTTATGGAGACACCATTTTAAGCACTTTATGAATATTAGCCCTTTTAATCCACTTAACAGTCCAGAGCCCCCTTTTATGACAGATATTGAAACTGAGGCTCAAAGAAATTGAGTAACTTGCCCCAGGTTACACCTTTACAAATTTTGCCATATCTACATCTCATTCATACATTATTTACCTACTTACTTTCTTTAAATTATTCACTTTTTTCCACTTAAATGAAAGTGTATTTAAGAAATCTTATCAGGGCATAAATGGGAAACAAACAATACTATGAGTCTAATGTGATAATTATACTTCCAAATATATTTGAAGATAAATACGTATGCCACTTCATACTCATTAGTGTGGCTCTAATTTGTTTAAATGGAAAGTAACAAGTGTTGGCGAGGATATGGAGAAATTGGAAGTTTCATGTACTGCTAATAGGAATGTAAAATGGTGTCGCCATTGTGAAAAACAGTTTGGCGACTCCTCAAAAAGTTAAGCATAGAATTACCATAAGACCAACAATCCCACTGCTAGATATATTACCCAAAAGATTTGAAAACAGACACTCAAACAAATACTTGCACATGGATGTTCATAGCAGCATAATTCATAAAAGCCAAAAAGCAGAAACAAGCCAAATGGCCATCAACTGTTGGATGGATAAACAAAATGTGGTACATCCACACAGTGGTATATTATTTGGCCACAATAAGGGATCAGTTATTGACACATAATACAAAATGTATGAACGCTGAAAACATTATGCAAACTGAACGAAGCCAGACACAAAAGACCATGTATTGTATGATTGCATTCATAAGAAATATCCAAAATAGGTAAATCTATAGAGACAAAAATTAAATTTGTGGTTTTCAGGGGCTGGGCGAAGGGGAGAATGACAATTGGCTGCTTAATGCCTGTGGAATTTCTTTTGGGGATAATGAAGATGTTCTGGAATTAGATAGCAGCGATCAGAATACTTTGTGAATATACTAAAATTCGTGCATTTTAAAAGGGTGAACCTGATGATATATGAATTATATCTCAATAAAGCCACTATTTAAAAATAAATAGCAAAAATAGTAAAGGTGCTTCAGGGATACTGCAAATATTTTATTTATAAAGAACTACTTTTCTTTTCAAATAAGAATTTCTCTGATGCTTTTCCACTGAAACAAAACATAAAATAAATGGATGGTGAGGCTAGTAAAAAAGAATATTTAGAGAGATATAGATATACACATACATACAATTGCATTTAAAAGCTGTATTTGTGTCCCGCCTAGAATAATTTCATATATACTACCAGAAGTAAAGGTACCAAATTTTGGGGAACATTGCTGAATATCATAGAGGGTAAGTTCAAGTGTCAGCAAGCTTGAGTTTGAATCCCAGATCTATAACTTACTATGTGAATTGAGAAAGTTTCTTAATGTCTCTAAACCTGTTTCTTCATCTGTAATATGGGGAAAATAATTGCTAGTAGTGAGGTGCCAGTATCAGGTAAGCCTGGGTTATTAACTTACAAGAACATTTCTTGAGCCCCTGCTCTATGCCAGTAAGGCAATATGCTAGAAGCATTATGTGTAATTTCATTAAATCCACACAGAAACCTCATGAGATCCAATTTAAACATAGAACCAAGAGGACAGCCTTCACTGTGCACAGTTCCACTAAGCACTATTGAAAACCTAATGCCTTCTAATCTCACACCCATGCAAGGTATTATGGATGCAGAATAATCACCTTCTTCAACTTCCTTAAATTCAGTCTATTATCTTATGGACCATACTTTGTTTTTAAGATTTTAAAACATCAATTTATTATAAAAAAAAGATTATGTCATTATTCTGATCTCTCATAAAATCTGTAACAAAAAATTATTTACATTTTATTTGTATTTTATATTTTACCAGTTGCTAGTATCTTGCATATACCCTCTAAAAGATTATGTCTTAGATTGGTGAAAGAATTTACCCAAAATTCTATAAAATTTACCCAGAAGAAAAGATAAATAAAGTACAGAAACCATTATTCAAATTCAAATTTTAATTGACACTGGGGTCTTGGTGTATCCTTCTGGCATCTGAGAAGCCCAGGCATGTACAATAACATTCATTAACTAAAAATAAATTTCACATGTGCAGATTCAGTGACAGTAATAATAAACAAATGCCAAATCACTAAAATATATTACACCCTTGCACCAGCAATTGAAATGAGCTTGGAGTCTCTTAAAGTCCATGTGGCAATAAAAGTATGGCCCCCAAATGAATCAGAATGGTGCGCATGAAACCCTTTTTCTTTTAAAGAGTCTATATAACATGTCCTGAAAGTAATAATTCAAATACTAAACATACTATTACTTCTATCTCTTGGTCTCGTATTTGACTGAATTCTTAGGAACCTACCTCACAGGGAGATGACCACTCAACTTTGCAAGGCAGTCAAGGTTTCTAAAACAGGCTATGTTTATAAGAGAGGGTCAAAAAGAACTAAAACAACTCTTAGTGCATCTGAGTTAATCCCTAGTTTAGTTTTTCTGAAAGTTCCCAAGCTGTCCTTAATTACTTCTATTCAACTCACCCTTTACACATACATAGTCAAGTAGGGAGAATTGGGCCCATGGGTTTTACATTTTCATTAAAAGCCAGAGGTAAAATACAACCGACTTGAATTGTGGGTGGCAGCTCACTTCATGATTTCTTCAGAGGAAATTTGACTGAACACATGGAGCTGGGCCGTGCAGCAAGATCCCTACTTGCTTTGCAAGTGGGTGCATGTAGGCATTTGGCAAGCATTCACCAAAACTTCTTTCATTGGCCCATAGCTGAATTATTGTCCTTTCTGCTACCTTTCAGTTACCAAAGTAAAAAGGTCAGTTTCTTTATACTTAAAAAATAGTGCAAATGCAAGTTCTGTTAACAATAACTGCTTGTAACACACTTCCATTTCTGTTAACCATGTTAGGGCCGTGTTACTTTCTATAGTTCCTACGTTCTGGGAGCTGGATAAATGCTCCCTGACAATGCTAAGCCGTAATACATGTATATCTATGAATATATGCAAAAGTATACAAAGTATCAAATTTTTAAAAATCTGTGTGTGTGTTTCCATGTAAGTATTACTCTTCACAGTTACCTAAAATGTAAAGCTAGATATATGTATATATAAACACATACTAAATTAGAAAAGTATAAAAGTGTGTGTCTTATAATACACATACAGGGAAAAGATATTCTAGTTCAAACTTTAAATAATGGCTAAATACTTAGAAAATATCATCTGCTTACAACAATAAAATACTGAATACATTTATTATTCAACCCGCATAAGCACTCCTACGTATCATTAATGGCCTTAGATTTGTTTTCTGTTAATTAAATCAAGAAAGAATAATAACAACATAGGCTCCCTGGGAAAACTTATCTGTAGTCATCTTTTTTTAATTAGAAATTTTAAAATTCTGTCTGAAAATAAAAAGAGAAAGAGAGCACATAAGTAAAGATAAAACGAACTGGGAAAGCTTGATGATGTATATGACAAATTAAAATTAAATAATAAATACATAAATAATTTAAAATCTATTGGGAAAAGATAAATATCTCAGTAGGAATGTGGGCAAAGGCCAGGAGCAGGCAAGTCACAAAAGAAAGAGTATAAATAGCCCATAAACATGTAAAAAGATATTCAACCTTAGTTGTAACCAAAATAAAGCTAATTTTCTTACCTAGAACAACCCCAAGTGTTTAGAAACTGATAACACTAAGGATTGGTGATTTGTCTCAATACAGGCACTCTAATTTTGTGGGCCAGGGGGTAAACTGGTTCTACCTTTTTGGAGAGCAATCCAGCAATATTATCAAGATGTAAATGTGCTTACCCTCAGAAGCCACAATTCCAAGGAAATTCTTAAGGAAATAATTAAATGAAAGAGCAAAAAGTATGCATATACATATCATATAAATATCAACATATACATATGTAGATGCATATTTCTACGAGTGTGTATATGTATGTTTGTATGCATGCAGTAGCATTGTATATAATGTCCCAATAATGTTGAAATAACCCAAATCTCCAAAAGGACAAGATCAATTAAATAATTTATTATGACCCTTTCTTACAATGAAATAAACAACTATTTTAAAAATAATAATGTAGAATTATATTTATTAACAGGAAAACTCCAAGCACTATTAAGTGAGTAACTAATCTTTTTTTTTTTTTTTTTTGAGCTGCACTGGGTCTTCGTTGCTGCGCGCTGGCTTTCTCTAGTTGTGGCGAGCAGGGGTTATTTTTCGTTGAGGTGCACAGGCTTCTCACTGCAGTGGCTTCTCTTGCTGCAGAACGCAGGCTCCAGGCACGCAGGCTTTAGCAGTTGTGGCTTGCGGGCTCTAGAGCACAGGCTCAGTAGTTACGGCACACGGGCTTAGTTGCTCCTAGGCACATGGGATCTTCCCGGACCAGGGATCGATCCCAGTCCCCTGCATTGGCAGGCAGATTCTTAACCACTGCACCACCAGGGAAGTCCAGTAACCAATTTTTAAAACAGTTTTGGTCTTGTTTTTCTTTTTTTGCAAGAAATATTCATAACAAAAAGTCTGAAGTTACACTAAAAAAACATATTTATCTCTGAGCAGTGAAAATTTTTGTATAATTTTTTTCTATCTTTCTATATAGTTTAAATTTTTTGCAATGTATATATTATGCTTACAATTAGAAAAATAGCTAACTTTATCTTATTTACATGTTCTTCCCCAACTTAAGGAATAGCAAACAACATGACTGTACAAGTCAAGCTGTCTAATACTGAGCCTCCTGGTTATCACTTGTCACCTTAACCGTTCCCTTCTCTCTATTTAGAATCATCCAATTTCTAAATTGCAATTTCTAGCTGTCACTTGACCTGTGACCACAAGTAATCTACTGGAGTGATAGAATAGTTGATTCTTTTTTTTCCCTAACACTCCTAGCACAGTTCTGGTACAAATACATATAGTATTTACTCAATAAATATTGCTTCAATTGTATTTTCTCAAGGACCCTGGAAGCTTTTCAGTGCTGTACATGGTAATCTGATATCTATTTAAGGGCTAAATTGGATTATCTAAAGAATGAATATATTTCCCTGAGGTTTCTTCTAGATCGAACTAATTAGAGCTAACCTATAATATATAGGAGGAAGGGATTTCTCTCATTTGAAAATAATAAAACAGAAGAGTCATCAAACTGATAGGACAGTTATTTTTCTACATTACTAAGCAATTATGAAGCGTGACAATGTGAATTTAGGGTGCATTTTATAAGAACCTCCTACTAGAGTTGGTATATGACTTGGGGGTTGAGTTCAGAGTACCCTTAAAGACCTTTTCTTGTCGTCCAGTGAGAAGCTATCACAGATCGGTAGGCGGGAGCCCACTCAGCAGGTAAGGTAGAAGGCAGTGTTTTTAGTTCACAGGAGTTGAGCAGAGCATGGCACATTCATCTTGTAGGCTTGTGCCCTAGGACCTTTTACAATAATAAATTCAAAAAGTTGTATCATCCATTCATCACTATCCAAGTTTTAAAGTATAATTCAGGTCCTTAGAGATACTGGATTATATTGCAATTCTTTGCCACTGACTCATCTTTAACTAGAGAACTCACTACTTTGCTAAGTTTTTATATCCTTATCTGTAGTGCTAAGATAATATGTAATCCTTAAAGAGTTTAGTTTAGATTACTAGACTGAAACTTAAATATTAAATAGTATGATGTCATTCGAGGATCTGTTGTATTTATTACTATGTTCTTTAGGTGGGGGAGGAGGAGTTCTTCATTTTCATTCAAAACTTTGTTTTTTTCTAATTTGAAAGTAATACATGCTGACTGAAGAAGAAATTGTGACAGTCCATAAAGGAATGCAAATGAAAATAGCTCAACTAACAACATTACTATTTTGGTACATTTCTTATAGCCAAGAGGTTAAGAATGTGAGCTGTGGAAACAGACTGCCTGGGTTCAAAACCCATCTCTACCATTTACTAGTTTTGTGACCTTGAGCAAGTGACTTAGCATCTCTGTGCTTCAGTTTCTCAAAGCAGGGGGAAGGCATAAGAGAGGGCACCTTAATAGGTGGTTGTGAGAATTAAATAGGTTAATGTATACGAAGTGCTTAGAACAACGCCTGGCACATCATCTCAGGTTAACAAACTTTAGCTATTGTTTCCTTTTTTTAATTTATACTTTAAATACGTAGAATCTAAACGTGTGGAATCATACTGTTTTGTATTCTGCTTTTTCACTTAACCATGTACCTAGAACATCTTTTCCTTTTCCTTTTATTTCATGAATATCTTTCCATGTCAATTAATATGGAGCTATATAATCACTTTTAATCACTACATAGCATTCAATTGTATGGAATAATCAAATTATTTAACCAATCAAAGGAAACAATTCTAAAGGATCTATTCTACCATAATATAATCTCATGATAAAGGTCCAAATTAGGTTAATAAGCCAAAAAAAAGTAAAATTGTAGCCTGCTAATAAATCTTTAAAGTTTTTTAAAGCTGGCTTTTAAAACTAATGTAAGAAAAATAAGGGGGAGGGGAGGCGGTAGCACATAATGATCACTTTTTTTAAAACCCACTAATATGCAATCCTGATAATATTCTTTATTGTTTATCCTTGGGAAATAATCTTAAAGGCTATCAAAAAAATTTAGGTTAGTTTTGGTTGGTTTGACCACCTATGAGATCTTGCTTTCGATTGTTTCAGAAGGTAAACTATCAATTAACTCTGATTATCAACAATTATGAAAAATAAAGATTTTAATAAGAAGAAAGCCAAATCAGGAATGACCTCAGATATTTGTCTTATAAAATATAGAGACCATTTCAGTACATGTTTCTATAGAGAACTTTTTTGGTTATGGGACCCTATAAAGTTTATGGTCTTATAGAAATTTTTATTGCTGTTTTCTGTTTTATAATGTTTACAATGCTGATGTTGAAAAAAGAATCATCTTATCTTCTTAGTCTTAACACCCAAGGTTTGATTTCACAGTCAGGTCAGACTTCTAAGTTTTTTTGACTTTTTTTAAAATTTATTTTGGCTGCATTGGGTCTTCGTTGCTGCGCACGGGCTTTCTCTAGTTGCGGCGAGCGGGGTCTATTCTTCATTGTGGTACGTGGGCTTCTTGTTGTGGTGGCTCCTCTTGTTGCGGAGCATGGGCTCTAGACACTCGGGCTTCAGTAGCTGTGGCACGCAGACTCAGTAGTTGTGGCTCGCAGGCTCTAGAGCACAGGCTCAGTAGTTGTGGTGCATGGGCTTAGTTGGTCCACGGCATGTGGGATCTTCCCGGACCAGGGCTCAAACCCGTGTCCTCTGCATTAGCAGGCAGATTCTTAACCACCACGCCACCAGGGAAGTCCCAGACTTCTAAGTTTTAAAGTCACCTTCTTGTAGTCTAGAGAGGATATATATGGCCAGCAATATCATTGTAGCAATCTTAAAGACCAATCCAAAAAAATCCCAATTCCAGAAATATTTCACATCCTTTTTTCATTAGTTCTTTCTGCATTTACCAGTCATTATAGATAGCAATGATGCAACTTACAGCATTATTAATCCACACTGGGGAGGGGATGATCAACCTTAAATAAATAAATAATTACTATTATTTCCATTTTCTCCTGGCCCAATCCAAGTTCTTCAAAACCCCGAGTCTGTGCTAAATCTGAAATCTTTCTATATGTGAAGGTAACTTGACTTACCTGCAGACTCGGTGTTTTGGACTTGGCCAGGTTCATTCACATTCTAGATGGATTACAATGGACATATATTTTCAAAGAAAGGACTTAGTTTGTGACCAGAGAATGTACAACCTTAGTTAAGAGACACTAAATGCTCAACTTGGGCCTCATTTTTTTTCATATACTTACTTGAGGTTCCTAAACTATCCATGACTGAGAATCACTTGAGAAATTTTTAATGCAGGTTCTCAGACCCAAGCTCAAACCTACTGAATTAGAAACTTTAGGGACAGAGCCTAGGAATTTGTATATATAACACTTTTCCCAAGAAATACTAATGCAGACAGCAGACACCTGTCTCTGGACTGGAATATAGGAGCCTCTTCTCTAACTGCCTGGGTTTAACAATATATTCATTTAACCATATATTTCTAAAATCTTATTGTGGATATTTCTGTGGGCAATACCAAAGAAGTACCCTGTACTCAAGTGTACTGAGCTAGCATTTCCCAAAACACATTCCATGAGATGTCTAGAGATATTGCATGAAAACAGTGATTCATGGTCAAATAAATGTGATAAACTCTAGGTTAAACAGATTTAACATATTTCTTCTCTTCCAGATTTCTCAGGGCCTTTAATACATTATGATTTTTCAAGAGGGAATCCAAACTTCTTTGTACGTGGAATTCTTTTTTCACAGAGCATATCTTAGAACTAGTGGTCCAAAGAATACAGTTTTGGAAATGCTGGCCTACATTATCAATATCTTATGGACAATAACCATGACTTTATACATTTTTAACCCCTCATACTACCTAAAACAATTTTAATAACACATATAGGGTTAGTTAGTTTAACAAATTCTCAGAATCTAAAGGGTAGATTTATCATCCAAGATGATTAAAATTGCAAGTACCCACAGAGTAAATCTATCATGGACTGCATTACTTATTTGTATTCCTTGTCTACTTTTGGAGTGTTGGCTCATACTGGTGCCACCAGTAAAGTAACAGTTCACTTCTGAATTACCAATCCATTTGTCTCCTACCAGTATTCAAAAATTAGGCTTCTTAAGTGCTACTATTTATGCTAAGGAGGAAGCTGTGTTGTGGAATAGTGTTGGAACTGTGACAGCAGAAACACCATAGAAGACAAGGAACTTAGCATGCCTTGGAGGTGAGAATGGTATATACATACACCAACCGTTCTAATCAAAGCAGATCAGAGCTTATAGAGGAACATAAGGACGCCAAGAAAGAATATATTTCCTAGCCCAAGGAAAAGAGCTTATTAGTCCCATGACTAATTCTAGCATAAGTACCTTGTTGGGCATTATCTTGCAGGCAGTGGTACAGGAAACCATTATACAGCATGAAAAAGTGAACTTGGCAAATAAAGGATAAGAGGAATATCAAAATAATTTCTGTCATCAATTCTCCTTTTCTAGGGCTGAAGCAAAGTTGTTTAATATTTTAGTTTTCTTCATTCTAAATGACATGAAAATGCTTCCATTTAACTGGGGGAGGGACAGCTGGAGTAAAAATCAAATGACTAAGAACTTAGAACTTTTACACTTTATCTTTCAATATAGAGAAGAAAAGAGAAAAAGACGATATCTTAGAGTGGTTTGAAACCAAATTGTTTCTCATAGTCTGCATCATGCTTTGATGAACTGGGGGTGGTTTTCATGATGTCATCCACATGGTTTAAATAAACAGTGTACTAAGGTTAACAAGCTGCAATCATAAAAGAACTAGTGGGGGATTATAGCTGAGCTAATTTGATCAACTACTTTTACTTCCAGAAGTCTGTAGATGAGACAGAAGCCAGTATACACATTTTGGCAGATGAAAAATCAGTTTGGTCACCACATACCCGAATGGTAATGAACATTCTTTCAAACTTCATTTTTCATCCCCAAAAGAGGAGAATCCCACTAATGCCAGTCACTGCTGCTCAAAAGCAGCAAAAAAGATAACTGTAAATAATTTTTGGAGCCAGAAACTTGCATTCCGTTGGATAGACTGAGGCTAGTCTATTGGCTCCTCCATTGTACCCTTAAATGTTTAAGTTTTCCTCTCATTATTTTCCTGTTAAAAATTAATTGGTACTAGGAATAACTATCTAAAGTTTTTAGTTACCATATGCTATGCCCTCTTTAAAAGTTGGTATTTTCTAATTATTACTCAATTACATGAAGCTAGAAGACAGTTTCGTATACGTGGAGCATGTGAGTGAGCTGAGCAGTGAGCTTTAGGTATATGAGGTGGGTTTATCAGCTTTCTAACATGTTGAATACAAGGAAATAGATCTTTCTGGTATGTCAATAAAAGAAATGGATCATAAAAGAAAGAGAGCTATTTGAATTCCATAATTGCTCACTCTATACAAGACACTAGCTTGGCGTACAGGTCACAAAGTTGTATAAGTTACGGACTCTGACCTCATTATCTACCAGAGATGATGACACTTGCACCAAACTATAACACCAGGTAGATAAGCCACAGAAGAGGCATAAAAAGATCTGTAGAAGAGTCAAAAATGGCAAGACTTCATCTGGTGACAGGAGTCAAGAAAAAATTCCTGAAAGAGCTTTCGTTTGAGTTGTTCAGGTCAAGGTGCAGGTATTTGAACATAAGGAATAAATCATAGGTAGCATGGAGAGAGGAAATGAGTTCTGTCCAAGGAATACTGAGGCATTTCTTTTGGCTTGCTCAGAGAAATTTGTGTACGTAGAAGGGAAAAATAAGGGTAGAAAGGTAAGTTGGGATTATTTTTGAACAACTTTGAATTACATGAAATTTAAAGTTGGACAAAATAGTGTAAGGAGTTATTGAAAGTTTTTCTAAAGAATATATCAGAATAAAAAAATTAATCTAGAAATGGTATGTAGACACTATTGGAGTTAGGAGAGTTTAGGGATAGGGAGTCAGAAACATTTATTAAGATAAGTCTGGTTGAAAGGTAATGAGAATCTGCCCTGGATGGCAGTGGGAACTGAAATGAAAACACAGAGGTATTGTGCAAGCAGAATCTATAGGACTTAGGAATTCCCTGGCGGTCCAGTGGTTAGGACTCCACACTTTCACTGCCGAGAGCCCAGGTTCAATCCCTGGTCGGGGAACTAAGATGCCACAAGCCCCATGATGAGGCCAAAAAGAAAAATCTATAGGACTTGACCGTTGCTTGTGTGTAGTAATGAGATTGGAGAATTGAAGAGATGGATTTCAACCAAAGATGGATAACAAATGTTGGTGCCAATATTAGTGATACAAAAAAATGAGAAAGTGGGGTTGGTTTGATGGGTTTAGTTAGGTACATTTAAACTTTGGACACTCCAACCCAAAAACTCATACAGCTTAGAAAGTTTAGTAGAAGGGAGATATATTGGGAGTTTAGGAATCAGCTGATGTAGAAAGGAGTGTGAGTCCCTTCCAGCAAGAATTTGGGGTTCTCATTCAACAAATATTTAATGAGCTCTTAATATGTGCCAGGCACTGTGCTGGGCATGATTAGGAAAACTTAACTATATAAAACAGAGGATGGGCTTCCCTGGTGGCGCAGTGGTTGAGAGTCCGCCTGCCGATGCAGGGGACACGGGTTCGTGCCCCGGTCCAGGAAGATCCCACATGCCGCGGAGCGGCTGGGCCCGTGAGCCGTGGCTGCTGAGCTTGCGCGTCCGGAGCCTGTGCTCCGCAACGGGGGAGGCCACAACAGTGAGAGGCCCGCGTACCGCAAAAAAAAAACAAAAAAAAAAAAACAGAGGGCTTAAAGTGTTTAGAATCTAGTAGTTTCCCACTCTGGTTTTTATCACTTATTTGCTGTATAACCTAAAGCAATTAACATTTCTGCAATACTTTGCTTATTTATATCTTAGGAAGATTGCAATGTACATATTAAACCACTTAGTGGTGGTTGTAGATTTTTAGGAGTCAAATTGTTTAGGATCATGAGGGAGTTAATGGGAAATGCTGTTACGAACAGTCATGAGGGCTAACGGAGGCAAGAGATGAGGTAAAAGCCAAAATCCCCGTCAGAGTGGAGGAGCACGACACATAGGAAATGTTTTAGTGAAGCCCCTGAGGTTAGAACCAAAGCCAAACTTTCCACTAGTGCGTCACTTTCCAACAGCGTGAGCCAGCTGTGGTTCTGAAGCACTCCCACGCCAAGTTCAAGCACTGGATCCAGAAGCCCGAGGAATGATATATAAAATTTCTGAAGAGGGCCTCTGTACAGTGGGAGACAGTAGAGGAGTGTGAAGATTGTAGGAGTCTTCTTACAGTGATGGTGTTTAGTCATTCGGTTGATACTTATTGAGCGCCTACTCCGTGCGCTTGGTGCTACTTGCTGAGTGAGCAAAATAGACATGGTCCTTGACATCATGAGGTTTGTAATCTAGGGAAGGAGACAAATATTAAATCTCTGGGCTGTGATAGGTGCTATAAAAAAGAAGTGCGCAGTTCAGTGAACGCCTCTGATGGGAAGCCTTTCATTTAGGTTGGGGAATCAAGATGGCTGCTCCAAGGGAATGACATTTGAACAAATGAGGGATAAAGCCAATAAAATCCTTTATTGGGGTGGGAGGTGGACCACTATTCAGACCTATTTCTATTCCTGACTGGTAGAACATCCAATTGTAGAATCCTGAAAGAATAAAATAGCAAAAGTTTAAAAACACCAAAGTTGAACCCAGTGACTGCAGTACAGAGAGAACAGGAAATATATAAGGTCTAGCCATGCTCATCACGGAAGCACTATGTGGTAAAACCAGTGTCTGCCATCAAAATTCATGTGACATGAGGCAACTTATTGAGTCTGTGCTAGCCTCAGCTTCCTCCTCTGTAAGAGAGAAATAGTAAAATTACATATTCCTGTGGTTGTTATGAGAATTAAATAAACTAATCCATAAAATTCACAGCATCGTCTCTAGCACTACCCCTTAATAAATGTTAGCTATTGGAAAGGATTTTTTTTATTGAGATATAATTCACATATCATAAAATTCACCCCTTTAAAGTGTGCAATTTAGTGGTTTTAGTATAGACATATAGTTGTGCAACCATCACCACTATCTAATTCCAGAACATTTTGTCTTCCCGCAAAGAAATCCCATGCCTATTAGGAGTCATTCTCCATTCTTCCTTTCCACAGTCCATGGCAACCACTGATCTACTTTCTGTCTCTACAGATTTGTGTATTCTGGACATTTCATATAAGCAGAATCATATAATATGTGGCCTTCTGTGTCTGACTTCTTTCACTTAACATAATGTTTTCAGATTTCATATATGTTATAGCATGTATCAGTACTTCTTTCCTTTTTATGGCCAAATAGTATTCCATTGTGTGGATATACCATATACATTTTGTTTATCCATTTATCAGTTAATAGACATTTGGATTGTTTATAGTTTTTGGCTTTTATGAATAATGCTGCTATAAGTATTAGTGTACAGGTTTTGTATGGACATGTTTCCAGTTCTCTTGAATATATACCTAGGAGTAGAATTCCTGGAACAAATGTCAACTCTATGTTTAACTTTTTGGGGAACTGCCAAACTGTTTCCTAAAACCATTGCACCATTTTACATTTCCCCCAGCAATGCATGAGGATTCCAATTTCCCCACATCCTCACAAACAATTATTATGTGTTTTTTTTTTGTTTTCTGGGTTTTTTTTTTTTTTGCAGTACGCGGGCCTCTCACTGTTGTGGCCTCTCCCATTGTGGAGCACAGGCGTGGGACGCACAGGCTCAGCGGCCATGGCTCACGAGCCCAGCCGCTCCACGGCATGTGGGATCCTCCCGGACCAGGGCACGAACCCACGTCCCCTGCATTGGCAGGCGGACTCTCAACCACTGCACCACCAGGGAAGCCCCTTTTTGGGTTTTTTTTAGTTTAGCCATCCTAGTGAGTATGAAGTGGTATCTCATTGTGGTTTTAATTTGCATTTCCATAATGATAATATTGAGCATCTTCTCATGTGTTTAGCCATTAGTGTACTTTCTTAGGAGAACTGTCTAATCACAGCACTGCCCATGGTTTAATTGGGTTATTCATCCTTTTGTTGTTGGGTTAGGTAAAGATTTTATTACAAGGTTTTATTCACTCCCATGGATCCTGGAAAAAAATCAGCTCTCTAAGATGGAGCAAGTCATTATTACTTGCTAGCTGCTACAGTAATAATTCTGAAGCAGAAGCTTCAGAATTAGCAGGCATGGAGGTTCTTTCATGGCTACGAAAAAAAAAAAAAAAGCAGGGTAGACATGTTCTCCTTACTGTTACCTCCCCTTCTCTAAACCCTTGCCCTCCTCCCTCTCCATGTTGAAACTCTATCTTACCCCCTCTTTCCCACCCCTGAGCACTCCCATTTCTGTCTCATGTGACATCTTGAACCATTTCTATATACAAGTATAGTCCAGAGAGGCAGGAAATTAAAGGGCTGCCTGTCTCATGACCCCTTCCAAGCACAGGGCCTGGAAGATGGTAAGAGTAAGATCAAACACCTTTCCTTTTCTGACCTCTTGTACTTAAGTCTGAACCTTGTCATTGCTGAGGCTGGCAGAGGCAGCATGAAGGTGGAGGTGGGGACAAGCGGGAATCCAAGAACTAGTGACAGAAAGTGAATTCTTCTTCCTTAGGAACTCTGTGTCCTAAGGCAAGTTACTTACCTTCTCCAGAGTTTGGTTTTCCTCACCTGCAAAATAAGATGATATCTTGCAGATAATAAGTTTGGATTTCCTCTGTCTTATAAGAATTTTGTGAAGATAAAATGAGCTAATGTATGTAAAAATGCCTCGTAATATGTTATATAAATGAAAATATTATTGCCTAGGAGTGAGAACTCAACTTCTGTATAGTGTCACAATTGTAGTTGAATAAGCTTTAGAAAAGTGAATATCTTTATACAACACTTCTGGGTAGCTTCTGCAACGTATAGTTTATATATGGAGTATAGTTTTTCATATGGGAGTTTTGTTTTGTAATTCCTAGTAGTTTGCAAAGGCTTTATTTGAAAATGAACTAATAAGTTAAAATCCCCTACATTCAACTTATTCACCCAGAAGCATGTAAATAAGAACTTCTTATTTCTCTACACAGATATTTTATCTCCAAACTAAATTAAATACCATTATATACTTTAAGTCAAAATCTGAACTAGGATTTTTATCTAATTTATGTTGAGCACTTATGAAGTTCCCAGTAGTATGATCAGCATTACTTCATTTAATCCTCAAACATTCAAATGGGAAAAAAAATTATTGTCCCCATTTTCAAGATAAGAAAACTGAGACTTCACAAAGTCATGATCACCCATACTAAAAGACTAAACTGGAATTGGGAGTTTAGTCCATTTGGCCTCAGATCTCAGCCTTCGAACCCCCATGTTTGTGATATACCAAAGAGAAGAAGATTTCTGAAGAAATGGAGGGTGATTCTTCTGCATTCATTTGTTTTATTTATTTTCACATTTCATTAAAGGATTACTTTGGAGAGACTCCACAAAAGAAATCCAAAAAATTGGAGAAGATAATTGATTTATGGACAAAGGCTGATTGATTCCTATTTGAGCTTTAGTTAAGAAATGAGGGAAATTTTACTGAGTCAGAATTGTTAAAGATATGAATTACTAAAGGGAGTGGTAATGGGGTGGAGGTGGGGGGAATAAAGGGAGTTGCAATATCTACTTTTCTGAAGGGCTCCAAGCAGGTTAAATCTCATCTTCTAGAGACTCTGCTAAATTCAATTAGGAAACTAGAGTCAAAGGAGTGAAAAAAGCTAGTTAAATGATAGCTGCCACAAGAATATTATAGCTTATGAATGTTTATAAAGGAAAAATTCAAGTACCAAAGAGAAAAAAGAAAAACTAAAAATACCTTAAAAACCAATAATGTTACTAAAAGGACAAAAAAGGACTAAAAAAATGTATGAGTTAAATGTAAATAAACCCATATAAACACACATTCATATACCCACTTTTAATTATATATATTATATATAATTATAAATATATATAAATATATAATTATATATATGTAATTTTAATTAGTTCTCAGCAGTAAGGGTAGAAATTTTGTTGTAGAAATAATCAAATCAATCCAAACTAAGTTCTATAAATGTACTTGCATGTCACATTCACACCATACTAAATCCTACCTCTTACATCTTTTAAAAATTTTGATTTTGGGGCTTCCCCGGTGGCGCAGTGGTTGAGAGTCCGCCTGCCAGTGCAGGGGACACGGGTTCGTGCCCCGGTCTGGGAGGATCCCACATGCCGCGGAGCAGCTGGGCCCGTGAGCCATGGCCGCTGAGCCTGCGAGTCCGGAGCCTGTGCTCCGCAAAGGGAGAGGCCACACAGTGAGAGGCCCGCGTACCGCAAAAAAAAAAAAAAAAAAAAAGTCTTGATTTTGTTCTTTTTACTTTATGTATGTCTCATCTTCTTGCCAATTAGAAACTTGCTGTTTTTAAATTATTCAGTTGGTTCGGCCTTTAAAAGAAAGGACATGAACTATACTTCTACAAAGTATAAAATTAAAATATTTATTGCTTTTAAATTACCAGTTTAAAATAAAGCCCAGCACTGAGGATTTTTAAATTAAAAGCTTCATTCTGTTTCTCTTACTTTTTGCATGTACAATGCTGGACAGAACATAGATTCTAACGTGAACAATGAGTGAATAATGAAGGTAGAATTGAACCTCTAATGAGCAACATAATTCTTTTTCCAGAAGGTTAGACTACCAGTTTGCCTAGCAAGCTGTAGAAAGAATTTTTCACAAATCCTGCCAACTCAATACTTCCTTTTTATCAAATGTAGTTTCTTATTTTCATTCCACTTGGAGAATTAAGTTTGAAATACTGTCTGGAGTATTCTGCCTCAAAGTGTGACATGCTACTTTGTTTGATGGATGTCAGGAGCCTATTAAATATCATCACAGAGTAATGTATTTACTATGGAAGCAGTTGAGTTATTCCAGCAGTCTCAACAAACCAAATGCTTCTGTGAATAACAGCTGAGTTCTATCAGTGCTTCAAACGGGCCTAGACTAACTTAGGATGTAAATATACAAGTAACTCCTGACTAATTATCAATGGAGTTTTGTTCAAAGAGTAGCCAACATTTTCATAGATGGTTTTCACTGTACTAAGACATGCACTTTAGGACACATACATGTGCGTGCACACACACACACACACACAAATGTGCACATGCCTGAATCAGGGATAAATCCATTCTAAAATAGTCCATTTTAATCACCCTTCCAGATATTTAGCTGTGGAAAGCTGTATGATGCCAAATTTTACATGGACATATCATTCCCCAAATACATTTTTTTTAAACTGCAATTTGTAGACTTTATTTGAACTCTAAGTCAAAGGAGCAAACTGGAAAACAAAATAATATTTATGAAGCAATTGGAAATTTGAGTACTAACTAGATTCTTTTTCTTTTTACATCTTTATTAGAGTATAATTGCTTTACAATGTTGTTTAGTTACTGCTGTATAACAAAGTGAATCAGCTATATGTATACATATATCCCCAAATCTCCTCTGTCATGCGTCTCCCTCCCACACTCCCTATCCCACCCCTCTAGGTGGTCACAAAGCACCAAGCTGATCTCCCTGTGCTATGCGGCTGCTTCCCACTAGCTAGCTATTTTACATTTGGTAGTGTATATATGTCTATGCTACTCTATCACTTCTTCCCAGATTCCCCTTCCCCCCACCCTGTGCCTTCAAGTCCATTCTCTACGTCTGCATCTATATCCCTGTCCTACCACTAGGTTCATCAGAACCATTTTTTATATATTCCATATGTATATGTGCTAGCACACGGTATTTGCTTTTCTCTTTCTAACTTACTTCACTCTGTATGACAGACTCTAGGTCCATCCACCTCACCACAAATAACTCAATTTCATTTCTTCTTATGGGTGAGTAATAGTCCATTGTATATATGGGCCACATCTTTATCCATTCATCCGTTGATGGACATTTAGGTGGCTTCCATGTCCTGGCTATTGTAAATAGTGCTGCATGTCTCTTTCTGAGTAATGGTTTTCTCAGGATATATGCCCAGTAGTGGTATTGCTGGGTCATGTGGTAGTTATATTTGTAGGGTTTTTTTGTATTGTTTTTTGCAGTGCGTGGGTCTCTCACTGTTGTGGCCTCTCCCACTGCGGAGCACAGGCTCCGGACGCACAGGCTCAGCGGCCATAGCCCACGGGCCTAGCCGCTCCGCGGGATGTGGGATCTTCCTGGACCGGGGCACGAACCTGTGTCCCCTGCATCGGCAGGCAGACTCTCAACCACTGCACCACCAGGGAAGCCCAGATTTTATTCTTTTTGTTACAATTGTAAATGGGAGTGTTTCCTTAATTTCTCTTTCAGATTTTTCATCGTTAGTGTATAGGAATGCAAGAGTTTTCTGTGCATTAATTTTGTATCCTGCTACTTTACCAAATTCATTGATTAGCTCTAGTACTTTTCTGCTAGCATCTTTAGGATTCTCTATGTATAGTATCATGTCATCTGCAAACAGCGACAGTTTTACTTCTTCTGTTCCAATTTGGATTCCTTTTATTTCTTTTTCTTCTCTGATTACTATGGCTAAAATTTCCAAAACTATGTTGAATAATAGTGGTGAGAGTGGGCACCCTGTCTTGTTCCCGAACTTAGAGGAAATGGTTTCAGTTTTTCACCATTGAGAATGATGTTGGCTGTGGGTTTGTCATATATGACCTTTATTATGTTGAGGTAGGTTCCCTGTATGCCCACTTTCTGGAGTGTTTTTATCAAAAATGTGTGTTGAATTTTGTCAAAAGCTTTTCCTGCACCTACTGAGATGATCATACGGTTTTTATCCTTCAGTTTGTTAATATGGTGTATCACATTGATTGATTTGCGTATATTGAAGAATCCTTACATTTCTGGGATAAACCCCACTTGATCATGGTGTATGATCCTTTTAATGTGCTGTTGGATTCTGTTTGCTAGTATTTTGTTGAAGATTTTTGCATCTATGTTCATCAGTGATATTGGCCTGTAGTTTTCTTTTTTATGACATCTTTGTCTGGTTTTGGTATCAGAGTGATGTTGCCCTCGTAGAATGAGTTTGGGAGTGTTTCTCCCTGTGCTATATTTTGGAAGAGTTTGAGAAGGATAGGTGTTTAGCTCTTCTCTAAATGTTTGATAGAATTCACCTGTGAAGCCATCTGCTCCTGGACTTTTGTTTATTGGAAGATTTTTAATCACAATTTCAATTTCAGGGTTTGTGACTGGTCTGTTTATATTTTCTAATTTTTCCTGATTCAGTCTTGGAAGGTTATACTTTTCTAAGAATTTGTCCATTTCTTCCAGGTTGTCCATTTTATTGGTATATAGTTGCTTGTAGTAGTCTCTCATGATCCTTTGTATTTCTACAGTGTTGGTTGTTACTTCTCCTTTTTTATTTCTAATTCTGTTCATTTGAGTTTTCTCCCTTTTTTTTTTTTGATGAGTTTGGCTAATGGTTTATCAGTTTTGTTTATCTTCTAAGAGAACCAGCTTTTAATTTTATTGATGATTGCTATTGTTTCCTTCATTTCTTTTTCATTTATTTCTGATCTGATCTTTATGATTTCTTTTCTGCTAACTTTGGGGGTTTTTTGTTCTTCTTTTTCTAATTGTTTTAGGTGTAAGGTTAAGTTGTTTACTTGAGATTTTTCTTGTTTCTCAGGTAGGATTGTATTGCTATAAACTTCACTCTTAGAACTAATTTTGCTGCATCCCATAGGTTTTGGGTTGTCTTGTTTTCATTGTCATTTGTTTCTAGGTATTTTATGATTTCCTCTTTGATTTCTTTTGTGATCTCTTGGTTATTTAGTAGCATATTGTTTAGCCTCCATGCATTTGTATTTTTTACAGCTTTTTCCTGTAATTGATATCTAGTCTCAGAGCATTGTGGTCGGAAAAGATACTTGATACAATTTCAATTTTCTTAAATTTACCAAGGTTTGATTTGTGACCCAAGATATGATCTATCCTGGAGAATGTTCCATGGGCATTTGAGAAGAAAGTGTATTCTGTTGTTTTTGGATGGAATGTTCTATAAATATCAATTAAGACCATCTGGTCTAATGTGTCATTTAAAGCTTGTGTTTCCTAATTTATTTTCATTTTGGATGATCTGTCCATTGGTGTAAGTGGGGTGTTATTGTGTTACTGTCAATTTCCCCTTTTATGGCTGTTAGCATTGGCCTTATGTATTGCAGTGCTCCTATGTTGGGTGCATAAATATTTACAATTGTTATATCTTCTTCTTGGATTGATCCCTCCATCCTTATGTAGTGTCCTTCTTTGTCTCTTGTAATAGTCTTTATTTTAAAGTCTGTTTTGTCTGATATGAGTATTGCTACTCAAGCTTTCTTTTGATTTCCACTTGCATGCAATATCTTTTTCCATCCCCTCACTTTCACTCTGTATGTGTCCCTAGTTCTGAAGTGGGTCTCTTGTAGACAGCATACATACACGTCTTGTTTTTATATCCATTTAGCCAGTCTGTGTCTTTTGCTTGGGGCATTTAATCCGTTTACATTTACAGTAATTATCAATATGTATGTTCCTATTACCATTTTCTTAATTGTTTTGGGTTTGTTTTTGCATTCTTTTCCTTCTCTTATGTTTCCCACCTAGAGAAGTTCCTTTAGGATTTGTTGTAAAGCTGGTTTGGTGTGCTGAATTCTAACTTTTGCTTGTCTGTAAAGGCTTTAATTTCTCCATTGAATCTGAATGAGATCTTTGCTGGTAGAATAATCTTGGTTGTAGGTTTTTCCCTTTCTTCACTTTAAATATGTCCTGCCACTCCCGTCTGACTTTCAGAGTTTCTGCTGAAAGATCAGCTGTTAACCTTACGGGGATTCCCTTGCATGTTATTTATTGCTTTTCCCTTGCTGCTTTAAATATTTTTTCTTTGTATTCAATTTTTGATAGTTTGATTAATATGTGTCTTGGCATGTTTCTCCTTGGATTTATCCTGTATGGGACTCTCTGTGCTTCCTGGACTTGATTGACTATTTCCTTTCCCATGTTAGGGAAGTTTCAAGTATAATCTCTTCAAATATTTTCTCAGACTCTTTCTTTTTCTATCCTTCTTCTGAGACCCCAATAATTCGAATGTTTGTTTAATGTTGTCCCAGAGGTCTCTGAGACTGTCCTCAGTTCTTTTCATTCTTTTTTCTTTATTCTGCTCTGTGGCAGAATTTCCACTATTCTATCTTCCAGGTCCCTTTTCCGTTTTTCTGCCTCAGTTATTCTGCTATTGAATCCTTCTTGAGTATTTTTAATTTCATTTATTGTGTTGTTCATCATTGTTTGTTTGCTCTTTAGTTCTTCTAAATCCTTGTTAAACATTTCTTGTATTTTCTGCATTCTATTTCCAAAATTTTGGATCATCTTTACTCTCATTACTCTGAATTCTTTTTCAGGTAGACTGCCTATTTCCTCTTCATTTGTTCAGTCTGGTGGGTTTTTACCTGCTGCGTAGTTCTCTGTCTTCCCTTTTTGTTTAACTTACTGTATTTGGTGTCTCCTTTCTGCAGCCTACAGGTTCGTAGTTCCTCTTATTTCTGATATCTGTCCCCAGCAGATGAGGTTGGTTCAATGGCTTGTGTACGCTTCCTGATGGTGGGACTGGTGCCTGTGTTCCAGTGGGTGGGACTAGATCTTGTCCCTCTGGTGGGCAGGGCCACATCTGGTGGTGTGTTTTGGGGTGTCTGTGAACTTAGTCTGAGTTTAGGCAGCCTCTCCACCAATGGGTGGGGTTGTGCTCCTGTCTTGCTAGTTGTTTGGCATGGGGCGTCTGGCAGTGGAGCTTGCTGATGGTTGAGTAGAGCTGGGTCTTAGTGTTGAGACAGAGATTCCTGGGAGAGCTCTTGCCAATTAATATTACATGGGGCCGGGTGTTATTTGGTGGTCCAACGTCCTGGACTCGGCTCTCCCACCTCGGAGGCTGAGGCCCAACACCTGGCCAGAGCACCAAGACCCTTTTTGGAAGTCTGAGGTCTTCTGCCAGCATTCAGTAGGTGTTCTGTAGCAGTTGTTCCATGTGTAGATGTATTTTTGATGTATTTGTGGGGAGGAAGGTGATCTCCATGTCTTACTCCTCTGCCATCTTGAAGGTCACCCCCTAGATTCTCAAGTTGGCTCCACAAGCTTCAGGTTTGTTTAGAAACTCCAGTCCCTCTTTTAGCGCTCCTCCACCCCAGCCTAATTGGCTCTGTAGTCTATGCATGGAAGGCTCCAAATACATTTTTATAAAATAAAATTGATGCTATTGAAAGCATGGATTTAAATCTAGTACTTTGAGATAGTTTTGGAAAATAATCCATAAATTATTTTAAGAAAATATTTATGTTACCTATGTGTTCTCTATAATTTGGTTTACTCTTCATTTGAGCAGGGGTGGGGGGAGAGTATGTTACTTCAAAGTATTTGTTAAGCACATGTGCACATGAGCTCCTTGAATAAGGAGAATTTAAGTGCTTTTTGGTGGGAAAATATTATCCTCACTGCTCTTTTCTCTTTCCTCTCCAAGACATGACTCATAGCTATTATAGTTCTCAGTTTCCAATGTGCTCATTTGAAATAAATGATGCTAGAATTCAGAGAATCATTTAGAGCCACTCAAAGCATTTATTAAAAGCGTTTACAGTTAACAAACAAAAATTTGTCATCACAAACTTTAATCAGAAAAAAATGAAACAACAAATGTCTTTGAAGAGACAGGAAGACACAGAGACCTGGAAAATTTGGGTTTGCTGCCTGATCATTTGGCTTTGCTGCTTCATGAGGGAGTGGAAAGAGAACTAGGCTAGCAATCACAGGAGCTGGGTTCTGGTCCTGGCTTCACTGCCTCTTAGCTCAGCAGACTTCAGACAGCCATTCATCCTTCCTAAGCCCCTATTTCTTCATTTGTTAAAAAGAAAAAGGGAGACGATAGTACCTGTTTTCCTTTCCTCTCTATGAATGGTAGTCCATAACCAGCAAACAATCCCCGATCCTGAATCTCTTCTCTCACTGCCCCTTTGCCACAGGCCTTAAATAAAGCCTCAATCTCCAATGAGGACATTTCTCTCAGAGTAGTCTTCCTCCAATCCTATATTTAAAAAAAAAAAAAACTTCTGTCTACTCCTATCTTTGCTCTTTTCATCAATTTTCCCCCTCTCTCACCATTATTCTCCTTCAGTCATCAAAGCTCTGGCCCTAGGCCACCATGTTGCTCTCCAACTCAAGTCTTCCCATCCTTCAGGTAACTTCAGGTGCTGTATTCAAGAGTCAGGCAGGGGCTTCCCTGGTGGCGCAGTGGTTGAGAGTCCGCCTGCCGATGCAGGGGACGCGGGTTCGTGCCCTGGTCCACAAAGAGCCCACATGCCGCGGAGTGGCTGGGCCTGTGAGCCATGGCCGCTGAGCCGGTGCGTCCAGAGCCTGTGCTCCGCAATGGGAGAGGCCACAACAGTGAGAGGCCCGAGTACCGCAAAAATAAAAAATAAAAAATAAATAAATAAAAAAGAGTCAGGCAGGGTGGGGTGGGGTGGGAGAGGGATACATTAGGGGTTTGGGATGGACATATGCACATTACTACACATAAAACAGATAACCAACAAGGACCTACTGTATAACACAGGAAACTCTACTCAATATTTTGTAATAACCTATAAGGGAAAAGATTTATAATTTTTATGTATGTAAGAAAAGTGATACATATATATATATATATATGTATGTATAATGGAATCACTGTGCTGTACACTTGAAACTAAACAACATTGTATTTTTTTTGTTTTGTTTTGTTTTGTTTTTTGCGGTACGCGGGCCTCACTGTTGTGGCCTCTCCCGTTGCGGAGCACAGGCTCCGGATGCGCAGGCTCAGCGGCCATGGCTCACGGGCCCAGCCGCTCTGCAGCATGTGGGATCTTCCCGGACCGGGGCACAAACCCGCGTCCCCTGCATCGGCAGGCGGACTCTCAACCACTGCGCCACCAGGGAAGCCCTAAACAACATTGTAAATCAACTATACTTCACTAATAAAAAAAAGAGAAAAAAGAGTCCATTCAACATACTGTCCCCTTAGTTCCTTAATTTCCTCATCTGCAGTCACTTTCTCACAGGATCGCTTTATCATCACCCCTAGCTATCCCACCTCTACAATCTTTAATTCATATATCCCACACTTTAAACACAAATTTCCATTCTCCCAGCACCTTTGTTCAACACCTCCACCAAACCTGCCTCCTGACCTCCCTGGAGCCTCAAGCCTTCAAGATGCCTCTACTCTCTCCCAACCCACTAGTCCTTTCCTCTCTTCACTTTCCCCTACATCCAGCTTGGATTGCTTTCTTTATCATTTCAATAACTCTTGTAAAAACCTTTGCCAAATACCTTGTGCTCCCCTATTTTCATCTTACACATTTTGCAACATGTTCATCTTAGATACAACCAATAATCCAGTTTCTCCAGGCCTGCATCTGAGGAGCCACATTTTTTTTTCCAGAAAACCCCCAAACAGGGCAGATGGAAATGACTGAATTCATGACCACCAACCTCAAGAGGACCTTCAACCCTTCAGGGCAATTCTTTCGTATTTCTTAGGCCATTTTTCTTTCCTACTCTCCACAAAGGCTATTTCATACTTCTCTGCTCTCAAGCCCACAACTTTCCTATTCTGAAAAGAGCCTCATCTCTTCCTTCAAAATAATTACAGAAGTTTTCAGCAAGGACTCCCTGATCTACTTTTAACCAAAACATAAGAAGCTACCTATAGGAACCTGACCTCCAGTTACTATATGTAGGGCCTCGACCAGTAGCATCAGCATCATCTATAGAGTTTTAGAAATGCAAATTCTTAGGTCCCACTTCAGACCCTCTGAATAAGAAACTCTGGGAGGGAGAGGGAGAGAAATCTGTATTTTAACAAGCCTTCCAGATGATTCAGGTATAAGCCCAGAGTTGGACTACTACTGTAGCAGAACTATTCCTCATCCTCTTAAAGGCCAACAATCAACCTAAGCTCTAGATCTCTTCCCCTCTTATGTTCTCAGGAATTTTTCACTGTCTAGAATCCCTTCTCTTTCCTGTATATTCAGCATCTCCCTCTCCATCTTTCTTACTGACATGAAACATGTTCAAATCTTCTGTATGAGTGATCACTTTACTGGGGATGTTTTACCGTATTGGCACCTTCCCAAAACAGTTCATGCCCTTGACTTCAAAGACATTATATTCTTTTGGGTTTTTCCCTACCTCTCTGGCTAGTTCTTCTCTCTCTCCTTTGCTGGCTCATCGCTTCTTCTCTGCCATTAAATGTTGGGAGTTTGCCTTTTCATTGTACACTAGCAATTTCACTAAGTAAATTTTTCTACTTTCATTGCTTTGAGTGCCATCTATATACAAATTTATATTAACACTTAATATAGACATTTGCCCAGTTCACAGCATTTCTTAAGCATCCTAAAGGCATTCCAAATTCCACATGCTCAAAATTCAACTCATGATCCCCCTCCACTAAAACTAGGCACTCCGTAGTACCCATCTTTCCAATTAAAAAGTACCATCTTTCTCTTTGTCATTTCAAATATTCAATCCATTATAAAAATTCATCAATTTTACCTCTTAAATGGCTTACAATATCTGTTTAATTTTCTTGGTATTCACCACAAATACTCTAGACCAAACTTCTGTCCTCTTCCTTGTGGACTACTGAAATGGTTTCCTAAACAGGTCCTTTTCTCTGCTTCCCTCTAATCCCTCTCCTAAAACACTTGAATGGCTTCCTATTAATCCTAGGATAAAAACTGAAGTCCTTTACTTGAATTACAGACCCTGCACAATGTGTCTCCAACCTCACGCCTGTCACACTCCCCACAGCTCTCCACTTGATCATCACACTGGCCTTCTTTCAGTTCCTGCAAATCTCCATCCCACCCAGAGCCTGCACTGCCCAAACTGCTCATCCTTTCCCCTTTACCTAATTAACTCCCACCCTTCCTTCAAATCTCAATTCAAACATTGTTTTTTCTAAGAAATTTTCCTGAACCAGCCTGATAACAGTTCACATTATAACTTCATATTTATTTGTGTGATGATTCAATTAATGCCCATCTCTCCCATTAAAGTCTAAGCTACATGGAAACAAAGGCAATATCTGGTTTGTTAAGCATGATATCCCCAGTACTTTGCACAGTTCCTGGCACATAGTAGACACTCAATAAAATATGTTGCATATATAGTTATAAGATAATTTAATGATAAAGTGCTTATTTTGTGTCAGAATTAATGATCCTATATATTTTTTGTTTGGTTGGGGGTTTTTTGTTTTTTTTAATTGATTTATTTTTTTACTGAAGTATAGTTGATTTACAATGTTTTGTTAGTTTCAGGTGTGCAGAAAAGTGACTCAGCTATCTATCTATACATATATATAGATATAACTTTTTCAGATTCTTTTCCCATATAAGTTATTACAAAATATTGAGTATAGTTCCTTGTGCTATACAGTAGGTCTTTGTTATTTATCTATTTTATATATAGCAGTGTGTATATGTAACTTCCAAATTCCTAATTTATCAGTCCCACACACCTTTCCCCTTTGGTAACTATAAGTTTGTTTTCTATGTCTGTGAGTCTGTTCCTGTTTCGTAAATAAGTTTATTTGTATCACTTTTTTTAGATTCCACATATAAATGATATGATATTTGTCTTTGTCTGTCTGACTTACTTTACTTAGTATGATAATCTCTAGGTCCATCCATGTTGCTGCAAATGACATTATTTCATTCTTTGTTATGCCTGTGCAATATTCCATTGTATAGCACATCTTCTTTATACATTCATTTGTTGACAGACGTTTAGGTTGCTTCCATGTCTTAGCTATTATAAATAGTGCTGCTATGAACTTTGGGTGCATGTATCTTTTATTTTTAATTTTCATTGGAGTAGAGGTGATTTACAATGTCGTGTTAGTTTCTGATGTACAGCAAAGTCAATCAGTTATACATATACATATATCCACTCTTTTTTAGATTCTTTTCCCATATAGACCATAACAGTATTGAGTAGAATTCCCTGTACTATACAGTAGGTCCTTATTAAATATTGATTTTATATATAGTAGTGTGTATATGTCAATCCCAATCTCCCAATTTATCCCTCCCCCCCTTACCCCCGATAGCCATAAGTTTGTTTTCTACATCTGTAACTCCATTTCTATTTTGTAGATAAGTTCATTTGTACCCTTTTTTTAGATTCCATATATAAGCAATATCATATGTTTGTCTTTGTCTAACTTACTTCACTTAGTATGACAATCTCTAGGTCCATCCATGTTGCTGCAAATGGCATTATTTCATTCTTTTTTATGGCTGAGTAATATCCCATAGTATATATATACCACATCTTCTTTATCCATTCCTCTGTTGATGGACATTTAGGTTGCATTCATGTCCTGGCTATTGTAAATAGTGCTGCAATTAACATTGGGGTGCATGTATCTTTTCGAATTATGGTTTTCTCCGGATATATGCTCAGGAGTGGGATTGCTGGATCATATGGTAGCTCTATTTTTATTTTTTTAAGGAACCTCCATACTGTTCTCCATAGTGGCCGTACCAATTTACATTCCCACCAACAGTGTAGGAAGGTTCCCTTTTCTCCACACCCTCTCCATCATTTATTATTTGTAGGCTTTTTGATGCCGTCTATTCTGACTGGTATGAGGTAATACCTCATTGTAGTTCTGATTTGCATTTCTCTGATAATTAGTGACGTTGAGCATCTTTTCATGTACCTTTTGTCCATCTGTATGTCTTCTTTGGAGGAATGTCTATTCAGATCTTCTGACCATCTTTTATTGGATTGTTTGGTTTTTTTTGATATTGAGCTATATGAGCTGTTAAATTTTTTGAAGAAACCCAAGTCATCCTATAGACTTAGATAAGACCCAAATGTTCATTCTAAAAAAGAGACAATTATTAGAAAGTAGACTCATCTACATATGGATCACAGTCTTAATCAGAGGCCAATCTCACAAGGAGAAGGGGTCATCATTTGTTAAGTACAAGAAAGTAGAGGAGAGAAGCAAGAATAGCACTACACAGCTACTATAATATCCCACACTAATGCTGCTTAGATACTGTCCAAACAGAAAAGCTACATTCATGTCAGGCCTCCAAGCTTGGTTGTCACTGTGTGTGTACTGCTTCATGGCTACTCTCTCTGGGCCAAGTATAGTCAAGGCTTTCCACCATGAAAATATTAGAGCATCACTCTTGCATCTTTCCCTCTCACCCTGAAAATGCTTTTCTATATTTTATATAGCAGAGAGATCACAGGCATATGAGAAAACACAGTATGCGGGGCGGGGGGGGGGGATTCCTTAAGCTTAGAAAGGCAAATCATCAAATTGTGCCAATTACTTATTTCTGTAATACTTCAGTGTATGAACCACAATTTATACACCACTACCATTAAAAACTGCAGTATCTGTATGCAATTATAAGAATAATTAAACTATGGATTTAGATAGAAACTAGTAGTGAGACAGGACCACTAACCTTAAGAAAGATCTATTCAGTCTACATGAACAATAAGTCAGAAATCTTTCTAACACTGTCAGGTAATCAGTATGTCACAGCTTTCCCCCATGAGGGGAGACAAAAATCTAATGATCATTGACTCCATCTGAAAACAGCCAAAATCACATCAACAGATGGGTGACTCTCAATTAGCCATTTGTTAACCAATGTGGATGTCTTGGCAGCTCTCATGCAACTTCAACAAAATGAAGGAAGGAAGGCATGAACAAGGATGAAGGGATGAGTTCTCCTGGATCACGTTTAAAATTTTTCATGACTGCTTATATTCTTGATAGAAAACCAATTTGATGGAAAAATAATAACAAGAGAAAAAGAGACTCTTAGCCAACACAAATGGGGGCCCTTTCTCCAAGACCTTTATGGGTTACTATGTTTCTCAGAAAAGTTAACTTTTTGACTTTAAATCTGCTAATATCAGAAATATTAAAGGAAGAGGATACAGCCCTGAGTAACGCTCTATAATTATTAAAATTATAAACAAATTATTAATTTATAATAAAATTTATTCAGTATTTTCCTTTTAATAGCATTGGTTTTCATGCCATTAGAAATTTACAAATGTTAATGTTCAAGGACACATCTCAAGGCTTAAAATAGAGAAAACTATCTCCAAAACAAAAGCTTACCACCTTTAGACCAAAATGTATAAGAATCACCAAGATGCTTGTTAACAATGTAGATTCCAAGGCATGTCTCCATAAATTTCAATTTAATAGAACTGAGGTATGGACAAGGAATGTGAATTTTAGTAAGTACTCCAGATGATTTATCTGAAGAGTACACCTTAAAAAAAACTGTCATGGAAAAAGAAATTTAGATTACTCCTATTCTTTAAATGTTAAAGAAAAGTAAAACCTTACCTCCTACAAATGCAGTGCAAGAGCAAGGTACAATATTTTAATATCCTCAGTTTTTCATATGACTTATTACCAGGACATGCCAGTAGATTCTAGATCCAGTGTTTCTCAGACTTTACTGTTCATAATAATCCCCTGGGGATCTTGTTAAAAATGTTGATTCTGATTCATTAGGTCTGGTGCAGGGCCCGTGGTTCTGTGCTTCTGATAACCTCCCAGGTGATGTTGATGTTGCCAGACTGCAGGTCACATGTTGAGTCGCAAGGTTCTAGACAGTGGTACTCAAACTTCAGCACGCATCAGAATTACCTAGTAAAAACACAAATGGCTATCCACACCCAAGTTTCTGATTCATATGACCACAGAGACAGAGATTGGACTGATGCAGCTGCAAGTCAAAGAATAGTGGCAGCCACCAAAACTCCAAAACACACACAAAGAAAGAAAGGAAAAAATGTATTCTCCCCTAGATCCCACCCTGGAACCCAGCCCTACCAACACCTTGAGTCTGGAGTGGTGCTGGAGAATGTGCACTTTTGACAAATTCACAGGTGATAATGATACACTTTGTAAATTACTGTTCTAGGCCATCGTCTTGGGGAGGTATTATCCCTGAGAAACACCTTTCAGAACTTAGATTTTTCTCTTTTCTCAAACTCTTTGAAGAGTTCTGGCAATCAGCAAAACAAGGTATCGCCACAGATCCTAAAGAAGAGCACAATCACTGTCTCCTGTTATTTCCCTTCTCTGGTCTTTTGGGAAACAGAAAGGA
Source organism: Leucopleurus acutus (assembly GCF_964270905.1). Taxonomy (NCBI): domain Eukaryota; kingdom Metazoa; phylum Chordata; class Mammalia; order Artiodactyla; family Delphinidae; genus Leucopleurus; species Leucopleurus acutus. The sequence continues at coordinate 75,246,823 of NC_139145.1, read as the reverse complement.
CATGAACAGTAAAGGAAAGTGCATGTCTTCAATTTAAAACAGATGAATAGAGACTCATTTTAGGCAGAGATAAGAAGACTTTGTGTACTTGGAATTTATAGCTTATTTTTACCCTAGTACAAAGCTTTGAAATGATGTCACTTTCCTCTAAAATCTATAACCTAATGACCGTCAGACAAAAATCCCTCTAGGGAGGCACTTATAGGATGGGGGCGGGTGACTCTGGGCTGACAAGCTCTTTCCATCACCTTCATGAGACTCCTATTAGTCCTTTTAGCCAGAAAGTGCTTTCTGTGATGGAACGTGCCAGCATCCGTATGGGGCTCGAGCTAGTCACCACCATGATGTGGCTGAGCAATGAGTGAAGTGGTACAGCTACGCTCAGGCTTCCCTGAAGAACCCGAAATGTCCACATTTTTTTTGTTTTTTTGAGTTAGAGAATTAAGGGTCTTATTAAAATGTGCTTTATCTTGTAGGGCTAACCTGTAGACATCACTAATCTCCACCTTGGCTTGCATCCATGTAGTCACAAAATAGCTTTGAGCATCTGCCGTGGGCCAAACATGGGTCTAGGCACTGGAGATGCTTGTCGCAAGAGTGACAAGATCTCAGCTCACATGGAGCTTACACTGAAAGGGGGGAGGGAGCTAGTAAATAAATAAGAGAACAAGGCCACTTCAGAGAGTAGTAAATGATGTGGAAAAATAAAATAGTTTGAGAAGATTTTAAAAGGGACTGCTTCTTTACACTGGATGATTAGGGAAAGTTTCTGTGAAAAGGTAATTAGTAAGCTAAGATATGAGTGACAACAAAAAGCCAACCATGGTGTTCATCAAATTACCTAGCCAAAGTCACTTACTATTTTAGTGTATTTTTAGGGCATAGGAGACAATTTTTGATGAGGGAGGAACAGGGAAAAATCAGGAAAGTCTAAAGAATTGGGTGCTGCTTTAGCAACAGGACTGGTGGGTGCGTGGGCTGCCATAGAGGCCTTGGGTTGCCAGAAACTACAGGAAGGCATGGGTTTTTCTGGATGGGTTATATTCTGAGCCACACCTCTCAACTATTTTTGAAATCGATGCATTAAAAATAGTCAAGCTCCAATCTGGTGAGGTTCTAACCCCAACTGAGTCATTGCAGTGGTGAAATACTTAATTATTTTCAGGTTTGAGCAGCTGTGAGGGCCAGCCCCACAGGCACACACTTCAAAGACTTGGCAGTTGTTCTCAATCTTTCTATTTCTGAAGCAGCAAAGAGCAGCACTGAACTTTTGCCAGTCTGGACAATATGGTCCATCAAAGCTTACTGAAGACCCCGACTAGGCAGATCCATGTTTGAGGTTCTTCAGTGAATTCAGAAGAACAGTATCCAGCATCCCAGCGTCCCAGCCCAAAGTGCACCCAGAAACCCATTCCCACCCCCTCCCCTGCAATGCCCCCCAACTCCAGTTTCTTCCCATCTTTCATCTGGATAGATTCAACTTTAAAGGCAGGTAGAATTTTCTAGTCATTCAAGAATAATCATCGATTCACATCTTGCCGATTGGTTTGTCATTCTTAAAGTTTACTGTCAAAAGGTATGGCACTCAATGTTCTGAAGGGTTTCCATTCATAGGTGGAGAAAACAAGAAGGGCTTGGGTGGCAGTTGTCAGTACCAGCATTGGTCTTGGTTAAATATGTGAAGCGTGGACATTTTCGATGAGATCCTCTTCCATCTGCATTCCTCTCTTGTTCTTCCTTCTCTCCCACATGCTTCCCAGGGCTTGCTTCTGGGTAACATGCTTTTATATTGGTTCTCCATTACACCATTCCCAAATTCTGAAAAATTTTTCATTCTCCTTTCTGCATCACAATCTACCTCTTTCCCATTCCTTCAAATCCCCGTTAGGCAACTGGTTAATCTGAAAAATTAATTCTAGAACAGTGCTACTCAAAGTGTAAAGCCCCTACCAGCAGCAGCAGCATAACATGGGAATTTACTAAAATGTAAAATATCTGCCCATCTCCAACCTAATGGATTCTGGGGGAGGGAAGTAGTAATCTGTGTTTTAGATGCACTTTACATGATCCTTACATATACTTATAATTGAGAAACACTGTTATGGGGTATAAATAAGAGATTGTGGATTATTGTCACTTCCAGATGTCGTATGTCTGCTTTTTAAAGAGGCACTGGGAGCCTTTTTCTAAAAGCATAGCTATGTGAAAACTGGGGAGATGTCCTTTTGTGTACCACTAACCATCCTACCTACGTAGGATGGAGCCACTGGCTTCTACGGCCCTGAGAACCACACTGATGACAGAGAGGCTGGCTTCAAACAGGGACCTCAGAATGGACACTCAGAAGCCATCAGAACATCTTGTTTGAAGCTCCTGACAGGTAGATTAGAATACCGTGGCACTCAGCCACAGCCCCAATGTTCAGAAGAGAAAGAAAAAGAGCTCCTAAAACATCCTCCCTCACGATGCTAATGGCCCACCTCTAATGACACATCATTTATTGAATGTGAAAGGAGGTCTGATATGGGCAAGGTGTGATGACCTGGCAATTTATTTTACTTACTGGTGTCACAGACATGTTTCTGTGGGCTCAGCAGGGTCAAAGAGCTTAAAACGTTATCTACAATAAGACAAACATGTAATTTTCCTCTTGCTTTATTCTTCTATTTTGCTCTTAATGATTAATTAAGAGACATTCCTCTACTTGAGAAATTTGAGATGAGGCTGTACCAACCATTATGGTCATTCATAATAGCTAACATCTACAAAATTAAGCTTGCTTGGGAACCCATGGGCCAGAATTTCCAGCTGAGGAAGAATTTTTATTAAGCCTTATGTGCCCCCCGCCAAATCTTTTCTGTACAGTAACATCCTCCCAGGCATAAATTTTCCATCAGAATTCAGCCTTCTCTGTAAAGTCTTTTAGGATGATGTGTCTTCTGGCTGGCAGTGTTTGAAAGTCAAGCAAACAAGCCTTCCAGGGCTCACATTGAGTTAAGAAAACATTTTCTGCATGACATTTAGGGCCAAATTAGGGACCAAAGTCCTCATTCTTTTACTCAAGACTAGGTTTATGTCTCCACAGGCAATGTGAAATGGAGTGTGGAGAAATGATCTCATGAAATAAATTAATTTAGACAGGATGCCTGGTTTGCTCATACCCCACAGAGTGTGTGTGTGTGTGTGTGTGTGTGTGTGTGTGTGCGCGCGTGCGCGCGTGCAAGTGCCCGCGCCTGTGCATGTGGGTTTAAGAGCAGGTTAGGGAAACAGTAACAATGAAGAGATGAAGGGAGAGCTCTACACAGCGGTAAGATCAGGCTTTTTCTCTAAGCTCCGCCACTTACCAGTCATGAGACCTTAGGCAAGGCTTCCTGAGCCTCTGTTTCCTCGACTGTTATATGATTTTATGAGACCCATTTGACTATTTCCCTCAGGGTTGTGAGGAACAGAAGGGTAATTAACAACAGTATTCCATACTGATATATCAAGTTCAGTGTTACCATCATTAACTGTCCCTTCTAATATCTGCACAATTAGAGACACATTTTCTGGGGTACGTGTTCACACACCATGGCTTTGAACTTTCATTCTTTCCCACCTGGACCTTGGAGCCACACACTTACCAACACCAGATGAACTCGCTGTCCCAGTAATGATCCCAATCATAGCTGCCTCCAGAACAAGATATCAGAATAGGAAATTGAATCTGAGCTTCTCATATGGAAGGCCAGGGCATTAGTCATGGTGAGCACACTGGGGGTTTTTCATCTGTGTTTGACTGGTTAGGTTCAGTAAATCGCTTTCATTTTTCGTCAAGAGATTCCAAGTTTTATATATTTATTATCCCTCTCATTATTTCACAGCCAGCAGCGTATTTTACTTGTAGCAGTGCCTAACTTGGAATAATTTTGGAAACCACAGTGCTTATGAGGCATGGCTTACTGGGGCACCAGCAAGCAAACCTTGCTCTTTATTAACAGACTGGGTTAAATATTGCTTACATTTGCACCATGGTGTGCCCTGCCATTTCACCTTCTTTTCCTGAACAACAGCTAGAGAACATGGGTATAATTCAACCCGGGCCTCCCCATCCCCCTATCTCCACCTTGTCACAGTTTCAAGGAAGCTGGTATAAATATAATTTATGTCACTCCCCGCATTCATACTGAAAGGTATTGACCATTGAGTGGCGATGGCAATACCGTTATTTTCACAGCAAATGGCTTCAGTGAAATATAGTACAGGGTTGCCTCTTCCTCCTTCAAGCCACAGTCTACTCTTAAAAAATTAGTGTCCATGGGTGGTTGTCAATATAGATCAACCTAAGGGGAAAAATATGTCTACTGAGAAGTTCTTTGGCCTGAGACTATAATGCACAAGGAACATGGTGATTACAGATGGATTTTTGCCTCTATATATGTTTTTGTTCTTTTCCCACACTGCCCCCTCTGTGAGTTCACTTGGCTCATATTTTACTAGTATGACCATAAAGGAGTGAGTTTAGGTCACCCAGTTTATTTAACAAAACACAATTTGAGCCTCTGCCTTCAGAAATCAAATGTCTATATGTTTCAGTTAGTGTTATTTTTATAAATTTATTGAGATTATTGAATTGACACATTTTTCGCTGGTAAGGAAGATTTGGGTCATTCTTGTGAGTTCCCATTCAGACAATAAGATGAGATGGGAGGAGGAGGAGAGAGGTAGTATTAGAATAAGAGGAAAAGAAAGAGGAGGAGGAGAAGACGGAGGGTAACATTCATGCTTATTCACTTTGGAATCAGGAGAGTAATAGAGAGTCTTACAGCAGGAAGTATCTAGAATGTCATTAATCGTATCTCAGTCTGGCTCTTGTGCATGCAAAGGACCTTAACAAATCAGTCACACTATTCTCTTTCTTCAGCTCACCTCAGAAATTCATGACAATACCACTGTTTTAAAAACTTAGGAAAAGACAGTCCTATAACTTTCTGAGTTTAAACTGGGCTAAAAATGGGGTTGTTGAACTGCTTTATCCCAGCACCTAGCACAATGCCCAGAACACTCAAAAAATCATTTTGGAGTGATGAGTGAGTGAACAGAGAATGTTTTCCTTGGATCTGTACTAACTAGCTCAGGTACAGTATGGTAAAGTGGTTATGAACCGAGACTATGAAGCCAGATTTGGTTTCAAATCCCAGCTCTGCCATTTCTTTGACCTTGAACTTTTTTGTATCTCAGTTTCCTTACCTGTAAAGTTAAGATATTAGGATCTACTTCATAGGATTGTAGTGAAGATAAATTGAGTAGACTCTTCTTAAAATAGTGCATGACATAGTGAATCTATTGAAGTGTTTGCAGGGCAGCCATGTTGCATAACTCTATGGAACACTTTCCACACCACAATCTACATGAATAGCACCCCCTAGAGTTGTGCAGTGTACAACCTTCAAAGTCACACAGTGGCCCTGACCCTTTGCTATTATTAATTATTATACTCTGCTTAGACTGATTTTCTCTTATTCCTTTTTGCTCCAGTATCCAAAAGTTATGCAGAGAAATATGTGCATGTGTTATCTGAAGTGCAAAATAAGAAATACCTTTTGTACACATGTAAGAAAATTAAAGCATTTTCTGTACTATGTGCCTTTTTAAATATTTTCCTTCCCCAAGCATGTGGAAAAACCTTCCAAATGAAGAGAATAAGGTCTATTCATTCAGGTAATAGCAATACACTTGGCCCAGGACCAAATCAGTTTCTTTAGGTTGAGAACATGCATACTTGCCAGCCTCAGCATTATTCTGTGATAGCCTGGAAGAAAGGAACAGTATTGAGAGAGGTCAAAAAGGGCTGCCCAGAAGTATGTCTAGTGGAATGTCTAGATCCCATCTCCAGAAACCAGGAACCGCTAACCACCTAACAGACCAAAGCAGAGAAACCTCCATTGTGCCAGTCCCCTCTGATGGACCATAATTTTTGCCTCATCAGAAACACGCAAAGACAACTGCCTTAAGAGCATGGAGAAACCAGTTCCCACCCCTTGAGTTCTAGCTGCTCCTTCCTTCTCAGTGTTCAAATCAGTGTCCTTTCGTGGCTTACAAGGACAACTTCACAAACAGAAAGATAGTTTTCTAAAAAAAATAAATAAAGGGGAACATATGTATATGTATAACTGATTCACTTTGTTATAAAGCAGAAACTAACACACCATTGTAAAGCAATTATACCCCAATAAAGATGTTTAAATAAATAAATAAATAAAGGACAAAATTAACTTTAGAAACTCAGATTCTTTTCAGACGGAGAATTCCTTTCCTCCAAGAAACTTGCACTTAAAACTCAGTTAACAAAAATCCTCTCAGAAGCTGAAGTTTGTTTTTTAATATTTACCACAAGGTAATTAAATAGCCATTCACAAAAGTCCAGTGAGGAAATGAAGATGCATTACCAAAAAGAGGAAGGATTTGCGCTTTTTTTTTTGCCATTCCTAGAGGTTAAAAGCAAAAGAATTGCTCCTCCCCCCAAGTTATTATAAAAAGATGCCTGGATAAGTGAGAATTATAATCCCTAGAATTGCAAAGAAAAAAAGGAGAGTGGGAGTAGTTTCTTTCACGCTGTTGATTTCTCCTACCTCACCACCCTTTGGCCCAAACCTACTGAAATACGCGACAGAGGCGAACACTAAATTCTGGACTGATCTCAACTTGCCATTGTCTGAAGTTGAAAAATAAGAAAGGAAGAGACAAAGAGAGGGAGGAAGGAAAGAAGGAAGGAAGTGAAAGTGGAAGGAAGGAAGGGAATGGAATGGGAGGTAAGACATTCAGTGTATTTGCTTTCTGCAGCAAATAATAGAAAATACCACAAGAGATGAGCCCTCCAGGGTGGATGTATCCAGGTCCAGCAGAAGCTTTCCATCTTCCCACTTCTCATCCTTCGCATATAGACCTTTATCCTCAGGATAATGAGGTGACCAAGCACCTGAAGAAATCTCATTCACATTTGAGGCAAAAGTAAGGCAAATAGGCCCAAAGCTTTCTAGTTGATGGTCTTTGTCTTTTTATTTGCAAAAGGAAGCCAGTCTTAGAATACTTCCCTCTATATCTCACTGGTAGAACTGTACCTGGTGATCACCACTGGATGAGACAGGTCTAGGGAATTTCAGATTTCCACTTCTGAGTTAGAGGAAAGCAAGGAAGATGATTGGGAATAGGTGTAGATTCGGCCAACCCAGCTCAGCAAAATGGACTGCAACAAATGCATTTAAAATGAAAGTAATTGAATTAAATTAGAAACCTTCCAGAATGTCCTGAACTGTTTTAGAGCAGCATCTGTGGTTGTAATGAGAACCTGACAATTAAATGCCAAGTCAAACAACACACTTGTTCATTCTTTATGCAGAGTAAGTATTCTGGCTCTATAAGAAATCTGGAGAAAAGGAGTATTTGCAATTCATTTGACTGGGGTATATTCCAACTTTTGTTATACTGTATGGCGTAGAGAGGAAGAACATGGACTTTGGAGCCAAAGAGGCTTAGGTTCAAATTCTGACTCTATCACTTATAAGCTGTATGACCTTGGATAAGTAATGGGTTAGTTTCTATAAAATCCTATTTGTTTGGGCTTCCCTGGTGGCGCAGTGGTTGAGAGTCCGTCTGCCAATGCAGGGGACACAGATTCGTGCCCCGGTCTGGGAAGATCCCACATGCCACGGAGCGGCTGGGCCCGTGAGCCATGGCCTCTGAGCCTGCGCATCCGGAGCCTGTGCTCCGCGACGGGAGAGGCCACGGCAGTGAGAGGCCCACGTACCGCAAAAAAAAAAAAAAAAAAAAAAAAATCCTATTTGTTCAGAGTAGTACTTAAATCCGATAATTATGTAAAACACCATGGCAGAATCTGCCAACTGTGCTCCACTTCTTTCTTGGTGGTAGAATTGTACTTGGGAAATACCTGCCCAGCCATTGACTACATTTCCCAGACCTTCTGGCAGCCAGGGGCAGCCAGCGGACTAAACCCCACCGAATAGAATTTAAGCAAAATGACACTTCTTAGACCATAAACACTGCACAGCACAATCCGCCACACTGAATTTCCACTTCCTGCTGACTGGAATGGCCCCAGAGGGACTGTTGGAGACCACACAGACTACTGTGAGCCTGAGCCCCGAGTGACTGGAACAACTAGTCCAGACTCTGACCTGAGAGAGAAATAAATCTCAACATTCCTTAAGCCACTAATTTATTGTTCAGTCTCATTATAGTAGCTTAACCTACCTTAACATTGATCCTGGCACACAGTAAGCCCTCAATAAATTGTAGCTACCCTTCAAATAATCAGGAAGAAGGAAATGTCATTGTATATATTTTTTGCTTTTGCAATGAAATCACGGTATTAACACGAATAAGCAACTGAATCCCTCTGTTTCCCTGTTCTAAAATCTATAAAGTTATCTTTTAACAGACTATTGCATGTTTATTAAATTAACCTTTTCAAAGACCATTGAGCACCTAAGGCTAAATTCTAATAGTTTAGTGAAAAATAATATAAGAGTGAGTGTTGACACAATTACCACGTTACTCTTACACAAGAATTCTTAAGCAAAGACTGTTGTTATTGAGGAAATAATAAGAATACACTAATCTAAGAAAGATGAAGGAATAAAACCCTTAGGGGAACTCTCTGATCATATAGTTTCAAATAAAACTCTAGTGATTCAGTCAGAGCCATATTGACTTTAAGAAAATAGTAACTTAAGTAATCATAACTGAGTTCCATTCAAGTAAAAATATTTAACATGCTCAAGGTTCAAATATATATATATATATATATATATTTTTTTTTTTTTTTTGTGGTATGCGGGCCTCTCACTGTTGTGGCCTCTCCCGTTGTGGAGCACAGGCTCCGGACGCGCAGGCTCAGCGGCCATGGCTCATGGGCCCAGCCGCTGCGCGGCATGTGGGATCCTCCTGGACCGGGGCACGAACCCATGTCCCCTGCACTGGCAGGCGAACCCCCAACCACTGCGCCACCAGGGAAGCCCGGTTCAAATATTTTAAATCATTAAAATAAATTACCCAACTACACAATGATAGGAGAATTTGGGGTTTTGTACATCTTTCACTTGTTAGTTTTTTAAATTCCCGAAGACTTTCTTTTCAGTAAAAGAATTTATGTAAAGTATGCCTCCTCTCTTTTGACCTCTACTCTCACAACAAAGTAGGAGACCGCTTTATAGAAAGTGAGTCATTTATATATGCATACGTATCCCTTTTTTTCCTCATAATTTATAAATCTAAATTTAGCTCTCCTGGCTCTGGGGAGCATTGTAGAGCAATCCTGAAGGAACTAACTTACTTGAAACAGAGAGTGTCATGGATTCTTTTGATGTATAGCAATTAGACAGGGGCATTTGATTAAAAAGAAAAAATCAGTGTAGCCAGTTACCTTCTTACAGAAATCAATATATAAGAGTATAGAATAAAGGATGCACCTAATAAGCAACTTATTGTCTCAAGTCCAATATGAATATACTTTTCTTTTTTAAAAAGAGAAGTTAATCACAGGTTCCCTATTTTAAAGTCTTTTTAAAAAATATTTTCATGTTTATTTTCCTTTTGGACACTTTTTTTTAGGCCGTGCTGCACAGTTTGTGGGAGTCCCCCCCCCCCGCAATCAGGGATTGAACCCACACCCTCGGCAGCGAAAGCACAGAGCCCTAACCACTGGACTGTCAGGGAATTCCCCAAGGATTCCCTATGTTCAAGAAGTATATTAGTTCCCTAAGAAATGATCACCAAATGGTTTTTTTCCCTTTGATCCCTAGATATCTATATTTTCTGCCTTTAATATTTAGGATTAATATCTAGATTCATAAATATGTGTTCTTTTAGTGTGACAGATTGCCTTAAACTTTGACTTTTTCATCTTACCCACACTTTTGAAGTGAATTTATAAACATGTATTTAAATTTGGGCTACATTTCGATACTTTCGATATCTAATTGAATATTAGATAAACTATGATATATTCACATACTTCTTTAGCATCTATTAAGTGTACAGCACTGGGGAAAGCACCCCTAGCCCCCTTTAAAAAGATAGAACTACAGGTAGAGCAATGGGCAAGACCTTTGAAACCTCTTGGTTGACCATCCTCTATTTCTGAGGAGGGAAAAAAAGTTGGAAGCAATTTTTCCTATATCCAGGATCACAAACCCAAGTCACAAAAGCCTAGCTCTTCTCATTCCCAGTTCAATGCTCTTAGTGCCTCAAATATATCATTTATTCATTCAGCAAAAATGTTTATCAAATATCAACTATTTGCTATTTCAAGTGCCAAGCACTGAGGATAAAATGAGGTGGGAAGTTTTTAAATTGCTTTAACAGCTGTTCTCAAAATGCTTCTCAGAGAGAGAATGGTCTTGGTTTGTGAAAGTGCCTTGATAGAGGCTGAGGGTAAAAAGTAATCTTTAGGAGACTTAGAATTGGCTGAGCCAAAGCTTCAGGAAGAAAAGCCTGTTGATGATGCTGTTCAGACTTGGCAGTCGTACGGAGGCACACAATGAATTGCAGTTTTCTTCATCACTGTAAACAAAATGGAAACAACCAAAATACCTATTAAAATTAGAATAGAACATGACTTTTTGATGGCTATGCCATAAAGTACTAAGGAACAGCTTATAATAATGAAGTCAATAATATGTACTAACAGGGAAAACTCTTCCAGACATATTACCAATTGAAAAAGCAAGCTATGGAATAGCTCAGCCATTTCATACCAGTTATGTTAAACATACTCCAAAATACTCTATACTTTGCAAAGGAAATATATATACAAAGAGCAGTTATCTGGAAGGATACACACTAAGCAGACAGCAATGCTCACATCATCTCCGTAGGAGACCTAGATTCCACATGCTAGTCAAAAAAACTTGACCCATATCTTTAGAGTTTTAATTTTTACCAGGAGAATATATTTTTTTAACATCTTTATTGGAGTATAATTGCTTTACAATGGTGTGAGAATATATTCTTTTGTTGCTTATATAATCAAACTTTAAATATTTTAAAAATAATTTTAAAATGAAATGAACTGAAACAACATATTTATGGATTTATGAATTCTTATTTATGGATCCTAAATTTAAATATGTTTTTAAAAAATCAAATTTAACTTGAAATATTTTAATAGCACTAAAGCAAAATATAAAGGATATTGAAATACTAGTTGAATTTTAAGATCCATAATAGAATAAGCAAGAATATTTAATAAATAAGAATGGTTATTAAAAGAGATATTTGATACTCGTAAATTTTCTTAAAATACAGTTTATAAAATTACTCTCATAGGTCTCACTTTCATATTTTATTAATTTATTAATATTTTTTAAAAGAATATTTACAACCTAAAATGGTTTTGACCATGAAAAGGATTAGCTGTTGTGGACTAAATATTTATAGCGGCATGAGATAAGTAAGACCTTGTAAAATCTAGCCCCTTTTTAGCTTTAAGAAATAGCAGTAAACACAAGAAGGTGATCTAATATGCACCCCAGTGTGGATCAAGAAATTTTACTTAGTTATATGTCTGTATGTCTTGGGGGAAATATATTAAAGTACAATTTTAATGAGAATTTTCAAAGCTATTTGATTTCCTTCCTCTTGATAATCAAGACTAAAACTGCAAGTCCCTTCCTCCTGTATAACAAAAGTATTCTGATCCTGTGAGAGCTTGTGGTCACTTCAGCACCACCTCTCTAACTATGAGTTTTACCTATAATCTTATCTGTATGAGATTATCTTGACTCAGTCTTAAGAAAGTTGTATTTAAAATTCTGAGATAGTAACTTCTGTGAATTACCTGTCACTGTGGGAAACATGGGGAATGAAGGACTAGATCAAGCCTGTTGAGATTTTTTAACTTGTTTTTCCAGAAATATCAGATGTGAACTTAACAATTATCCACGTAAATAGAAGGGAACAGCCAAAAGTTATTTCTATTTTAATGTGGAAGGCATTAGATAATTTCTGAAGTAAATTTGCCTCCTTAATTATGTTTGTTTACATTGACTCTAAAATGACTGTGGTTTGTATTCCTGAGCATGTATGGATTGATTTTCAGAGAAGGTGCTCAGAAGTAAGACAGGAATACACATGGTTTTAATAATGACTGTGGATACCCTACGAAGTACGTAATCCACACAAGGATAATAAAAGACCTTTTAGTTCACTCAATTATCTGGTTAGATAAATATAGACTAGCCAGGCTTCCCTTGTCCTTTTAGCACACTTTTGCGGGGCCTCCTTCCAGGTCTACAAGTACAGGCTCTAGGAATACATACTCATTGTTATTCCAGGTAAAATATTTTTTACAATCAGTGAATCATTAAACCCAGCGAAGGTCACTCACACTGTTAATATTTTCTTCAAGATATTCTTACACAAGACCCAGGAAAATAGGCAGACAAGAATTCAGTCTATGTGAGTAAGGACAATTACGAATCCTCAGAACCAAAGCTCCCACCATCTCTGTCCTTCCTGCCTTCATTTTTATCCTTTCTTCTTCTTTCATCCAGGTCTGAAGTATTTCCCACAAGGACCCAGGGCAGATCCCAGTTCTCCTAGGACATGACATGTTGGTTTTTCAAGGGAAATGCCTTCTCCTGAAGTTTTTTAAGGTTCCCCACCCCCCTGAAAAAAAAGATAGAATAAAAACTAAAGACGTTGAGAGACCACCTTTCTCCTTTCAACTTTAATTCAACTTCAGATTATTCACAAAGGCTCAAAGTCAAATAGTGTTATATAAGTGTTATATACAGTTAAAGGTGGGGGTGTGGGTAGGTGGCAATCATCTAATTCAGAACAGTCATTTGTAAATGGGAAATGGAAATGGAGTCCCACAGAGAATGAGTGATTTGTCTAAATGCACATTGTGAGTTGATGGCCAACTCTGATCACCTGGACCCAAGACCTTAAGACTTCCAGGGAAACCCTAACCAGAAAAATAAAATTAAGAACTATATTTAATATCTTATAATAACCTTAATGAAAAAGAATCTGAAAAAGCATATATATGTAAGTATATATATGTGTGTGTGTGTGTGTGTGTATATATATATATATATAATATATATGTAAAACTGAATCACTTTGCTGTATACCAGAAACTAACACAACATTGTAAGTCAACTGTACTTCAATTAAAAATAAGTTAAATCTCCTTCAGAAAATATTATATACTTCAGTATGAACCCTAAGACAAGTAGCTTGAGAACTATGTCTAATTTGGGTTTTTCTGTAGTGCAACTAGAAGACTACCTGGGGTTGACAATATTTCAAAATTTCTTTCCTAATTATGAACATCTATTTATCTGGATGACCTAGTCTCGTATTTTTCCAGTATATTCAAACTGAGTGTGTGAATCTTTGCAAAAGTAGTATTTCTTGAGTTATTTTTCCGGGCCCTTTTAAAAGTCCTGCTGTGAAAACTATTCAAGCTAGAATATGCTAATAAGGAATGGAACTCTTTCTGCTGATAACATGGTTTCCATTAGAGCATAGTCTACATTTGTAGTTGAAAACCTTATTAGTTGAGTTACTATTGTATGATCAAAAATACTTCACATTTGCAAAAAGAAGAAAAATATATTAGAATAAGGTCAGTTTGACAAAAGTGTGATATTTGCAAAGAGAGCCAAGGGTTATCCATCTAAAAGGCCAAGTTAAATAAGATACAATTAGACCTCATTTGGCCCCCTACCTCTCAGGATTAGTAAACTCACATTTCAGCTATCTTGGGGGAATGAGTTTCGCCTTAATTATCTTGTTTCCGTTGGCCCATCCACATTCTTCAGACTCTTCTGACAGGCACTTTCAGCAAATATCACACTTCCTTGTGTCTTGCTGACCTTTTTTTCAAACTGGCTTTTCCTTTTCCTTCTTAAATGTTTTTGAAGAGATATCATATTTTATTTTGCTTAGAAAGATAAAATAAAGGATGAAAATGTATTCATCTACATGGCCATGAGAAGAAAACAGACATCAACAACGGAATTTTTAGAAAAACATACTCCCAACCAGTTCTGAAGATGCAGTCTTGTCTACAAGATGTACATGGCCACTAAACCTATGGTCTCCTGCTACACAGTGTGATCTCAAAGATGAAAAAATTCAGAGAAAAATATCTGAAATGCCAAAAATTAGCACAATGGAAAAATTTAGACCAAAAATTTAAATTTCAAAGGTGCTGAATGTGAACTAACTTGAAGTGACATAACACATTACTACACTTCAAGAGGATCTGAAGTTACCAGAAGTCTCCAGCATTTCTACCCGTTACCTCCACATCAGTTTCCCACTCTGGATGCCTCTTACCATCTATTTTTTCTGCTCTCAAGTTGCCAAGACTCACACGAGAAAGGCATAAAGTGTGCTGACTACTACAGGTTCATTCTTTGTTAATACCTTCAGGGTGTAGAAACACATGGACTTTGACAAAAGACAGGCCCTCATCTCCACCCTATCTAGAGTCTCTTTCTGGTGGTCTTATTCCTTCTCACAGCCTGAAATGTCATCTCTTGGTGCCCTGTGTCACCACTACTGTGCTGGACTGGGAAGCTCCCCAGATTTCACAACACCTGAATTTGTGTATAAGTTCCACCACTGACTAGCTGAATAACCATGAGCAAATTACTTGAATTCTCTGCTTCTCATTTTCCTCCTCAGTTAAATCAGGATAATCATCTTTATCATGGAAATCCACTGTGAGGAAAGGTATATAATGTCCATAGTATAGTGTCTGGTACATAACTGGGTCATAATCATAATACTTCACTGTGACTCAGCAATTTTTCCTTTCTTTCTGTTTGACTTTATTGCATTCCTCACAGGAGGTACTCTAGACAGCTCCCACAGCCCTAAGATTCCCAGCTCTCCGTCTCACTCTTGGCCACCTTGATGTCTATACAACAAGGAAATCAAAGCCATCCTGCCAATGGTTCATGGACCCCTCTCCAGCTGTCCCAACACCCTACCGAGCTCAGAGTTTCTCAGTACTTCACTCAGACTTTCTCAGTACTTCACTCAGACTTTCCTTCGGGCTGTCTCACAGGGAGAGGCACCTCCACCCCTTACCCAGGCATACTGCTTTACTGTGGTCTTGTCTCATACTTGCTTTTTCTATCACCTCTTATTCCCTTTCTCTCTCATGTGTTAGGGATTGAATAAATGTTTATTAAAAGTAGGTTTTCTTCCTACTCCACCAGTTCCTTCTTCTCTCTCTACAGTTGTCCAGGTATCCTAATTCAAAAATTAAATTCCTGAACTCTGCTCCCTTCTTAAGATAGTCCTCCCTCTGATCTTTTACCAAGTCCTCACTGTAGCAACATTTAGGGACTCAGGAGCCAGGCTGCCTCTTCCACTTACTAACTGTGGGTTGTCCTTAGACAACCAACTTAACCTGTGTGAACCTCAGTTTCTTTATCTCTAAGTGGAGGGGAAATAGAGTTGTTTTGAAGATAAGTGAGTAAACCATCTAAAGCTCTTAAAACAGTGCTTGGTACATAGTAAGTGCTCAATAAATATGAGGTGCTAAACTTCCTCACCAACCACATACACCCCTTGCCTTCCAGCCATGCTTCCTCCATCCCCAGACTACCAGAGGCTTGAAATTTATTTCTTAAAGGTATTAATGGCCTCCTCATCTCCAAATGAAATATTATTTCTCATTTTGCCCCTCATTCTCCTTAAACTTTGTACAGTTTCACCCCACCCTCCTCTGGGATATCCCTTGTCTTGGGATAAGGGAGGAATTAACTGTATGCTTTTCCTATGACTCTCTCCTATTCAGGTATGAGACTTGAGAGTAGCTCTGCTCCAAGGGGGCAGAATGGAAGTGTGAGGAAGGAAGTAAAGACAGACACCCTAGGGTTTTTGGTTTTTTGTGGGTTTTTTTGCCCTTCAGTCAAAAGTGTTGGTAGAAAGGCTGTGTGATTCTCCCCCTCCCTTGCCTGGATTGGGTTCTCAGAGTTGGGGAGAGGAGGAGATCTAAAGAGAAATGTAAGATGATTAGGTGCAGCAGCCCTTTGGAAGGAGACATGGAACATGTCCCGCACCTGCAGCCATCAAGGCTAAATCTACAGGGAGCAATAGAGTACGAATGAAGCCACAGTAGGCTGACACAGCCCCCACCAAAGTTTCCTTTGGGCCCCTGAATG
Source organism: Leucopleurus acutus (assembly GCF_964270905.1). Lineage (NCBI taxonomy): Eukaryota > Metazoa > Chordata > Mammalia > Artiodactyla > Delphinidae > Leucopleurus > Leucopleurus acutus. The sequence goes on along the minus strand of NC_139145.1, from coordinate 75,230,633 downwards.
GCTCAATAAGACAACAGTGCTCAACATTCCCATTCCCCAGAGAGATGAGGAAGTACTAATGGAAGACCATAAGATTCAAAGTGGTCTTATGGTCATGTTGAAAGGACTCAGCTGTGAAGGGCAGCATGGACCGTGGGACTGGAAACCCAGTGGGGTCACAAACATCTCAGAGGACACTAGTGAGCTTGGAAGCTGGCAACTAAAACCTTGATCACAAGGCTAGGGCAAAACCCTACCAGGCCAGCCACACACCTCTCCCAGTGCTCCATAGACTACATGCCACACAGAGGAGAAAAGACAAGGGGTAACACAGCCTCCCTAGCACAGAAATTGTCCTGTAGTTCTCTGTTTACCTTAGTACTGTACACACAATCATCAACAAGTTTGTGTTGAATTGAGTTAATGCATTTCCTTGCTTCCTTTTGTTTTAAATTAAAATGGCACAGAAATCATCCCCCCATCTTTTTTTTTTCACCCTCACCTTAAATGACACATTAAAAAACAATATTGGTTCTGGATAGATGAAGAAAGGCTATGAGAGGACATATTTAAGCATCAGTACAGTACAGCTAAGAAACTAATTTGGTCTGGAATGTTCAATAAACCACTAGAGGGAGTGTGTAAAGGTGTGATTGAAATAGGATAAAAATTGCACTATGATGTTTAACTGGCAACCATGAATGCATGGTTGCCAGAAACAATCCTCTCTCCATTATTGAAAAAAAAAATGTAAATACTTAAAGTTAGAGGGTGTGTAGAATATCTACATATTTATTTCAGATCACACAAAAGTGTAGTTCAGTCACTAGTTTATGTAGACACTGAATTTTTTAAAATATGAAGTGTAGGAATTTATAGCCACTCTATGCTATTCAGCCTTAAATAGAAACTTAATATGAGTTAACTCCCAGTCCTAATGTTATATTTTAGAACCATTCAATTCAAAAATTATATATTAAATCTCATCTCTCATTTCAAAATTGCAGAAGGAACTTTAGTGATCATTTTACAGTTGAAGAAAAAGAGGTCCAGAGTAGTTATCAATTATCCAAGTTCACATACCTAGCTAGTGGATAAACTCATACTAAAAACTTTGAGTCTAAATGAATAGAACATTTTAACAAGAAGGAAAGTTACACAGCAGATTTCCTATGTAAGATCCCAAGTAACAAAGTTTTCTTAGAACTTAGTGATTCCAGAAAATGCAAAATAAAATAATAATTTTATTCCTTACCACTCAAGCTAAAAGAGAATTGGAATTTTTAAAATGATAATATACAGTATTGGGAAAGATACAGGGACATGGTTTTTCTCATTTATCTTGGTAGAAGTATAAACTGGTAAAATTTTTTTGGAATATAATTTAACAGAAAGAATTTAAAATTTTGAAACATAGATTCACATAAAGATTTATATTCAGTCATGGTCATTGCCACATTTTATATAATAATGAAGTAATGGAAACTTTATAAATGTCTAACAGTCAAGGAATAAATATATAATGTGCATCCGAAAGATGGCGTTCTATACAACCATGAAAAGTCATTATTCTGAAAACTGTTTAGTAACATAGGGAAACACATTGAGTATAAAATATATTACTTATATAGAAATACAAGTGTGTGTGTGTGTGTGTGTGTGTGTGTGTGTGTGTGTGTGTGTGTAGAATGAAAGAGAATTATTTTTAGCAATATAACTCCAAGTAATTTTCTCTTTATAATTCTTAGTGTTCTGGGTCACTGTAAGCAAGACAATTACAAGTCTTTGATTCTCAGTTAGAGAAAGTGACAGGAACGACTGCCACCTGGCTACTTCCTACTCATCTCACTGAAATTTTTTTAACTTATTTTATTGAAGTATAGTTGATTTACAATGTTGTGTTAATTTCTACTGTACAGCACAGTGATTCAGTTATACATATATATATATACATTCTTGTTCACATTCTTTTCCATTATAGTTTATCACAGGATATTAAATATAGTTCCCTGTGCTGTTTTTTATCCATTCTATATGTAATAGTTTGTCAGTGGACATTTAGTTTGCTTCTATGTCCTGGCTATTGTAAACAGTGCTGCTATGAACATCAGGTACATGTATCTTTTCAAATTAGAGTTTTTGTCTTTTCTGGATATATGCCCAGGAATGGAGTTGCTGGATCATATGGTAGGTCTATTTTTAGTTTTTAAGGAACCTCCATACTGTTTTCCATAGTAGCTGCACCAACTTACATTCCCACCAACAGTGTAGGAGGGTTTAAACTTGCTCTTGAAAAATTCTGTTGGTTTACCAGTGAAATCACTCTGCTTTGCTTGAAAATTACACTAATGCTTCAATGGTTTCATGTCACTGTATAAAAGTTTCATAACTGACCTTGTACCAAAAATTAGGGGCATGTTGACTGCCAGTCCGATTAAATCCAATGTTCAGATATTTAATTCTTTACTCCTGATTCATCTTTTCCTATTTCAGCTGCCTGTGTGAAATCTTCAAAGTGCTAATTCATTTGTCTCAGACCATGAGAGTCACGTTTTTTAGTGACGTGAAGTTGGAGCCTTTGTGTTTGATCCATTGATGCATTCTTGTGAACTATATATTTAAAAATATATAATAATAGCAACTATAAAAGCAAATTTCACACATGGATGTTAAATTTCAAAATTTGGAAAAATGTATGTAAACAGAATTGTTCCATTTTTCCCTCTGAAACCAGCTAGAGCTCTCCAGGAATAGCAAGGAGCTTCTAGGGAACAACAACAAAAAAGAGTCCTTTTAGGAGGTATTCACTGAAATCAGCAATGGTAATCTGCCTAGGACTCCACAAAAGAGATTGTGCACTGAGGAGAAAGGTGGGGCAATCTTTAAACCCTTTCCAAATCTAAGATTCAGTTACAGGCAGAAAGCAAAGTAAGATCTCTGTTGTAGCACAGGACTCTATAAAGTTTCCATGAATAACAAAAATTATCATAATAGAACTGATTGTAATCAAACCAGCAAAGCACCATCATTTCTAGCTAATGGATCATGAAAAAATTATTGATCCAAAAATATTAATACTCCATGTATTAAAATAAAATCCTAACTGTATATAAAAAAGGAGCCCCAGTGGCTAAGGCACCTGAATAATCTCTAACAAGAAACATATTGCCTTAATTATTAACCTCTAGCAATAAAAATATGAGAGGAGCCAATTGGTCTTTTTTCTCCAACAGCTTTATCTAGTTCTCTAAAGGATGGCTGAAATCATCTAAGTAATATAAAAACTGGTGAAATCCTAAAAGGAAATTAGCAAATTTTAAGGTCAATATAAATTTCTTTCTTTTGGACTCAGTATATTTTGGTTTGTTTCGCTTTAGATGCTCTCTTTATATTTCCAAGTTTAAGTTATGGCTGTGAATAATAAATAGAGCACAGAAAAAGTGTTCCGCACTAATTTTTTTCCTCAAACACCTAAGATGCTCTGTGTCCTAACATTGTAACTCTAACCTCTAATAATCCAATCAAATTTTATTACAACATTTTTGGTTTTAAGAAATGTTAGAAACCAAGAAAGGGCAGAAAGAATCAATGAATATAATGATAAATAATGGTGAGTAATGAATATAATGGTAGGAATATTTAACAAAACCTTCCTTTTGGTAACACATTACCAACCAATATAGCAAATTTACTTAGATAAAAACAAAATATCTGAATTTTTAAAGTCCATACTATAGTTTTGAGATAACATGAATTTTCTACCATATACAAATACTATTTACTTCTTAAATGGCTCTAAGCAGTGTTGAGGAAAGTGAGTGAAAAACCTCATGGATGAATTCCCAAAGACCTCCTGGCTGGATACATTTCACCAAATTTATGGGCATAATTTCCCTTTCTTGTAGAGTTCTTCCCTTAGACGAAGTATGTAGTTCCAGCTTCTTACCATGAATTAGAAAATAAGAACAGAGAAAACAGACATTTTTTTAAAATGTATATGTTCTATACTGTATGATCATATTGTTTAAAATGTGAAACAGTGATTATGTTGCTAATAACTGAATTTATAGACAAGAATTAGTTTTTCTCCCTCAAATTATTTTTGAAATACCTCTTTACCTTAAATGCTATAAGCATTTGCCTTCTGGAATTCACAGAGATTGAATAAAGCATAAAGATACTAAATGCAAACTGAGTGAAACAATCATTTAATAAAATATGAATCCATAAATATCTGTGTCCCATGGCACAGCAACTCAAAATACATGAATGGAGAGCCCTATTTCTTATTTTTTTTTTCTTCAGAGAGATAATGCCGTACCTTTTTTTTTAACATCTTTATTGGAGTATAATTGCTTTACAATGTTGTGTTAGTTGCTGGTGCATAACAAAGTGAATCAGCTATATGTATCCATATATCCCCATATCCCCTCCCTCTCACATCTCCCTCCCAGCCTCCCTATCCCACCCTTCTAGGTGGTCACAAAGCACCAAGCTGATCTCCCTGTGCTATGCGGTTGCTTCCCACTAGCTATTTATTTTACATTTGGTAGTGTACATATGTCCATGCCACTCTCTCACTTCGTCCCAGCTTACCCTTCCCCCTCCCTGTGTCCTCAAGTCCATTCTCTACATCTGCGTCTTTATTCCTGTCCTGCCCCTAGGTTCTTCAGGACAATTTTTTATTTTTTAGATTCCATATATATGTGTTAGCATACTGTATTTGTCTTTCTCTTTCTGACTGACTTCACTCCGTATGACAGTCTCCAGGTCCATCCACCTCACTACAAATAACTAAATTTTGTTTCTTTTTATGGCTGAGTAATATTCCATTGTATATATGTGCCACATCTTCTTTATCCATTTATCTATCGATGAACACTTAGGTTGCTTCCATGTCCTGGCTATTGTAAATAGAACTGCAATGAACATTGTGGTACATGTCACTTTTTGAATTATGGTTTTCTCAGGGTATATGCCCAGTAGTGGGATTGCTGGGTCGTATGGTAGTTCTATTGTTACTTTTTTAAGAAACCTCCATACTGTTCTCCATAGTGGCTGTATCAATTTATATTCCCACCAACAGTGAAAGAGTGTTCCCTTTTCTCCACACCCTCTCCAGCATTTATTGTTTGTAGATATTTTGATGATGGCCATTCTGACCCGTGTGAGGTGATACCTCATTGTAGTTTTGAGTTGCATTTCTCAAATGATTAGCGATGGTGAGCATCCTTTCATGTGTTTGTTGGCAATCTGTATATCTTCTTTGGAGAAATGTCTATTTAGGTCTTCTGCCCATTTTTGGATTGGGTTGTTTCTTTATTTGATACTGAGCTGCGTGAGCTGCTTGTATATTTTGGAGATTAATCCTTTGCCAGGTGCTTCTTTAGCAAATATTTTCTCCCATTCTGAGGGTTGTCTCTTCGTCTTGTTTATGGTTTCCTTTGCTCTACAAAAGCTTTGAAGTTTCATTAGGTCCCATTTGTTTATTTTTGTTTTTATTTCCATTACTCCAGGAGGTGGGTCAAAAAGGATCTTGCTGTGATTTATGTCAAAGAGTGCTCTGCCTATGTTTTCCTCTAAGAGTTTGATAGTGTCTAGCCTTACATTTAGGTCTTTAATCCATTTTGGGTGTATTTTTGTGTACAGTGTTAGGGAGTGTTCTAATTTCATTCTTTTACATGTAGCTGTCCAGTTTTCCCAGCACCACTTATTGAAGAGGCTGTCTTTTCTCCATTGTATATTCTTGCCTCCTTTGTCAAAGAAAAGGTGACCATATGTGCGTGGGCTTATCTCTGGCTTTCTATCCTGTTCCATTGATCTATATTTCTGTTTTTGTGCCAGTACCATTCTGTCTTGATTACTGTAGCTTTGTAGTAGAGTCTGAAGTCTGGGAACCTGATTCCTCCAGCTCCATTTTTCTTTCTCAAGATTGCTTTGGCTATTCATGGCCTTTTGTGTTTCCATACAAATTGTGAAATTTTTTGTTCTAGTTCTATGAAAAATGCCATTGGTAGTTTGACAGGGATTGCATTGAATCTGTAGATTGCTTTGGGTAGGATAGTCATTTTCACAATGTTGATTCTTCCAATCCAAGAACATGGTATATCTCTCCATCTGTTTGTATCATCTTTAATTTCTTTCATCAGTGTCTTATGGTTTTCTGCATACAGGTCTTTTGTCTCCTTAGGTAGGTTTATTCCTAGGTATTTTTTTGTTGTTGTTGCAATGGTAAATGGGAGTGTTTCCTTAATTTCTCTTTCATATTTTTCATCATTAGTGTATAGGAATGCAAGAGATTTCTTTTCATTAATTTTGTATCCTGCTACTGTACCAAATTCATTGATTAGCTGTAGTAGTTTTCTGGTAGCATCTTTAGGATTCTCTATGTGCAGTATCATGTCATCTGCAAACAGTGACAGTTTTACTTTTTCTTTTTGAATTTGGATTCCTTTTATTTCTTTTCTTTCTCTGATTGCTGTGGCTAAATTTCCAGAACTATGTTGAATGATAGTGGTGAGAGTGGGAAACCTTGTCTTGTTCCTGATCTTAGTGTAAATGGTTTCAGTTTTTAACCATTGAGAACATTGGCTGTGGGTTTGTCATATATGGCCTTTATTATGTTGAGGTAGGTTCCCTCTATGCCTACTTTCTGGAGGGTTTTTATCATAAATGGTAGTTGAATTTTGTCGAAAGCTTTTTCTGCATCTACTGAGATGATCATATGGTTTTTCTCCTTCAGTTTTTTAATATGGTGTATCACATTGATTGATTTGCATATATTGAAGAATGCTTGCATTCCTGGGGTAAACCCCACCTGATAATGGTGTATGATCCTTTTAATGTGCTGTTGAATTTTGAATTCTGTCTGCTAATATTTTGTTGAGGATTTTTGCATCTATGTTCATCAGTGATATTGACCTGTAGTTTTCTTTTTTTGTGACATCCTTGTCTGGTTGTGGTATCAGGGTGATGGTGGTCTCATACAATGAGTTTGGGAGGGTTCCTCCCTCTGCTATATTTTGGAAGAGTTTGAGAGGGTTTGGGGTTAGCTCTTCTCTAAATGTTTGATAGAATTCGCCTGTGAAACCATCTGTTCCTGCGGAGAGCCCTATTTCTTGATAGATGTTTTACCCCTACAAATGCAGTTTACTTAAGTCCCTAATTCGTTACTCACATTTTCAGGGTGACTTAATAGATGCCAAAGCTTCTGTTAAAATTAGGTCTATGACAAGCAACAATTGTGCATTTGTAATTTAAAATAACTGTTTTGAAGTTTGGTTTCTAATAGGTTAAAATTTTGCCATTTTCAGGCATTATGTAGACGTTGAAATAGTACTACCTATTGAATGCCAGTGAGGATGTATATTTGTTACATAGAACTTTTTTTACGTAGCTCCATAAAACTATTTTAGAAACATGAAGACAAACATGTACTCAAGGCCAAAATAATTCCAAAAGGCCTAAGAATCAGGCCAGAGACCTAATAGAAATTAATCAATTATGTTTTTTTGTTTATGGGGCTGAGTATACTTTATTGTTTGGTGGTTTTTTTGTTTTTGTTTTTAGTTTTCAAAGAAATCTGATCCTAGAAGTAGCAAAACACCTATGTGATTTGCCAGGAATATTTATGCTATTAAATGCATCAAAGAGTAAAAGCCAGATAGAATCTGTTAGAGATTTCCCAGGATTACCTGACGATTTGGGGATCATGGCATTCTAGAGCAATCACGAACTCTAAATTTTGTAAACAAAGTTTAAAGTGATATTTTTCTAGGTGTTGTGTAATCTTTGAACCTCACTTTACTCATCCCCAAAAGGGATATCCTAAAGCCTCAAAAGATTAGAGATGATATATTTAAAATGCATAGCATGTGGTGGCCACTGTACTGTATATGAATGGGGAAAAGGACGGAACAAAAGCTGCTGAGGGAGACATCAAAATTCTCATTCACAAACTGTTTTGAAGTCAGATCTTACGGTAATGAAAAAAAAAAAGTAAGTAAAAAATCATGTAAATTAGGATAATCCATTGGGGAGGAGGAGGAGAGGGAAAAATAGTCCAAGCCCTCTCTGACAAAATTTTAAATCTCTATTCTGTAGTGATCTGGAGGTTTGATCTTAAAGTCATATTTGCAGACCTCCAAGAGCGTAGATCCAGTATGGTGTTGTAGCCAAAAGTTAAATAAAACCCCAGGCCTTGTCAGGAAAGGATATTGGATACAGAAGAGTATCTCATCTCAGAACTGCCTTATATGGAACAATGCATAGAGTTCTGGTTGCTAAACTAAACTATAATATAGAGTTAAGAAAAATAAAAATCCAGAGAAGGATATATAAGAAGTTTGTGACATACAAGTTTTGATTAAAAAGTATACATATCAGAATGCTTTCGAAGTTCAACTCAATCACCTTTAATGGGAGGAAGTACCCAAGCAATGCCTATGATCACCTCTTAAGTCTTATTACCATTTTCTTCCTTTTTAAAAATGTTTATTTTGAAATAATTTTAGACTTAGGGAAAAAGTTGCAAAAGGCTTCCAGTATACCCTCACCCAGCTTCCCCAAATGTTAATATCTTACATAACCATAGTATAATTATAAAAACCAGAAAATTAACATTAATATTATACAATTAACTCATCTATGGTACTTATTCAAATTTCACCAGTTGTCCCACTAATACTTTTTTCTGGGTCCCATCCAGTAGCTCACATTGCATTTAGATGTCATATCCCATTTTCTCCTCCAATCTGGACAGTTCTGTACTCTTTTCTTATCTTTCTTAACCTTGACATTTTTGAAGAGTATTGGCTAGTTTGTAGCATGTTTCTTAATTTTGGTTTGTCTGATATTTCTTCATGATGAAATTCAGGTTATGCAATTTTTGGCAAGAGTAGCACAGAATTTATGTTGTGACCTTCTCAGAGCCCCTTATCAGGAGGAACTTGATGTAATAAGGCTCATTCCTGATGATGTTCACTTTGATCTCTTTGTTAAGGTCAGGTCTACCAAGTTCCCCCACTGCATTAATTCCTCACTGTAACTAATCAGTATTTCATGGAGAGATACTTCTGAGCCTCTGCAAATATCCTGTTTCTCATCAAACTTTCACCCACTAATTTTAGCATCCATTAATGATCCTTGCCTAAAATGGCTATTACTGAGGTGTCTGTCAAATGGTGATTCTCTATTTCCTTCAGTGTTTCTACATTCAGTCATTAGAATTGTACTATAAGGAAGAACTTATATTTGATTTTTTTTTTTTAACTTTTTGGCCGCACCACACGGCATGCGGGATCTTAGTTCCCTGACCAGGGATGGAACCCGCACCCCCTGCAGTGGAAGCACGGAGTCTCAACGGCTGGATGGCTAGGGAAGTCCCTATCTGATTATTTATATCAATATGGACTCATGAATATTTATTTTATCTTATGGGTTATAATTAATTACTTTAAATTTTTTTGCTCAACTGTTTCAGATTTGACCATTAAGTTACTCCTTCCAGTTGGTTCCTGTGTCTTTTTTTTTTTTTTGCATTTTAAAAATTTTTTTTAATTGAAGTATAGTTGATTTACAATATTCCTGTGTCCTTTTGACATGACTGCACATCACTTTCTGAGCACCTCCTTACTTTCTGGCACCACAAGATATTTCAAGCTGATCTTGTGCTTTTCCTGCTCCCGCCCTAGAATCAACCACTTCTCCAAATAACCATTCTCTGTACAGAAAGGGAGAGAGTTAAACAGAATATTTCTAACTGTAGAGTTAGTCCTGAGTTTTTCTTATGTTTAAGCTTCTTTCTGATTGTAATACTTGCAGATTGTGTTGATTAATTTTATGTGTCAACTTGACTGGACTAAGGGATGACCAAATAGCTGAAAAAACATTCTTCTGGGTGTGTCTGGGAGGATGTTTCTGGAAAAGATTAACATTTGAATCAGTAGACTAAGTAAAGAAGATCCCCCTCACCAATGTGGGTAGGCATCATCTAATTCATTGAGGGCCCCAGTAGAGGAAGAGTGAATTTGCTGCCTCTGCTTGAGCTGGGACATCAGTGCTTCTGGTTCTTGAGCCTTCAAACTTGGATGGAATTACACCAAGGCTCTCCTGGTTCTCCAACTCACAGATGGCAGATTGTAGGACTTCTCCATCTTTATAATTATGTGAGCCAATTCCTTATTAAATATATATAATATGTATATACACACACACAAACACACACACACACAGGTGTGTGTATACATATATAAAATATTGGTTCTATTTCTCTGGAGAACCCTTACTTTCTGGCAAGGATACCAAGTAAGTTATTTGAAAACAAAAATTTTTTTAAGTCTTACAGGACCATTTTAAACTTTGGCTGAGGCAAACTTTGTTGCAATTTCCCCAGCTAACTTCTGGCCTCCTTGTTATTATATTTCCTCATACATCAAGAAATAAGGTTTCCTTGGAGACCAGCAGTTTCCATCTACCATTTCAACAAAATATTGAATTATGTGATTCTTGGTAGAGAGTAACAAAAGCTCTCTTTTTAAGGGATTATTTTCAACATTCAGAGAGTTCCAAAGGGTTAGCTAAATCTCTAGTCTGGGTATTTTGGAGGATAACATATTTCAGACCAATGAAGAAAACTGAGGAGCCAACATAACTCATTACTGTAGGGTTACAGACTTCAGATTTTTAAAGAAATATGATTTAGATTCAAGTAATGTGGCAAAAATTGCTAGCTCTTTCCAACATCCATTCTACTCTTCTTTCTTAATTGGTGGAGCCCCAATATGTTAACTGGGCACATAGCCACCCAGAATAAAGCTATACTTTCTAAGCTCCTTTAAATTTAGGTGTGACAGTGTGACCAAGTTCTGGCCAATGGGTTATGAGTAAGAGTCACACTTACAGCTCCCTGGTTATATTCAAAAAGAAATGGGTCATGCTCTTCATGTCCCCTTTTTCTTCTTCCTGATGGCTGGGACATGTACATTCCAGCAAGAGCTAGAGAAGCCATCTTGGGCAAAAACATGAAAGTCATATGTTAAAGAAGTCACATATTAAAGTCAACATGATAGAAGGGACCTAGGCCTTAACATCACAGAGATGCCATATTAGGTATGATCAGCTTACACAGGCTGCAACATGAGAAAGAAATAAACTTCTTCTTTCTTAAGCCACTGGTATTTGGTGACCTTTGTTTCAGCAGTTAAACCTATATTTAACTAATATAGAGTTACTATCTAAAAGTGGTACTGCTATAACAAAAGATATATGTGATATTAACTTATCACTTGGGTATAAAGCAGTAAAAACTCAGATAATCCAGGGTGGAAAGTGACTCTTGTTATGCTGGGACAAATATTTGGTTAAACTGTGGCCTGCCATACTTTGGGAGATAAGCCACAAACTCTTAGAGCCTATACCTTTAAGAGAATTAGTTAGAAAAACTGAGAATCTTTCTGTGTATTGGCTACTCCTTGCCACATTAAGGAAAGTTTTAAAAAAGAGATGATGAAGTCAGAGATGGTTTCCCATCAGAAAGAAGAAATCAGTTTCATTAAAAGAGCCCTTCTTGGGAGGGCTTCCCAGGGAGCCACTTCCCTGGTGGCACAGGGGTTAAGAATCCGCCTGCCAATGCAGGGGACATGGGTTCAAGACCTTGTCCGGGAAGATCCCACATGCCGCTGGAGCAACTAAGCCCGTGCACCACAACTACTGAGCCTGCGCTCTAGAGCCCATGAGCCACAACTAGTGAAGCCTACACGCCTAGAGCCCATGCTCTGCAACAAGAGAAGCCACCACAATGAGAAGCCCACGCACCACAACGAAGAGGAGCCCCTGTTCACCACAACTAGAGAAAGCCCATGCACAGCAACGAAGACCCAACATAGCCAAAAATTAAAAATAATTAATTTTTTAAAAGAGGCCTTCTCTGTTTTGTCTGAATTCTAAGTTGAGTAGAGTATGGTAAGTGGGCCCTCAAATGGTTGGAAAAGCTAACTCTTCTGTACCAAACACTGAAACAATAATAAAGAGTTAGCTCTAAAGAACAGCTGTAAGAGGAAGTTAGAATGTGGTCCCCAACTTTCTTAAGCATAGGACTGCACACCCAAAACCAAGGCCCCCACAGCTACTTCTGAGCCCAGATTCATCCCTGTCTCCAGTGACTAGCCTGAACCACTGGGCTCGCCTACAGCTGGCCCCTCCATCTATGCACCTGCATGCTCTCAGCCAAACTTCCAACAGTGGCTTCCACTGCTGTGCACCTATGGTGATTCCCTGCAGCTGGTAGTGCACACCAACAGCTAGGTCTCCCATAGCTGTTTGTGAAAGAAACTGCCAACCAAGAACACTTTACCTAGTAAAGTTTTCCTTCAGAAACGAAAGCAAGATAAAGATTTTCCCAGACAAATGAAAGTTGAGGGAATTCATCACCATTAGACCTGCCTTACAGGAAATGCAGAAAGGAGTTCTTCAAGCTGAAAGGAAAGGATGCTAAGTAATAACATGAAAACATATGAAAATATACAACACACTGGTAAAGGTAAGCATATAGTTAGATTCAAAATACTCTAATATTATAATATGGTGATGTGTTAACCACTTAAGTATAAAGGTTAAATAACAAACGTTTTACAAATAACTATAGCTATAATAATTTGTTAGCAGATGCACAATATAAAAATATGTAAATTGTGGCATCAAAAACATAAGTGTTGAGGGGTTGTTGGTAAAAATGTAGAGTTTGTGTACGTGATCATAGTTAAGTTGTTATCAGTTGAAAATAGACTTGTATCTATAAGATGTTTCAAGTAAGCCTCATGTTAACCACAAAACAAAAACCTATACTAGATACACACAAGATAAAGAGAAAGAAACAAAGTATATCACTACAGAAAATTATAAATTCACAAAGGAAGATGGTGTGGGAAAAAAGGAACAGAGGAACTACTAAAAGGCCTGAAATTGACAAGATGGCCATAATAAGTCCATACCTACCAATAATTATTTTAAATGTAAATGGATTAAATTTTCCAATCAAAAGACATACAGTGGCAGAGTGAAAAAAAAAAAACCAGCTATATGCTGCCTACAAGAGATTCACTTCAGCTTCAAGGACACACATTGGGGGAACTCCCTGGCAGTCCAGTGATTAGTACTTCATGCTTTCACTGCCAAGGGCGCAGGTTCTTTCCTTGGTCAGGGAACTAACATCCCACAAGCCAAAAAAAAAGAAGGACAAACATTATGTCAAAGTGAAGGTATGGGGAGAGATATTCCCCACACATGGAAAACAAAAGAAAGCAGATGTAGCTATAACTATATCAGACAAAATAGAATTTAAGTCAAAAACTGTAACACAAGGCAAAGAAGGTCATTATATAATGATAAGAGGGTCAATTTATCAGGAGGATATAACAATTGTAAATATATATGCACCCAGCATCAGAACACTTAAATATATTAAGTAAATATTAACAGATCTGAAGGAATTAATAGACAGCAATACAGTAATTGTAAGGAAGTTCAATACTCTACTTTCAGTAATGGATAGATCATCCAGACAGAATATCAATAAGGAAACATTGGACCTAAAGGATACTTTAGACCAAATTGACCAAACAGATCTAATAGAGATACATAGAACATTCCACCCAACAGCAGCAGAATGCACATTCTTCTAAAGCATACATGGAACTTTCTCCAAAATAGATCATACATTAGATCACAAAATAAGTCTTAGCAAATTTTAAAAGATTGAAATCATACCAAGCATCTCTTTTGACCACAATCAATAAGAGGAGAAAAACTGGAAAGTTTTCAAATATGAGGAAATTTAACAACACACTCCTGAGCAAGAGACAAGTCAAAGATAAAATTAAATGGGAAATCAAAAAATATCTTGATACAAACAAAAATGAAAACATATGGGCTGAAGCAAAAGAAGTTCTATGAGGAAAGTTTATAGGCTCTGTTAAGAAAAAAAGAAAGATCTCAAATAAACAGCCTTTATACATCAAGGAACTAGTAAAACAAGAACAAACACAGCCCAAAGTTTGCAGAAGGGAGGAGATAAAGATCAGATCCGAAATAAATGAAATAGAGACCAGAAAAGATAGAAAATATCAGCAAAGCCAGGAGTTGATTTTTTGAAAAAGATAATAAAACTGACAAACCTTCAGCTAGACTTACCAAGAAAAAAAGAACAAGAACTCAAAATAAAATTATAAATGGAAAATGAAACATTGCAGCTGATACCATAGAAGTACAAAAGATCATAAGAGATTGCAATGAAGTATACATCATCAAATTGGACAACCTAGGGAAAAAATGGAAAAATTATTAGAAACATACACCCAATCTACCAAATCTGAATCATGAAGAAATAGAACATCTAAACAGACCAATAACAAGTAAGGAGATTGAATCAGTAATCAAAAACCTCCCAAAAAAGAAAAGTGCAGGACCAGATGGCTTCACTGGTGAATTCTACCAAACACTTAAAGAAGAATGAATGCCAATTCTTCTCAAACTCTCCCCAAAAACAGAAGAGGAGACAACATTCCCAAACTCATTTTACAAGGCCAGCATTACCCTGATACCAAAGCCAGCAAAGGACACTACAAGAAAAGAAAACTACAGGCCAATATCCCTGATAAATATAGATGCAAAAATTCTCTATAAAATACTAACATACCACATTCAACAGCATATTAAAAGGACCATACACCATGGTCAAGTAGGATTTATCCCTGGGATGCAAGGATGGCTCAACATACATAAATCAATAAATGTGATACACCTGTTAATAGAATGAAAGACAAAACTTATCTGATCATCTCAATAGATGCAGTTGAGTTTCTACACAATAACAATGAACTATCTGAAAAATAGAGAAAACGACACTATTTACAATAGCATCAAAAACAATGAAATATGGGTAAATTTAACCAAAGAAGTGAAAGATCTATACACTGAAGACTATGAGACACTGATAAAAGAAATTAAAGAAGACATAAATAAGTGGAAAGCTATTCATGTTCATGGGTCAGAAGAGTTAATATTGTTAAAATGTCCATACTACCCAGAGCCATCTATAGATTGAATGCAATCCCTATCAAAATTCCAATGGCATTTTTCAATTCTCAAATTGTATGGAACCACAAAAGACCCCTAATATCTAAAACAATCTTGAGAAAGAATGAAGCTAGAAGCATCACACTTCCTTATATCACAAAGTAATAGTTGTCAAAACAGTATGGTAGGAGACCTTCAAGATGGAGGAGGAGTAAGATGTGGAGATCACCTTCCTCCACACAAATACATCAGAAATACATCTACATGTGGAACAACTCCTACAGAACACATACTGAATGCTGGCAGAAGACCTCAGATTTCCCCAAACCAAGAAACTCCCCACGTACCTGGGTAGGGCAAAAGAATAAAGAAAAGACAGAGACAAAAGAATAGGGACAGGGCCTGTACCTCTGGGAGGGAGCTGTGAAGGAGGAAAAGTTTCCACACACTAGGAAGCCCCTTCACTAGCGGAAACAGGGGGTGGCCGGGGGGGAAGCTTCGGAAACACGGAGGAGAGCACAACAACCGGGGTGCAGAGGGCAAACTGGAGAGACCCACACACAGAGGGACGGTGATTACCAGCACTCAGCAGCCTGAGAAGCTTCTCTGCTCACCCACCAGGGCGGGTGGGGGCTGGGAGCTGAGGCTCTGGCTTGGAGGTCAGATCCCAGGGAGAGGACTGGGGTTGTCTGCATGAACACAGCCTGAAGGAGGCTAACGTGCCACAGCTAGCCAGGAGGGAGTCCGGGAAAAAGTCTGGAACCGCCTAAGAGGCAAGAGACCATTGTTTCAGGGTGCGCGAGGAGAGGGGGTCCAGAGCACCGCCTAAATGAGCTCCAGAGACCAGCGCAAGCTGTGGCTATCAGCACAGACACCAGAGGTGGGCATGAAATGCTAAGGCTGCTGCTACAGCCACCAAGAAGCCTGTGTGCAAGCACAGGTCACCATCCACACCTCCCCTCCTGAGAGCCTGTGCAGCCCGCCACTGTCAGGGTCCCATGATCCAGGGACAACTTCCCAGGGAGAACACATGGCATGTCTCAGGCTGTTGCAAAGTCATGCTGGCCTCTGCCGCCACAGGCCCGCCCCACATTCTGTACCCCTCCCTCCCCATGGCCTGAGTGAGCCAGAGCCCCCTAATCAGCTGCTACTTTAACCCCGTCCTGTCTGAACGAAGAACAGACACCTCCAGGCAACGTACACGCAGAGGCGGGGCCAAATCAAAAGCTGAACCCTAGGAGCTGTGCAAACAAAGAAGAGAAAGGGAAATCTCTCCCAGCAGCCTCAGGAGCAGCAGATTAAATCTCCACAATCAACTTGATGTTCCCTGAATCTCTGGAATACCTGAATAGACAACAGTTCATCCCAAAATTGAGGTGGTAGACTTTGGGAGCAACTGTGGTCTCGGGGTTTGCTTTCTGCATCTAATTTGTTTCTGGTTTTATGTTTATCGTAGTTGAGTATTTAGAGTTTATTATCACTGGTAGTTTTGTTTATTAATTTGTTTGTGCTCTTCCTTTATTTTTTTATATATAAATATATTTTTTTCCTTTTTCTCTTCTTTTGACTGTGTATGTGTATGCTTCTTTGTGTGATTTTGTCTGTATAGCACTGCTTTTACCATTTGTCCTATGGGTTCTGTCTGTCTGTTTTTTGTTGTTGTTGTTTTGTTTTATTTTTCTGTGTAGGTTTTAGGTCTTGTTATCTTAGTGAATTTGTTTTTTGGTTTGGTTGCTCTCTTCTTTCTTCCTTTTATTACTTTTTAATTTTTTTATTTTTAATAATTTATTTTTATTGTCTTTTTTTTTCTTTATTTCTTTCTTGTTTTCTCCCTTTTATCCTGAGCTGTGTGGCTGACAGGACCTTGGTGCTCTGGCTAGGGGTAAACCCTGAGCCTCTGAGGTGGGAGAGCCAAGTTCAGGACATTGGTCCACCAGAGACCTCCTGGTTACACATAATATCAAATGGCAAAAGCTCTCCCAGAGACCTCCATCTCAACGCTAAAACCCAGCTCCACTCAACGACCAGCAAGCTACAGTGCTGGACACCCTATGCCAAACAACTAGCAAGACGGGGACACAACCCCACCCATTAGCAGAGGGGCTGCCTAAAATCATAATAGGCTCACAGACACCCCAAACACACCACCAGATGTGGTCCTGCCCACGAGAAAGACAAGATCCAGCCTCATCCATCAGAACACAGGCACCAGTCCCCTCCACCAAGAAGCCTACACAACCCACTTAACAAACCTTAGCCAGTGGGGGCAAACACCAAAAATAATGGGAACTACAAACCTGCAGCCTGTGAAAGGAGGCCCCAAACACAGTAAGTTAAGCAAAATGAGAAGACAGAGAAATACTCAGCAGATGAAGGAGCAAGATAAAAACCCACCAGACCAAACAAATGAAGAGGAAATAGGCAGTCTACCTGAAAAAGAATTCAGAGTAATGATAGTAAAGATGATCCAAAATCTTCTAAATAGAATGGAGAAAATACAAGAAACGTTTAATAAGGACCTAGAAGAACTAAAGAGCAAACAAACAATGATGAACAACACGATAAATGGAATTAAAAATTCTCTGCATGGACTCAATAGCAGAGTAACTGAGGCAGAAGAACAGATAAGTGACCTGGAAGATAATATAGTGGAAATAACTACTGCAGAGCAGAATAAAGAAAAAAGAATGAAAAGAATTAAGGACAGTCTCAGGACCTCTGGGACAACATTAAAAGCACCAACATTCAAATTATAGGGGTCCCAGAAGAAGAAGAGAAAAAAAAGGGACCCAGAAAATATTTGAGGAGATTATAGTTGAAAACTTCCCTAACATGGGGAAGGAAATAGTCAATCAACTCCAGGAAGCACAGAGAGTCCCATCCAGGATAAATCCAAGGAGAAACATGCTAAGACACATATTCATCAAACTATCAAAAATTAAATACAAAGAAAAATTATTAAAAGCAGCAAGGGAAAAGCAACAAATAACATACAAGTGAATCCCCATAAGGTTAACAGCTGATCTTTCAGCAGAAACTCTGCAAGCCAGAAGGGACTGGCAGGACATAATTAAAGTGATGAAAGGGAAGAACCTACAACCAAGATTACTCTACTCAGCAAGGATTTCATTCAGATTGGAGACAGAAATTACAACCTTTACAGACAAGCAAAAGCTAAGGGAATCCAGCACCACCAAACTAGCTTTACAACAAATGCTAAGGGAACTTCTCTAGGCACCAACAATAACAGACCCAAAACAATTAAGAAAATGGTAATATGAACACACATATCGATAATATGAGTGTCCTTAAACGTAAATGGATTAAATGCTCCAACCAAAAGACACAGACTGGCTGAATGGATACAAAAACAAGACCCATATATATGCTGTCTACAAGAGACTCACTTCAGACCTAGGGACACATACAGACTGAAAGTGAAGAGATGGAAAAAAATATTCCATGCAAATGAAAATCTAAAGAAAGCTGGAGTAGCAATGCTCATATCAGACAAAATAGACTTTAAAATAAAGACTATTACAAGAGACAAAGAAGAACACTACGTAATGATCAAGGGATCAATCCAAGGAGAAGATATAACAATTGTAAATATTTATGCACCCAACATAGGAGCACCTCAATACATAAGGCAAATGCTAACAGCCAAAAAACGGGAAATCAACATTAACACAATCATAGTAAGGGACTTTAACACCCCACTTACACCAATGGACACATCATCCAAAATGAAAATAAATAAGGAAACACAAACCTTAAATAATACATTAAACAAGATGGACTTAATTGATATTTATAGGACTTTCTATCCAAAAACAACAGAATACACTTTCTTCTCAAGTGCACGTGGAACATTCTCAAGGATATATCATATCGTGGGTCACAAATCAAGCCTTGGTAAATTTAAGAAAATTCAAATCATATCAAGTATCATTTTGGACCACAGTGCTATGAGACTAGATATCAATTACAGGAAAAAATTAGTAAAAAATACAAACACATGGAGGCTAAACAATACACTACTAAATAACCAAGAGATCACTGAAGAAATCAAAGAGGAAATCAAAAAATACCTAGAAAAAAATGACAATGAAAACACGACAACCCAAAACCTATGGGATGCTGCAAAAGCAGTTCCAAGAGTGAAGTTAATAGCAATACAATCCTATCTCAAGAAACAGGAAACATCTCAAATAAACAACCTAACCTTACACTGAAAGCAATTAGAGAAATAAGAACAACAACAACAACAACAAAAAAAAAAAAACCCAAAGTTAGCAGAAGGAAAGAAATCATAAGGATCAGATCAGAAATAGATGAAAAAGAAATGAAGGGAACAATAGCAAAGATCAAGAAAACTAAAAGCTGCTTCTTTGAGAAGATAAACAATATTGATAAACCATTAGCCAGACTCATCAAGAAAAAAAGGGAAAAGACTCCAAATCAACAGAACTTTAATTAAAAAAGAGAACTAACAACTGACATTGAAGAAATACAAAGGATTATGAGAGATTACTATGAGCAACTATATGCCAATAAAATGGACAACCTGGAAGAAATGGACAAATTCTTAGAAAAGCACAACCTTCCAAAACTGAACCAGGAAGAAAAAGAAAATATAAACAGACCAATCACAAGCACTGAAATGGAAACTGTGATTAAATATCTTCCAACAAACAAAAGTCCAGCAGCAGATCATTTCACAGGTGAATTCTATCAAACATTTAGAGAAGAGCTAACACCTATCCTTCTAAAACTCTTCCAAAATATAGCAGAGGGAGGAATACTCCCAAACTCATTCTACAAGGCCACCATCACCCTGATACAAAAACCACACAAATATGTCACAAAAAAGAAAACTACAGGACAATATCTCTGTTGAACATAAATGCAAAAATCCTCAACAAAATACTAGCAGACAGAATTCAACAGCACATTAAAAGGATCATACACCGTGATCAAGTGGGATTTATTCCAGGAATGCAAGGATTCTTCAATATATGCAAATCAATCAACGTGATACACTATATTAACAAATTGAAGGAGCAAAACCATATGATCATCTCAATAGATGCAGAAAAAGCTTTTGACAAAATTCAACACCCATTTCTGATAAAAATCCTCCAGAAAGTAGGCATAGAGGGAACTTACCTCAACATAATAAAGGCCATACACAACAAACCCACAGCCAACATCATTCTCAATGGTGAAAAACTGAACCATTTCCTCTAATATCAGGAACAAGACAAGGTTGCCCATTCTCACCACTATTATTCAACATAGTTTTGGAAGTTTTAGCCACAGCAATCAGAGAAGAAAAAGAAATTAAAGGAATCCAAATCAGAAAAGAAGAAGTAAAACTTTCACTGTTTGCAGATACATGATACTATGCATAGAGGAACCTGAAGATGCTACCAGCAAACTACTAGAGCTAATCAATGAATTCGTTAAATTAGCAGGATACAAAATTAATGCACAGAAATCTCTTGCATTCCTATACACTAATGATAAAAAGTGTGAAAGAGAAATTAAGGAACTAATCCCATTTACCATCGCAACAAAAAGAATAAAATACCTAGGCATAAACCTACCTGAGGAGACAGAAGACCTGTATGCAGAAAACTATAAGACACTGATGAAAGAAATTAAAGATGATACAAACAGATGGAGAGATATACCGTGCTCTTGGATTGGAAGAATCAACATTGTGAAAATGACTATCCTACCAAAAGCAATCTACAGATTCAATGCAATCCCCATCAAACTACCAATGGCATTTTTCACAGAACTAGAACAAAAAATTTCACAATCTGTATGTAAACAAAAAAGACCCTGAATAGCCAAAGCAATCTTGAGAAAGAAAAATGGAGCTGGAGGAATCAGGCTCCCAGACTTCAGACTCTACTACAAAGCTACAGTAATCAAGACAGTATGGTACTGCCACAAAAACAGAAATATAGATCAATGGAACAGGATAGAAAGCCCAAGGATAAACCATGCACATATGGTCACCTTATTTTTGATAAAGGAGGCAAGAATATACAATGGAGAATAAACAGCCTCTTCAATAAGTGGTGCTGGGAAAACTGTACAGCTACATGTAAAAGAATGAAATTAGAACAGTCCCCAACACTATACACAAAAATAAACTCAAAATGATTAAAGACCTAAATGTAAGGCCAGACACTATCAAACTCTTAGAGGAAAACATAGGCAGAGCACTCTTTGACATAAATCACAGCAAGATCCTTTTTGACCCACCTCTTAGAGAAATGAAAATAAAAACAAAAATAAACAAGTGGGACCTAATGAAACTTAAAAGCTTTTGCACAGCAAAGGAAACCATAAACAAGATGAAAAGACAACCCTCAGAATGGGGGAAAATATTTGCAAATGAAGCAACTGACAGAGGTTTAATCTCCCATATTTATAAGCAGCTCATGCAGCTCAATATCAAAAAAAGAAACAACCCAATCCAAAACTGGGCAGAAGACCTAAATAGACATTTCTCCAAAGAAGATATACAGATTGCCAACAAACACATGAAAGAATCCTCACCATCACTAATCATTAGAGAAATGCAACTCAAAACTACAATGAGGTATCACCTCACACCGGTCAGCATGGCCATCATCAAAAAATCTACACATTATAAATGCTGGAGAGGGTGTGGAGTAAAGGGAACCCTGTTGCACTGTTGGTGGGAATGTAAATTGATACAGCCACTATGGAGAACAGTATGGAGCTTCCTTATAAAACTAAAAATAGAACTACCGTATGACCCAGCAATCCCACTACTGGGCATATATCCTAAGAAAACCGTAATTCAAAAATAGTCATGTACCACAATGTTCATTGCAGCTCTATTTACAATAGCCAGGACATGGAAGCAACCTAAGTGTCCATCAACAGATGAATGGATAAAGAAGATGCACATATATAAATGGACTATTACTCAGCCATAAAAAGAAATGAAATTCAGTTATTTGTAGTGAGACCTAGAGTCTGTCATACAGAGTGAAGTAAGTCAGAAGAAGAAAAACAAATACTGTATGCTAACACATATATATGGAATCTAAAAAAAAGAAAAAGTGCTTCTGAAGAAACTAGGGACAGGACAGGAATAAGGACACAGATGTAGAGAATGGACTTGAGGACATGGGCAGTGGGAAGTGTAAGCTGGGACGAAGTGAGAGAGTGACATGGACATATATGTACTACCAAATGTGAAATAGATAGCTAGTGGAAGCAGCCGCATAGCACAGGGAGATCAGCTCAGTGCTTTGTGACCACCTAGAGGGGTGGGATAGGGAGGGTGGGAGGGAGATGCAAGAGGGAGGAGATATGGGGATATATGTATATGTATAGCTGATTCACTTTGTTATAAAGCAGAAACTAACACACCATTGTGAAGCAATTATACTCCAATAAAGATGTTAAAAAAAAAAAAAAGAAAACAGTATGGTACTGGCATAGAAACATAGACCAATGGAAGAGAATCAAGAGCCCAGGAATAAACCCATGCATACATGGTTAACTAATATTTGATAAGGGAACAAATAAGAGTCAACGCTGAAAGGATAGTTTCTTCAATAAATGGTGTTAGGAAAACTGTATAACCACATGTAAGAGAATGAAACTGGAACCCAGTCTTACACCACTCACAGAAATTAACTCAAAGTAGATTAAGTACTTAAACATTAGACCTAAAACTATAAACTCCTACAAGAAAACATGTGGCGAAAGCTCCTTGACATTGGTCTTAGTACACAAGCAACAAAATCAACAACTCGGACTAATTCAAACAGAAAACTTCTGAACAACAAAAGAAACAGAATGAAAAGGCACCTATGGAATCAGAGTAAATATTTGCAAACCATCCATCTGATAAGGGGTTAATATCCAAAAATTATAAAGAACTCATGCCACTCAATAAAAAATCTAATTAAAAATGGGCAGAGGGCTTGAATAGACATTTTTCAAAGGAAGACATACAAATGGCCAACAAGTACATGAAACGGTGCTCAACATCACTAATCATCAAGGAAATGCAACTCATAACCACAATGAAATATCACCTCACACCTGTTAGAATCAAAAAAAACAAGATATAACGAGTGCTGGGGAGAGTGTGGAGAAAAGGGAACCCTTGGGCACTGTTGGTGGGAATGTAAATTGGTACAGCCACTGTGGAAAACAGTATGGAGTTTCCTCAAAAAATTAAGAATAGCTACCATATGATCAGCTATCTCAATAAAGCTGAAATTAAAAAAGAAAAAAGAATTACTTGGGCAAACAACAAATTCTCCCTTTGAGGAGACAAAAAAAAAAATTCTGATGGAAGAGCATAGAGGTAGGAAAAAACCTACTTGGAAATGAGAAAAGTACTTACTAAGATTAGAGAAAATAGTGGGAAGCCCATGGCAAGGAAAGAGTATCTAAAATGACTGGTGATTGGGGAAGGGGAAGGAAGAAAAGGAGAGCAAGGCTGTTCCTAAGAGGGAGTCGTGGTGGAAGCTCATTAAGAGAGCCGAGCCAGCTACATAATTGAAACCAGAACTGGTTGGGATAAAAGTAGAGGTTTAAAAAGTGAGATCATAAAACCAATCCCAAGTAGGCACAGTGTTTATACATAGAGATGGAATGTGTCCTAAGAGACTTCAGAGGTCTCTTGCCTGTTTTCTAAGCAGGACTTGAGCTATAATGCCCAGAAGGGAGACTTCAGGGCAACAAGTAAGCACATTCCCATTTCACAGTCCTCTTAGATGGGAAATTCCTGTGTGCTTTATATATGGGAAGCTTTCTTTTAAAATGCAACAATGTAAATGAAATTAGGATGAAAAGCAGCTATTAAAGCTCCTGCAATAGAAACATTAAGTTCTACTTGATTAGGGAGTTTGTTTAAATAATGTGATTTGTACTTACCTTAAAAACACATGGGGCTTCCCTGGTGGCGCAGTGGTTGAGAGTCCACCTGCCGATGCAGGGGACACGGGTTCGTGCCCCGGTCCGGGAGGATCCCACATGCCGCAGAGCGGCTAGGCCTGTGAGCCATGGCCGCTGGCCCTGCGCGTCCGGAGCCTGTGCTCCGCAACAGGAGAGGCCACAGCAGTGAGAGGCCCGCGTACCACAAAAAACAAACAAACAAACAAAAAAAGACACATGAAGCAATATGGTCCCTTCATGGACTTACGGGCCTGTCATCTGTTCACAAACTGAACTAAAACTAGATATTCACCATATTGGTAAATATTTCTTTCTTCTTATTCCCTTGAAACTCTTCACCTGCTGAGCAGAGTCCATTACTCATTTTAAACAATACTTATTGCCAATATCCTAAATGTAATATTATTTAAAAATGAAAAGAGGCAGTAATTAAAACAATGGTTATAAAATAAAATTGAATTATTTTATTATTTTCAGTTATTTTCTTAACTGAATTTTAAGAATATAAAATGGAGTAGTCTAGGTAAATTTTGTATATTGATTTCTAAAAATATTTTCTTACCAATGTATGCTTCTCAGTTTTAAGTTTCAGCGTCCTTTTCTCTATAGTAACTGGGGAATTAGCATAGTCAATTTACGTATTGCAATATGAATTTTGAAAATGATCACCATAATTAGGTCAGAAAGCCTGGCTTTGTGATTTGCTCACCAGAAATTAATTCTAAGACCACTTCCTCTCTATATGACCTTGCACAAGCCACTTAACTTCTCTGTTTTATCACTTTTAAAGTGAGAATAAAAATATCATTTTTACCTACCCACAGAATTTGCGGAAGCAGAACTGAGAGAATATTTGTGAAACTGGACTATAAACTGTCAAGTACTTGTGAGCTCCAGGGTTTCAGTTTAGGTAAAGCTGCTTCTAAGAGCTTGCGATCTCCAATTCTTTTCCTTGCTCAGTCCTGTTCCAATAATGCCAGGCTCCCTTTTGCCTTCTGGGTTCTTACATTCTATCTCCCTCAACTCTGTGTGAAAAATGGGGATTCTATTATCTACCTTTTGGAATTAGTATAAAGACAACCTGGAAAGTCCCTCTTGCAGTGCTTAGCACATGGTAGACTCAAGAAACTCAACTAGAGATGGCCAGGAGCCTCAGAGACCATGTAATCCACTTACCTCTTTTGCACTTACCTCTTTTTGCATTCACTTCTGGAAAGTGAAGTCCAGAGAAGTAAGGAAATTGCCCAGAGTTATACATTGAGCTGTGGATTTAGATTCGATCCCAGGTCTCTGGAGTCTCAGAGCTCTTTCCGCAGCAGAAAGCACCTGCAGACTGTGGCAGCGTAAAAACAAATGCATGACAAGGGGCAATCATCAAGGAACGTATCCTACTGGAGTCTTCCAGTGAAACTAGTATGAGGATAAATTAGAGGGGGGGGGGGAAGAAGAGACATAAAATAATCTCCTTTACCCATGTATTCAGTGATATATTATAGGTCCCCTCCTGCCCAAGTCTTTTAATTAAGGGTTTTATTTTTTGGTAAAATATATTCTGATACATTCGCATAACAGAAAAGTATGCAACCACCAAAAAGAATGAGGTAGAACTGAATGGGAAAAATATTTACAAATGATATGACCAACAAGGGGTTAATATCCAAAATATATAAACAGCTCATACAACCCAACATCAAAGAAACAAACAACCCAATTAAAGGATGGGCAGAAGACCTGAATCGACATTTTTCCAAAGAAGACATGCAGATGACCAACAGGCACAAGTAAAGATGCTCAACATTGTAAATCATCAGAGAAATGCAAATCAAAACCACAATGAGGGCTTCCCTGGTGGCGCAGTGGTTGAGAGTCCGCCTGCCGATACAGGGGACATGGGTTCGTGCCCCGGTCCAGGAAGATCCCACATGCTGCGGGGCGGCTAGGCCCGTCAGCCATGGCCGCTGAGCCTGCGCATCCGGAGCCTGTGCTCCGCAACGGGAGAGGCCACAACAGTATAGGCCCACGTACCGCAAAAAAAAAAACCACAATGAGGTATCACAAATAAAAATGTTGGCGAGAATGTGGACAAAAGGGAACCCTTGTACACTGTTGGTGGGCATATAAATTGATTCAGCCACTGTGGAATGGAGGTTCCTCAAAATACTAAAAATTGAACTACAACATTATCCAATAATTCCACTCCTGTATATATATCTGAAGAAAATGAAGACATTAATTTGAAAAGATACATGCACCCCAATGTTTATGGCAGCATTGTTTACAACAGCCAAGATATGGAAGCAACCTAAGCGTCCCTTAGCAGATGAATGGATAAAGAAGATGCAGTATATATAGCCAATAGAATACTACTCAGCCATAAAAAAAGAATGAAATTTTGTCATTTGCAACAATATGGGTAGACTTGGAGGGTATTATGCTTAATGAGATAAGTCAGACAGATACAAGTACTACATGATATCACTTATATGTGGAATCTAAAAAATAAAACAAGCTAGTGAATATAACAAAAAAGAAACGCATTTATAGATATAGAGAACAAACTAGTGGTTACCAGTGGGGAGAAAGAAGGAGGGAGAGGCAAGACAGGAATAGGGGATTAAGAGGCACAAACTACTAAAAATAACATAAATAAGCCTCAAGTATATATTGTACAGCACAGGGAATATAGGCAATGCCTTATTATAACTATAAATGGAGTGTAACCTTTAAAAATTGTGAATAACTATGTTGTACACCTGAAACTTATGAAATATTATACATCAACTATACCTCAATAAAAAAAGAAAAAGAAAGAAAAAAGAGCTAGATCAACAAGCACTAGCATAGAAAGCTGTGCCTAATATATTTAGGGAAAAAAGAAAACAGCTGCATAGTATCCACAATCCTGGTCCTATTTTTGTTTTATGTGTATATAAACATGGTAATAAGTCTGGAAGGACATCTTCCAGACCATTAGTAGTGGTTATCCTTCCACATTTTAAAGACTTTTCCCCTTTTATTTTATCTCTATATTGTTTAAATTCTCAGGAGTATCTATGACTTTGATCATTAGGGAAAAATAAAGCTTTTATTTAAAATTTTAAAATGCTATTGAAACAAATAAATGATTATTTGCATAAAAGTGCAATTATCCATATTTACACTAAGCCAGAATGGAAATGAAATTAAAAAGTACAATGAAAGATTAGAGCTTTAAGAAAAATAGAAATATTCAGCCCCTTCCTTTCTTAAAGATGATTGCTATCTAATAGCATTTCCTTTATATGAGAGAAAATTAAACAACAGACGAAGCACATTTAATACTTCTAGTGGAACATCTTTTCCCCATATCTCTGATTTAACAAAAAAAAAGCAAAGCAGGCTATCTTGGAAGCAGATATGAAAACTCTCTCTGGCCCCAGATCTAAAAAGGAAATAAACCCAAATTATGCCCCACAGCACATGCACAGCTGCCCCGCAGTGTTTTCATCTACTGTTATTCTGTGTCTTAGTGCTAAGGCTCTTTAGCTTGTCTGGAAATCCCTTGAAATGGTTGTCCAAAGAGTGTACATAAGTGCATGCATACATTTTTCTGTGGAGAAGGACTGTAACCTTCACCAGTTTTGCAAAGTAATCTTTTTACATTTTTTTCACACCCACAAATATTAACCACAGCATTTATCTGTTCATACATATCCAAATATTCAACAGACATTGAGAGTTTTCCCTTCCATTTATTGTTATCCATGTAGTAGGAATGTTATTACCCAAATTACATGGCTCATTTCTTACTCTCACAACAATACTGTAAGTAAAGATTATCCCTGTTTTCCCAGTGAGGAATATGGAGACTAAAAGGTGATCACATTTTTTTATATTCCTGCCATTGAGAGTTGGGGGTCTATGCCCCTTCCCCTTGAATCTAGATGGGCACTCTATGTTGACTAATTGAATATGATGGAAATGATACTGTGTCTTAAGAGACAGCAGCTTCCATTTCTTGTCCTTTGGAATCATAGTCCTTATAAAGCCAGCCACCATGTTTTGAGGAAGCCAATGCCGCTCCATAGGGAAGCCCACATGGAGAGGAACTGAGCTCCCAGTTGACACTCAGCACCAACCTGCCGGCCACATGAGTGAGCTGTCATGAAGTGGACCCTCCAGACCCAGTCCATCTGCCCCAGCTAATGCTGTGTGGAGCAGAGATGGGCCATCATCTCCACTGAGCCTGTAGTAAGCAGAATGATGGAGAAGTATTTACTTCCTAATCTTCAGAACTTATGAGTATGTTGTCTTACGTGGCAAAGAGGAATTAAGGTTGCAGATGGAATTCAGATTTCTAATCAGCTGACCTTAAACTAGAGAGATTCATCCTGGATTTTTTTAGGTGGGTCCAGTGTAATCACAAGGATCCTTGAAAGAGAGAAGCAGAGAAGGTCAGAGTGATTCACTGGGAGAATGACTTGACCTGCTCTTGCTGGCTTTGAAGATGGAGGAAGGGTCTTGAGCCAAGGAGGGCAGGCGGTCTCTAGAAGCTGGAAAAGGCAAAGAAACGGATTCCCTCTTAGGGATTCCAGAAGGGAATACAGCCCTGCAACACTTGATCTTAGCCTACTGAGAACTGTGTTGCATCTAACCTCCAGAACTGTGAGATAGTAAATTTGTGTTGTTTTAAGCCATCAAATGTGTGATAACTTGTTATGGCAGACATAGAAAACTAATACAGACCCCCTCCCAAACTGCACCTTTGTGAACAAAATAATGTTTAAATCTAAACATATAATTTCTTTAAAATGATGACTATTTTAACAGTTAATAGTGCATAAGAGAGCAACTAAAGACTCTTTAGTAGGCTATTGAACATTTTTATGGATGCCCAGGCCTTTTTTTTAACCTGTTTGAAGATGGTTTATAGATTTAATTTTCTATGTTTAAGTATCTTTTTTCAATGTGGCCGTAAATGCCCTTTTAAATTAGTGACAGTGAAAATAGTTATCCTGGAGATAATTATATCTAGTGATTAGGTTTTACAATAAAGCTATTTTAATCAGTTTAAATAACACTCTTTACTGATCATTATAGTACCAGATAAGAAGACTTAAGTTTTTCAGGTGGAGATGAGACACAAGAGGGAAGAGATATGGGAACATATGTATATGTATAACTGATTCACTTTATTATAAAGCAGAAACTAACACACCATTGTAAAAAAAAAAGTCAATGGAAACACCCCATTCCAAGAACAGTCGGGGAAAACTATCATTATACAAAGATGTAAAATTCACTGGGTGACAGAGTGACTGGTCTTTGTTTCCCTAGAGGCTGCCCATCAAAATAGCTTCAGGAGCAAGTTAATAAGGACACATTTAAGTCACAGGAAGAACTTCCATTGTAACCCAAAAAGAACTTACAACTGTGATGATTTAAAATCATTCTATAAGTTAGGACTCTTTCCATTGCATATGATGGAAAATCCAACTCAAACTTAATTAAGAAAAGGAATTTGTTGGTTCATTTGTTTGCAGGCTCAGGGACTGTCTAGCTTCAGGGATAACTTGCTCCAAGGGGTTATGCAATGTTCTGTATGCTCAGTTCATCTCCAAATGTTAATTCTTTCCTCCTCTGTGTTTTGGCTCCATCCTGAGGTTATCTCCCAGGATATAATGGAACAGGGGAAATGGTCCTTCCAATAAAATAAGGCTGAGCAGAGGGGAGAGGCCCTAGATAGGGCGGGAACGTACATTGGGCAGCATTGTGTTCACTATGATAGTACTGGCATAACATGTTAGTAAGAGACATTTTGAATATTGTTTATATATTTTTAAACATAGAATCATTTAGCTCATAAGCATTTATGGTCTGATATACAAGTATATAAAATATCAAGCCCAGCCATTTGGATACCTAATGAGATAATGATTTCAGTCCTCTGTAAGTCAGTTTATGTTCTTTCCAACCTTGTCTCCCACATCTGTCCAGGCAAACTTTGCTCCAGCCTCACAAATTGGCTCTTCCAGATTGCTTATCTCTATTCCGTGATCTTCCAGATTCCTACTACCTGGAATGTCCCTTCCCTCTTCATTCTTTGGATCTAAATTCTCCTTTTCCAAGGCTAATTCATAGTTATTTCTTCTGTGAAACAGCTGAGAAATAATGATCCTTTCTAAATTTTCTCGTAATTTTTATATTAAAATTTGCAATTTTACCACCAATTTCCACTCTCCAGACTATGGAAGATATCACTTTGATGGTGGCAGCTCTGTCTGCTGACCTTTAATGTGGCCCTAGATTTCTTTTCCATATAGTACTCCTGGAAGTCCTAAATAACCAATCCAAGTTTGTCATAAAATGAAACTAATTGGCTATTTTGATTGAACACTGGTTACTATATCGTCACTCTTTCACATTTGTAACTCTACCAACTCATATCTTATGAGCATAAAGCTTTGCCTCTAGAAAATATTCAATAAATGTTTGGGAAATAGAACTTAACTGAATCGAGGGCAAACCCTAAAAGCAAGTTGACAGCGGTAACTGGTCAAAGCTAATATGAGTTAAGAATACACACTTCTAACATGAACATTTAAAATGTGAGAACTCAGTCTCCTTTCCCCAAAAAGTGTGTTTCCACAAAATGTGAAATAAAAATCTTACTATATAGAAAAGTTTTCCCGGAGGAAATGGTTGAAAACCATTTAAAGCAAAATACTGGCATTTAACTATTCCCAATCCTAAGAAATAAAATATTGTAATAGATTTGCTTATTTAGAAAATATGTGGCAGGTGATGCTTTTAAAGAGCGGGGGAAATCCATTCTCATAACTAGAGCTTGCTGGGGATAATTTCTGGAGTTGTGGAAAGTTATTGTGTATATTTTTAGCCATAATTTTAGATGACCTTATAGCTTTGGGAAATGCACCATTTTATAGCCCAGAAGTGATTACATAAAATCGTATTAAAGTGATTACAATAAGAACTACATAGGCAGTAATGTTTGCTGCTTTGCAAAACACTTAGCCCAGGAGACTCTTTAAAGCTGAATGGAACAGAAAGTGCTGGTAGTCATATTAGACCTATTCATCCAGTAAACAACAGCACTCACTGGCAACTACAGTCCAGCACTATTTTCTCTGAATCTCACATCTCATTCACCACTGAACATCAAAGCAGCCAGTTGCATCCTTGAAAAACAGAACAGATTATTTAGCATCATTTCATAAATATCCCTTCACCTTACCCCCATGTCATTTTAATTTTAAATGTTCTAGTTTGAAGGCACAAATTTCTAATTCATTTAGGCCAACTATGAAGGAGATATAAAAACAACATAAATATTTTAAAATTTTAAATGTCTCTTAATTTAGCCTGCATAAAACTTCCAAGTTTTTAAGAATCTCAACTAATAAATACGGAAGAAATTATATGCAACCCTCAATAAAATAATAAATCTAGTCAGTGAACATCAATGACCATTAATACCATTAGGTGAAATATTCATGGAGAACTTTATAATGGATAGGTCAGGTTGACAACACCTGAAACCATTGATCAATCTTAGCGTCATTAAAGGTATGTCAAGCAAACTGTGACACATTGGTGATTTTTTTTCTTCTATTACTGTATAACATATTTGCAAAGCTTAGTGGCTTAAAACAACAGTAAACATTTATCATCTCACACAGTTTCTCTGATCGAGAATTCAGCAGTGGCTTAGCTGGGAAGTTCTAGCTCAAGGAATCTTGAGGTTGTAGTCAAGACATTAGCTAAGGTAACAGTCATCTGAGTGCCTGCCTGGGGCTGGAGGGTCCACTTCCATGATGCCTCACTCACATGGCTGTTGGCTGTTAGGGCCACTGGAGTGTGTGCATCTGCCTTAACATCTGGCTGCCCCCAGATTGATTGAGTCATCCAAAAGGAAGAGAAGAAGACTCTACAAAATCTTTTATGTCACATAGCATCACTTCTGCTGTGTCCCATTGGCTCACAAGTCAGTTCTTCTATTCAGTGTGGAAGAGAACTGACTACACAAGGACATTATTATGAGAAAGTAGGGGTCAATGGGAGCCATCTTTGTGGTCAGCTAACACAAATACGAAGCAATCCTCTAAAGTATTCTTGCCGCCTCCCCTGTAAAACCATTCCAGAATCTAATCAAATATCTAGGTCTAACTACTAATTTATAGGAAATTAGGGAGGGGTGAGGAATGGACAGAGGAACAAATTAAACAACACAACAAGGGAACAATCAGTCAATTCCAGAATGTGGGACAATCTAAAGAACAAGATTTGATTTCTTCAGTCAATAAATGGTGTAGGGGTAGAGTTACAGATTAAAAGAGATGAGATATCATCTCACACCAGTCAGAATGGCCATCATCAAAAAATCTAGAAACAATAAATGCTGGAGAGGGTGTGGAGAAAAGGGAACCCTCTTGCACTGTTGGTGGGAATGTAAATTGATACAGCCACTATGGAAAACAATATGGAGGTTCCTTAAAAAACTCAAAATAGAACTACCATATGACCCAGCAATCCCACTACTGGGCATATACCCTGAAAAAACCATAATTCAAAAAGAGTCATGTACCAAAATGTTCACTGCAGCTCTATTTACAATAACCAGGACATGAAAGCAACCTAAGTGTCCATCAACAGATGAATGGATAAAGAAGATGTGGCACATATATACAATGGAATATTACTCAGCCATAAAAATAAATGAAATTGAGTTATTTGTAGTGAGGTGGATGGACCTAGAGACTGTCATACAGAGTGAAGTAAGTCAGAAAGAGAAAAACAAATACCATATGCTAACACATATATATGGAATCTAAGAAAAAAAAAAGGTCATGAAAAACCTAGGGGCAAGATGGGAATAAAGCCACAGATCTACTAGAGAATGGACTTGAGGATATGGGGAGGGGAAAGGGTAAGCTGTGACAAAGTGAGAGAGTGGCATGGACATATATACACTACCAAACGTAAAACAGATAGCTAGTGGGAAGCAGCTGCATAGCACAGGGAGATCAGCTCGGTGCTTTGTGACCACCTAGAGGGGTGGGATAGGGAGGGTGGGAGAGAGGGAGATGCAAGAGGGAAGAGATATGGGAACATATGTATATGTATAACTGATTCACTTTGTTATAAAGCAGAAACTAACATACCATTGTAAAGCAATTATACTCCAATAAAGATGTTTAAAAAAAGAGAGATTAGAGAGATGTTAACAACTAAATGATAATGATTCCAACATATCAATTGTAAAAAGACTTTTTCCACAGCTGTGAAAATTTCAAGGACTGGGTATTAGGTGATATTAAAGAATCGTTGGGGGCTTCCCTGGTGGCGCAGTGGTTGAGAGTCCGCCTGCCGATGCAGGGGACGCGGGTTCGTGCCCCAGTCCGGGAGGATCCCACATGCCGCGGAGCGGCTGGGCCCGTGAGCCATGGCCGCTGAGCCTGCGCGTCCGGAGCCTGTGCTCTGCAATGGGAGAGGCCACAACAGTGAGAGGCCCGCGTACCGCAAAAAAAAAAAAAAAGAATCGTTGTTAGGCACATTCAGTGGGACAATGGCATTGTGGGTGAGTATATGTATGCCCTTATTTCTTACAGTTACATGTTAAAGTATTTACAATTGAAATGCTATGGTATCTGGGATTTGTTTTTATTTTTTAATTGTTTTGTTTTGCTTTTTTAAATTTTTATTTTTTATTGGACTATAGTTGATTTACAATGTTGTGTTAGTTTGTACAGTAAAGTGGTTCAGTTATACATATACATATATCTATTCTTTTTCAAATTCTTTTCTAATTTAAGTTAATACAGAATATTGAGCAGAGTTCCCTGTGCTATACAGTAGGTCCTTGTTGGTTATCTATTTTAAATATAGTAGTGTGCATAAATAATCTAACAAAAGTAACCAAAAGTTGGGGGGATAGATAAAGCAACATTGGTGAAAAAGTTGAAAATTGCTGATACTAACTGTTGGGGTTATGGGAAGGAAGGAAGGGAGGGAGGGAGGGAGGGAGGGAGGGAGGAAGGAAGGAAGGAAGGAAGGAAGGAAGGAAGGAAGGAAGGAAGGAAGGAAAAAGGTAGCAAGCTTCAGTCTCCATAACTGAAATAAAGTTAATCACATAGCCAACTATTCAGAACATAGAAAAACACTTCATTATGTATATAATGCTTTTGTTTGGGGAATTTCTTTAATTTCTTTCTATACCCTCTACATAGGGATGTCACAGTCATTTCAAATGAAGAAGTCAAAACCTGCACCTCTAATGAAAGAAAAAAACACATTAATTGTGAAACTTAAAATTCTGTCAAACTGATCACTTGGGGTTATGTAGAACCATATAACCTGATTTAATTAAAACGTGGTGTTCAATAAGGAATAATTAAGTAAAAGAACACATGTTTTCTTACCAAAGGGGCCCTGTTTCCTAATCCATTAGTGAGCTCAAATATGTGTGTTCATGTAAGACCAATGGCTGGCTTCTTTCTAGGCTGCAACAAGGATTGCATCTGTCTCTTGATACTCCCAATATGTCCCCCAGCACCTTCTGTACTGACTGGCAGCTTGTCACATATGCAGACTTTCAGGCCCTACCCAATACCTACTGAATCAGAAACTATACTTTAATAGGATTCCCAGGTGATTGATATGAACAGTATGTATGTGTATGTGTGTGTGTGTGTGTGTGTGTGTGTGTGTATGTGTGTGTATATATATATATATCACACTCCGCAGCATGTGGGATCTTAGTTCCCTGACCAGGGGTCAAACCTGTGCCCCCTGCAGTGGAAGCACAGAGTCTTCACCGCAGGACTGCCAGGGAAATCCCTGAACAGTATATTTTGAGAACCACTGCTCTAGAATTCATGAGAATGCTTCAGATTCCTATTCTCATCTTTCACGTCAAATCTTACCACTGGATGTTTTCCTCTCCATATCTGACCTAGGCTTTCAGGATGTCAGATATAGCATCCTGGTACAGACCCTAGCACCTCAAAACTGTAAGTCCCTCAAGGGCAGGAAACAGGTCCAAAATCATGTCTATATCCACTTTAATTCTTGCCACATAGTAAGGACTCTAGTACTTTTTGGAAAATGAATAAAATGGATGGCTAAAAATCTGTCTTTTGATATCAAATGAAGGAATTATGAAGCTTGACTCCTCCACTTACTAGCTGCACTAAAAAGGAATCACAATCCCTATCTCAAAGAATTATTTTGAAGATTAAATGAAATTAAATGTACCTGGCATTATGTATGCATTCCATTATAAGGGCTCTGGGGCTTTTTAATGTAATAATAAAAATAGTACTGTATCTTTTCCATTTTTAAGTATTGTCCTCTGTCTTAGTCAGCTTGGGCTACCATAGAAAATGCTGTAGGCTAGGTGACTTAAACAACAGAAACTTATTTTCTCACAGTTCTGGAGGCCGGAAGTCCAAGATCAACATTCCAACAGGGTTTGGTTTCTGGTGAAGACTCCTTTCCTGACTTGGGGACAGCCACCTTCTCACTGTGTCCTCACATGGTAGAGAGAGAGCTCTCTGGTATCTCTTCCTCCTTTTATGAGAATAAGAATCCCATCAGGTAAGGAATGCACACTTCTGACCTCATTTAACCTTAATTACCTCTAAAAGGCTCCCATCTCCAAATACAGTCACATTGAGGTTTAGCATTTCAACATACAAATTCTGGAGGGACATAGTTCAGTCCATAGCATCCCCAATACATGGCATTGCAGTATTCATAACAAATATTTTCCATGTTAGGTATATCTACATTGATTATGGCAACATGATTTCTGTTTCTTTGGCTCTATAATGTTTTAATGTTTCCCTCATTCTAATTTTTGTGTTTACTTAGTGTTATTTGGATCTCTTCTCTAATAATTACTCTTTCTGCTAGGTTCCTCAGAGTTCTAATAACACAATTCAGCTATTTATGCTTCTTAAAACTTTAAATCTTGGATTAAGTAATAAGATGTCAGAAGTGCAAGTAATATTATACACATTTTCCTATCCTACATCAAGATAAAAAGTTTAAATATGTAATTAAGACATTCTAAAATTTTACTTTCATAAAGAATATA
The DNA here is from genome assembly GCF_964270905.1 of Leucopleurus acutus. NCBI lineage: Eukaryota > Metazoa > Chordata > Mammalia > Artiodactyla > Delphinidae > Leucopleurus > Leucopleurus acutus. Next base: position 75,194,521 of record NC_139145.1, on the reverse strand, counting down.
CAAACTAGCATTCCTCCTTTAATTTTTGAATTCATCTCTGACTATTCTTCTGCTCCCTATTCTGATCTAAAAAATCATAAAATTCTTTAAAAAGAGCTACTATCCATCTGTAACTGGCAACATTTATTTTTCAAATGGACAAGCTTTTCACCTAATCTCTAAATACTGATGTGTTCTATAACTGCTGTGATCATATGAAAACCATTCCCAGTTGAACTCTTAAATATTCCCCAAAACTGCATAGAAATAGATAAAACTCAGAGAAACACTTAATGAAAGATGGTTATTATTCAGTAAACCTCTAATTCATGCATTGTGCTTGGCAAGAAAAGAAAGATAAGAAAAACAGGTTCTTCTCTCTGGGAGCTGGTTGGCTAGTAGGAAAGGCATACATATAAACAAAAATTAAATAAAATGTCATCCTTGATTCTTTAATGCAAATGTCTATAAGATACAAATGATTCGTGGTGTTTTAAGTATACATTGACTGTGGTTATAAATCAATATTAATGAAAGGAAAACTCCTCAAGAGCATTGTCAAGGTTTGCTATCTTTTTTTTTCCTATTTTACCACACATTTATTCAATACTTGAAGCAAAGCAGTGTGTGCTGATTATGGGATGTACAATGGTGAGTAACAGCAGTCTTATCTCTGAAGGATAAGGAGATAAAAAAGTGTGTCCAAATATTCACAACCCAAAGCACTGTGGGTTACCTGCCACAATGATGGTCTGAAAAAGAATGTGTAGGGGAAGAGAGCTTGCCTGAATTCGTCTCTAAGGGAAGCTTTCCTAGAGAAGGTAGACTTCATTTTTTTTTAATTGAAGTATAGCTGATTTACAATACTGTGTTACTTTCAGGTGTACAGCAAAATGATTCAGCTATACATATACCTATATACATAAATATATATATATACATAAATATGTATATACATAAATATATATACATTCTTTTTCAGATTCTTTTCCCATATATGTTATTACAAGATATTGAATATAGTTCCCTGGACTATACAGTAGGTCCTTGTCATCTATTTTATATATGATAATATGTATCTGTTAATGCCAAATTTCTAATTTATCCCTCCCCTCATTTCCTGTTTGGTAACCATAAGTTTGTTTTCTATGTCTGTTTCTGTTTTATAAATAAGTTCATCTGTATTATTTTTTAGATTCCACATATAGGTGGTATCATATGATATTCATCTTTCTGTTTCTGACTTACTTCATTTAGTATGGTAATCTCTAGGTCCATCCATGTTGCTGCAAATGTCAATATCTCATTCTTTTTATGGCTGAGTAATATTCCATTGTATATACATACCACATTTTCTTTATCCATTCATCTGTTGATGGACACTTAAGTTGCTTCCATGTCTTGGCTATTATAAATAGTGCTGCTGTGAACACCGGAGTGAATGTATCTTTTTGAATTTTCGTCTTCTCTGGGTATATGCCCAGGAGTGGGATTGCTGGATCATATGGTAGTTCTATTTTTCATCTTTTAAGGAACCTCCGTACTGTTTTCCATAGTGGCTGCACCAGTTAACACTGCACCAGTTAACACTGCCACCAGCAATGTAGGAGGGTTCCCTAAGTTTTCTGTGTTCAATTCCTCGGCTCCTATTTTCTCTTATATACTTGCTAACTAAGCTTTGATCCCCACGACTCCACTGAAATAAGCCTTATCAAGGTCACCAGCTCCCTAGGTAATCTCAGTCTGCCCCATGGTTTAAATTCCACTATAACACCTCACAGATTTATTTCTCCAGCCTGGATCTCTCCTCATCTGAACTCTAGACCATCCACTTGAATGTGAAATAGATGTTTCAAAATTATCATATCTAAAACCAAATCCTCAATTTTCTCCCGCAAACCCTCTTCCCTGACCATTCCCCCATCTTCCTATTTACCTAGGTGCTCAGGCCCAAAACCCTAGAATTATCCTTAATTCTTCTCTTTACCTTACATTCTTCATTTAAAAATCACCAACAAGGGCTTCCCTGGTGGCGCAGTGGTTGAGAGTCTGCCTGCCGATGCAGGGGACACGGGTTCATGACCTGGTCCGGGAAGATCCCACATGCCGCGGAGCGGCTGGGCCCGTGAGCCATGGCCGCTGAGCCTGCGCGTCCGGAGCCTGTGCTCCGCAACGGGAGGGGCCACAACAGTGAGAGGCCCGCGTACCGCAAAAAAAAAAAAAAAAAAAATCACCAACAAATCCCGTTGACTCCACCTGCAAATAATACCCAAAATCCAATGTTTCTCATCACCACTAATGCTCACCCTGCTCCCAATCATCATTATCTCTTGCCAGAATCCTGCAATAGCCTCTTAACTGGTCTCGCTGCTTCCCACTCTTTCTCCCTTACAGTTACTTCTCCCCACAGCTGCCAGAGGCATCCTGCTAAAATTTCAGGCAAATCAGGCCACTCTTCTGCTCCAAAAACCTCCAATAGCTCCCCATCTCCCTCAAAGTAAAAGCTAACGCATTCAGTGGCCTACAAGGCTCTACACAACCAAGTGTTGCCCCTCTCCCTCCCCTTTACCTCTCTGAACTCATCCCAGCTCCTCTCCCTACCCTTATTGTGATCCTGCCTCGCTGGCTTCCTTGCTGTTTCTCAGTCACACCAGTCACAGCTGCTCCTGCTTTAGGGCCTTTGCTTTGCTCCTCTCTCTGCATGAAAGTGCTCTTATGCCAAATACCAGTATGCACAGCTTGCTCTCTCACCTCTTTTAGATCTTTGCTAAGATACCAGCTTTTCAGTTAGGCCATCTGTTTCAGACAGGGTTCAATTAAGTGAGCATAATCACTTGAAACTAGATAGATAGATGATAGATAGATAGACACATGTAGGAGGGGGGAGAGAGAGAGATTGATTTCTTATAGGGATTTGACTTTATACAATTGTGGGAGCTTGTTAAAGGGTCTCTCTAAGGCTGTTTTCTTTGCATCTGGTGTTGGGGCTTGATGTCCACAGATCAGAGAATGGGAAGAAAAGATAGATATAAAACTGGGGAGAACAAGGACCAACTGGAATCCAACAGGACGCGTTGGAACCCATATCAGTTCTCACTGCCTCCAACCTGTTGATGTGGGTGTCCTACATGAGAAACTGGTCCCCTTCATCACAGAACTAAACACACACCTGGCCCAGGAGACAGAGAAGCTGAAGCAGAATGCAGTCCTGGCCACGGCCCTCTATTAATGAAGTGAGCCCCCAGATAAGCTGCAACACACGTGAGCTACAGTAACACCTGTACAGACCTTTCAAGCATAAAAAAACAGTATGGTAGCTGTTTCACGTCTTCCCTCTGAATATTACACAGGAAACATACAGGGAAGGGGAAAATTCAGCCTAGCTGACTCACATTACAAAATTAGTACAAAATCACAATCTAGCCTTCAGCACTTCCTGTCCTTCTCCTCTGCAATATTTTTCTCTATGGCACTAACATTCTGTATATTTTACTTTATGTTTGGTTTACTGTCAGTCTTGCCCCACTTAAATGTGAGCTTCGTGAGGACAGGGATTTTGTTTGTTTGTTCACTGTTCTCTGCCTACGGCCCAGAAGAGTGGCTGGCACATAATAGGCCCTCTGTAAATATTTGCTGACTAAATGAATTATGTAAGCATTCTGATGAACATTTTTAATAGAGCTGTAATTATGATTGTCTATCAGACGGTCACAGACAGATTTTTCTAACTGAGCAAATGAGAATTAGAGGTATAGATGATAAATTCACAACCTGTGGGCTATAACTTATTTCCATTCTCTATCCCTTAGGAACAAGGAACAAATTTATAGAAAATAGTGAAGGAGCAAAAAGATGCTTTTCAACATCTTTCAGGTAATATGAGGAATAGTGAAGATAAGAGTTTGTTAATGTAAAAAAGAATGCTTATCACCAGATTTCTCACGTTAAATTAGGCACTTGATAAATGTACTTGGCTGCTGCTGACGACTTTCTTTAACATCTTGCCTTGTCTTCCACTCTTTTTTCAAAATGTGCACAGTAGATGGAGACCCGTGCTCAAACATGATCATGAGAAACAGAGATCAGTGCTTCATTTTCCCCTGCACATTTTACAAACGCCCCTCCTCAAGGAAAACTCCTTCATCACCCAATGGTAGCATGAATTGCTCCTTTTTATAGAATCCTATTATTTTGGTTCACCTGCACCTGTTATCTCTTTATGAATCTCTGTCTGTATGTCTCACAAGCCCACTATAACAGTCAGGACCCCAATACTACACTGATGGCACACACACACGCTGGGATAATTCACAATGAACTTGTTACATGGGTCTGGGCACCGTATAGAGGAACCACAAGAGATAGCCTAGAAACCTGGGCTAGCTAAAGGGTGCTGTCACACCATAGGCTCACAGGGAGAAATGGTTACCAGAAGGAGAGAGAGTTATAAACAGGGAGCCTCTTTGGGAGGAGCTGAGACTTTCTGTTACAGCCAACCTAAGGTGACTTCACAGGGAGGTCACCAGGGTCATACCCTGACCTCTTCTCCTCCCTTCCTCTAATTTCTTGTCTGGACAACCCATTGGCTGACCCCAACCAGGAGCCAGGAATCACAGGAACTCACTGATGGAATCCCTACCAGTCAGCTTCCTGGGACAGACAGCAGGTTGGAGAAGAGTGTGGAACGAACCTAGAATGGCACGTGGAAGCTATTCAGCTTTCACCCAGTGAAAGCGGGGACTGGGTCTCCTGCTTCTCTTTTTATCCCCCAGAGCACCTTTCACAAATCACTTGGTCTGTACATTGTATATGCACAACAGATACCAGTGGGGTCCACTAACCTATCTCAGAACAGTTGGGCAGAACTTCCATATCTGTAGAAGGGATCATAGTTTTATTTTAAAGACTGCAGTGAGTCCTGACATTACCTCTGAAGGATCAGAAACAGCCTGAAAGGCAAGAATCTTCCACTAAGAGGCATTTGTGACATGATCAGAAGCAGGATTGAAGAGTAAGGCCCTGAAACACCTTCAAAAATATTATTGGTTAAGTTAGTTGGTATGGTGACCTGGAGGTGCCAACACTGCTCTCTAGGTGGGAGTCATGGAAACGATGCAATGAACTCTAAGAGCCATAAAAAACTCAGTTCCTTCCATAGCATGCCTTATGGTCTAATGCAAGAGGGTATGAATTCATGGACTGGGCTCACAATACAACATCAGTCACTGGAAAGCAACTCCCTCACACAAAGAGGTTTTTAACCAGAGTCTCGCAGCTTTATCTTATTACTTGTTCTATTACTCTTTTAGCCTTGTAACTTTATATATATGATTTATGTGTCGTGTTTAAATCTTGGTCAGTGACAGATATAAAGGAAGATCAATAAGGGAAGGAGAAAGGTGCCTTAGAACATTGGAACTTAATTTTTTAAACGTCAAGCTAAGGAAATCAGAGAAGGCAACTAGAAACATGGTATATATCTTAACGACCAATTAATATTCTACATGCCTTTCATTAAATGGATACCTCTTTTAACTAGCTATATTGCTTTCACTCAGCAGCCTAATAACCCAGAAAGTAGTAAAACTAAATGCCTACCTTATTGATTAGCTGTCAAAAATAGTATAATATTTCACCTTTCTCATAAAATATGTGCTAAAAAATTTATTTGGACATTAATATACAAATTTACCTCTTGAGTGGGATATGCTATGAATCCAAAATAATATGCTTCCTTTGGTCTTTTCAAAGGTAACATTCTTGTACAGAACTTCAGAAAAAAAAAAAAAAAAATATATATATAGCAATTTTCATAAATAAGAATTTGTCTTTGAGCCTTTCACATATGTTCTTAGTTCTCTTTCTAGGGTTTTAAAATAGCATAATTTCTTTATGATCACATTAAATATCTTTAAAAAAGAAATAAACTGCATTAACAAGTATTAAGCAAAGCTCATTTTTTCATTCCTGGAGACATATGCTAAAAATAAAAAATACTGGGAAACAATCATGTTTTTCTCCCAGAGGGAAAGGGCCCTGTTTTACTTTCCTTTGGGTTCCCAAAGCTGAGGCTAATGCCTACCATATTATAAGTGTTTTATAAACGTTTTAACCAACTGTAAACCATATCTGCTAAATATATAGCTGTATACATCTATTGTCATTAAAACTCACGCTCTAAGAATTATCAAATGGCTGTAATTGTACCACGCACGACTTACTCCAAGCTATTTGGAATTAATTAGAACACTTTTCACTTCTGGGAACAGAAGGCCTTGTCTTAATGGTCTGAACAATAGGAAAATTGGAAAACTTATTCTCATGTGATAGGAAGTCATGAGATAGGATGGGCTCAGGATTGGTAAAGTTAGCAGCCCAAATACATTTCCAAGGACCCTTATTCTTTCCATCTTTCTGTTTTGCCTTCTCAGCACATCAGCCTCATCCTTACACTAAGTCCCTCCACGGATCATTCTAGAAATGAATACAGTATTCAGAGACAGAAAAGAAGAGGAAAGAGAAAAGAAAAGAAAAGACCTTTTTCTCCCCTGAGTCTCTTTTTAAGATCAAGAAAAAGTTTCCCAGAATCCACCCCTTACACACCTAGCAAGCTTCTCCTCAAATCTCATGGGCCAGAAGTGTGTGTGTGTGTGTGTGTGTGTGTTTTAAGGAGACTACAACATCTTAATTCTTTCAAAAATAATTTTCCTCCTGCAGATTAATAGAGCAATCAAGAATATAGCTAAAACTTAATTGTAAATAGCATGTTTATTATAATTCAAAATTTAAGAAAACTATGATTTTACTTGTGCAGCAGACATTGTTGACTGCCTACCCAACAGCCATTCCCTTTTCTCCATTTTTATAAAAATCCTCATTTTGTCCAGATGTCCTTTTCTGAAGTAGTTAAGATATTGTAAAACAATATCTTAAAAACAAACAACACTTGTTCCTTTTTTTCTCAATAAATTTCTGTATTGTTAGCAGAGGTCTTCAAAATCATCTCACTGCTCTTGGTTCATACTAATACGTATTCACAATATTATTTTGTTTCCTTCACTGAAAAGCAGGGTGTTTTTGTTCACACTGCTCTATAGACCTAGGATACAATTGTGAACAATACAGACCAAAATTCCTGTCCTCCAGAGCTTACATGCCATTACTAGTGAGATACACCTCATATGAGAGGCATTTTAACATTAGGTAACTATTTTAAAATAATTAACATTAGTTTTTGATACTCTTTTACAGAACAACCCAGTTTCTCAAAATTTATCCTGAAAAAAGTCAAACATGGGTACAAACACGTTTATTAAGTGAACTACTGAGTTCACAATAGTCTACAAAACAAGAAAATTGGAGGTAGCCTAAATGTCCAAAATCAGAGAACTTGTTAGGAAGGAATTATTGTGCGTCTATAGAGGTAATCATTAAAAATAATTATGCTGTTTATTATTTAGAATAGTAGGTAGCCAGTAAACATAATTGTGTGGAATAATATTTATCTGTAAAAATGTTCATGATAGAACACGAAATGAAAAAGTGAGCCACATAGCAGTATGGAAACTATAATAATGTTTTGTTACACATGAATATGAATAACACCAAAGTGTTAACAGTAATTTTCTCTGGGTGTTATGATTTAGAGGGAGGTTTTCATTTTTGAATGTGCTCTGACTTGATAAATAAAAAGGGAGAAATCAGTTATCAGTGCTGATTTTAAAGTCTCCTGTAATAGCATCAACCGTTTATCAAGTGCCTCCCATGTGCTAGCCAATGCACTCAGAACTCTACATGTGTGCTCTCACTTAATGCTTTCAACAACTCTGTAAGTTAGGCATTGCTACTTTCTCCATTTTCTCCTCAGGCTGTAAAAGGGTTTGAAGGAAGTTAAATATCTTGGCTAAGACATACACTAGTAAGTGGTTCACCCTGAATTCAATTCAAGGTAGTCTAACTCAGAGTCCAGTCATTTAACCATTGGTGTTCTTCTGTCTACGAATATAGGCAGTTAAAAGCAAGTTAAGGGACTTTCCCGGTGGCACAGTGGTTAAGAACCCACCTGCCAATGCAGGAGACACAGGTATGAGCCCTGGTCTGGGAAGAAACTCTAACATGCCATGGAGCAACTAAGCCCGTGCACCACAACTACTGAGCCTGCACTCCAGAGATGGCAAGCCACACTACTGAAGCCTTTGTGCCTACAGCCTGTGCTCCACAACAGGAGAAGCCACCACAGTGAGAAGCCCATGCACGGCAACAGAGAGTAGCCCCCGGTCGCTGCAACTAGAGAAAGCCCACGTGCAGCAGCGAAGACCCAACACAGCCAAGATATTTTAATTAATTTAAAAAATCAAGTTGAATATGGCAGAAAATCAATGAATTAGATCACAAAACTTAGGGGGAAATAAAAAAGGATAAACAGAACTGTATCAAGAAGGCAGATTAACTGCAAGAAACTATTTCCTTCTCCAAAAGAATATCTTGGAAAAGAACAGAATAAGAACAGAATTGTATACACAAGAAGTAGTAGTATATTTTTAGGAAAACTGGAAAACAAAATTAATTGCTAGCAGCAAAATATTTATGATTCCCTGTAAAAAGGAGAGCAGACAGTATACAATTCAAAGTATGTCCATCCTGAAATATGTACCAAAGAGGACTACTCAGAAGAGTGGGTGTGGATCTCAATCACACTAACCCCATAGGCAAAGAATATAAAATTAAAGGAGAAGCATTAGCTACTAGATAACCACCAGAGTAAGTGGCTGGAGACCAGCATTCTTCAAAATACTTTGAGGTATTTCCCCCCATTCCAGAGTAGCAGATACTCAGATGCAGGGCCCTGGGCCCCTGGGGATACCCAGGAGGACCTCCTCATCCAGAAGACAACTGCTGTTGCACCTGGATGTTTCCATTTCCTAACACTCTCTAACAAACCACCCCAAAATTTAACAGCTTAAGCATGATTCTTTGGTTTGACTGGGCTCAGTCAGGCGGTTCTCCTGATGATCTTGTTTGGAATCTGCAGTCAGATGGTAGCTGGGGCTGGAACATGCAAGACGATTCAGTCACATGTCTGGTGCCCAAGCAGGGATGTTTGCAAGACTGGGATCCCTCTCATTTATCACCCTTTACTGGTCATTCATGAGGTCCTGCTAGCTAATTCTCTTACAAAACTATATACAGCTTCAGTCAAGAACCAAGTCTGGTTTATCATAAGATACTGGATATAGTTCTCTGTGCTATACAGTAAGGTCTTATTGTTTATCCATTCTCTATATAATAGTTTTCACCTGGGAACCCTAACCTCCCACCCCACCCCTCCCCCAACCCCCTCCCCCTTAGCAACCACAAGTCTGTTATCTATGTGAGTCTGTTCCTTTTTTGTAGATAGTTTCATTTATGTCATATTTTAGATTCCACGTGTAAGTGATATGATATAGTATTTGTCTTTCTCTTTCTGAATTACTTCACTTAGTATGATAATCTCTAGTTGCATCCATGTTGCTGAAAATGACATTATTTTGTTCTTTTTTGTAGCTGAGTAGTATTCCATTGTATATATGTACCACATCTTCTTTATCCATTCATCTGTTGATGGACACTTAATTTGCTTCCATGTTGTGGCTATTGTGAATTGTGCTGGTATGAACATAGGGGTGCATGTATCTTTTTGAATGAGAGTTTTTTCTGGATATATGCCCAGGAGTGGGATTGCTAGATCATATGGCAATTCTATCTTTAGTTTTCTGAAGAACCTCCATACTGTTTTCCACAGGGGCTGTACCAACTTACATTCCCACCAATAGTGTAGAAGTGTTCCCTTTTCACCACATCCTCTCCAGCATTTGTTATTTGTAGAGTTTTTAATGATGGCCATTCTGATCAGTGTGAGGTAGTACCTCATTGTAGTTTTGATTTGCCTTTCTCTAATAATTAGCGATGTTGAGCATCTTTTCACGTGCCTATTGACCATTTGTATTTCTTCAATATCCTATGATAAACCATAATAGAAAAGAATATATTGAAAAAAATGTATATATGTATATATATATATATGTTTAACTGAATCATTTTGCTGTACAGCAGAAATTGACACAACATTGTAAATCAATTATACTACAATAAAAGGGAAAAAAAGAAGAAAAACCTTTTGTAAAAATTAAACTCCCTATGCTATATCAAAATTAAACTGAAACAAACCAGGATTAAAAGTTTGCAAAAAGAAATATGCCAGACAGGGGATTTGTATTCTTAATATATAAAGAGACTTTACAAACAAACATGGAGAATATGAGCTAGTGACATAAATACACAACTCATACAAAATACATGTATATGGGAAAATTTTAACCCACTAGTAATTAAAGATAACAAATTAAAACAATAAGACTTTTTTTTCTGCAAAACAAAACACAAATATGTCTGGTTCTTTTTATTCTTTTATCCCCCAAATAGCTAGTACATTACCTCCAACCTAAAAGCTGCTTCAAAATAATAATAGTAACAACAATGACAAACAAAAAACCTAAAAGTTGTTCCATAAAAATTTATTGGATTAATTAATACCTGAAACAGAACTGGTGTGTCTAAAAATTATAAAAAAGATAACCAGTTTTTCAGCATCCCCCTGTAGAGAAATCCTATCCATTGCTGCTTTATTTCTTCCTGTCTACTGCTGAGATTAACTCTTTAATAACTGAAGATGAAGCACAATAAATTTATTTATGTGTTCTGCTAATTAACTTCTGTTCTACTGTAATGGTTTTATGAGGCGAAGGTTAAAACTATCCTAATAGAGAAAAGTGTTTTTTTGAGATTACTTGTGGTTTTCACTCAATGCAAGAAATCATGAAAAGACAAATGGGGTATATACACTGATAAGTAAAGCAGACGTGACCCTTCCACTCACACCATCTACCATAGTCTAGTTGGGAAGAAAGACCAGAGCTTATGCTCAGTGCTGTTACAGAATTGTACCAGACACCTCCTGTGCACCACTGCTCAGCCTCTTAGCCCCACCTCCTAATCCTGGCGCAGCTGTGGTGACCAGTGACAGTTCCACCAGCTTCCCGTTCAGCCTGTTAGGAACAGCACCTCACCTCAGTCTGTTCCAAGTATCTCTTGCTCCCTATTCTGGGGCTTCTCGGACACTGTCCCAGGGGCGCCCACAGAACCCACTTAGTGCTCACACATACACAATTGCACATGAGTGAGTCCTCTGCTCCCCAGCAGAGCTGCCCTCTGTAGACTGCATCACCTACACCCCATTGTCCTCTCGCTGCTAATGGGGCTTAGCCAATGACGGGGCATTGGCAGGAGATCAGTGAGCAGGAGAAAAAGGTGGACTTTTCTTCCTTCACTCCTGCCCTGCTTCAGTAGAAAGTTCTGGAGGAGGCTTCGTCCCTTTACAGCTACAGCTCCTGTTGGGCGACTCCTCTTGCTTGGTTCCAGCACCTACCAGGCCATTTCCTCCCCTGTTCCCTTCAAGCCTAGGGCAGTAATTACTTTCAATTGTGGCTGGTCCCTGAGTGCTTCAGCATTTCTTGTTGGTTCCCGTAGCCCTATCTTCACCTCTGTAAATGGCCCCTTCAATAAATTATCTTCAAAATCCCAGCTGGGCGTGCCTTCTGTTTCCTGCTAGAACCCTTCTGATACAATTATGCTTACTGAGAGTCTTACCTAAGAGCTAATTAGCTACCTCTTTTGTAAGAAAAGTACAGGCAAGAAGAACACAGGCAGTAAATCGGCGTAATTTAATAAATAATGAAGTCTATGCTGGAAAGCTGAAAGAAAGAAAACAGGATGAAGAAAGCATAGCAGAAGGAAAAGGTCTTGCTCTAACAAATACAAACCACAAGTTTGATAGGAAAATGAGAAAAAGACCATTCTTATTTGTAAAACTAAAGATACAATTACAAGGCTAGTGAAAATAAATCTAAATACAAGAAATGCACAACTTTTATTTATTGTTTTTGATATTTAACCAAATTAAGTTATCTTATCCATATAAACAGTTTCCAAATATGTTCATAGGAGGAGGTACAGGGGACCAGCAATGCTATTCACTCTAAAAAAATGTGTGTCAGCTATTCACATGTTTAAAATGATCATAAACAGTGACTTCAAGTCTCAATACTATTAGCGCAGGTCACTTGATTTACAAACACAGTGATAAATAAATGAGATTTTAGTAAACACTAACTGTGGGCTGGGTCCTGCACTGACATGTTCATGTATATCATCTCCATTTATTTTCTTAAAAACTATACTGGAATATGTAGTTGTCAACTTGCTTTATTTAGGAGCTTTCTTTCTCAGAATCCCCTTCTCTGTATTGTTCCAAGTTAAAGCTGAGCAAAGAAGAACCTCTTGGGAGGTTGTCAGATACAGTAACAGACAGACGCAGAGGCGCCTGGCAGGTCTCAGCTTGTCCTCGCTGCCCTCTGTGCCGCGTCCTGCTCAGCTGTCTGACCGTTGGCCCTGCTGACCACCTATGGACCCAGGCTCACCACAAAATGCGTGACTGTGGACTAATACTACTCATACCTTGGATGAGAAAACATTTTCCTTTCTTTTTTTTTCTTTTGGTTTTTGTTTTTTTTTTTGTTTTTTTTTTTGTTTTTTGCGGTAAATGGGCCTCTCCCTGTTGTGGCCTCTCCCGTTGCGGAGCACAGGCTCCGGATGCGCAGGCTCAGCGGCCATGGCTCACGGGCGCAGCTGCTCCGCGGCATGTGGGATCTTCCTGGACCAGGGCACGAACCCGTGTCCCTTGCATCGGCTGGCAGACTCTCAACCACTGCACCACCAGGAAAGCCCCACATTTTCCTTTCTTGCACCACCTCACTCAAGAATCACATTCCCAGAGGTAAGGGTTGGGGATCCAGTCAGTCTAGCTTGGATTACTTGCCTGCCCATGAGGACAAGCACCTATATAGTTCCACCAAGGGTACTGCACATTGGGAAATGGGTAACTTCTCAAAAAGGAAATCAAGACTTGGGAAGGGAGAATGGACACTAAATGCCCCCCAAAAATAACGAAGACATCTGTTGTCCACGCTGTGCATATACCTAGGATGTTCTGACATTGACCGGCTAATAATAATAGATAATATTTATGCAGCACCTTCTCTGTGCCAATAACAAAGCCATTTACATGTACTGCCTTATTTAATCGTCACAGCAGTCGTAGGAGGTAGGTCATTTTCTTTCTGTTTTACAGTGAAGAAAACAGATAAAGTTAGCATTTTGTCAGCTTCGATTCTGTGAAATATAACCGGCCTGAGTTGGTACCAGTTAAAGTTGTTGACTCTAATTTCAGAATTACTAGATTTTCAACCCCAATTTTGCTGGAATTTTTGTTAATCCATCATACAGAGATCTCAGTACTGCTAATTTATGTTGTAATGACTAAAGGATCCTATAAATTTCATCCTCTTCACTCCATAGGGAAGTTCTAAGCATGCATAGATATTCTGTTTTTTATTATTATTCAATTTATTAACATTAAATTTTAAAAACCTACTTTTGCCTTAAACTTTAATTATAATTTATAAATCCTGTTATTCTATTTGGCAAATTTTAACAATCAGTTTTAAGGAAGCTTTTATAACTTAGTTAATCTAATGCTTTTAAATATTCTGACACAGAAACGGGAAAAAAATATTCTGACACTGAATTTATAAACGTATTATATTTTATTTTTCAGTATTACAATGGACTCACAAACAAACCTTCTTAAGAAGTCAAGTGATTCTTTTCTTCACAGCTTTATTAGATATGAGTCATACCACACAGTTCACCCATTTAAAGAGTACAATTAAAGTGTGCAATTTAAAGTGCATAACTCAGGGTATTCACAGAGTTGTGCAACCATCATCGCAGTCAACCTTAGAACATTTGCATCACCCCATAAAGAAACCCCACACTCCTTAAGTGATTCTTATAAAAGAATCAAATAAGTTACATTTATAAGTAAGATGAATCTTAAATTCTCTTAAATGTTCTAATTGTACTCTTTCTAAACTTAAATTTTAACTTAACATCACAAATGTAAAACTGTTATTCAATTACTCACTTTAAATTGGAATGATAGGGTCCTTCTAACAGGCCAAATTATCTAAAATGTTTTAAATATCTAAATATAGATTATTCCTTAACAAAAATATATTAACAAGGGCTTCCCTGGTGATGCAGTGGTTGGGAGTCCGCCTGCCGATGCAGGGGACACGGTTTCGTGCCCCGGTCGGGGAAGATCCCACATGCCGCGGAGCGGCTAGCCCCGTGAGCCACGGCCGCTGAGCCTGCGCTCCGGAGCCTGTGCTCCGCAACGGGAGAGGCTGCAACAGTGAAAGGCCCACATACCACAATATATATATATATATATATATATATATATATAAACAATATGGATTATCTACTTCATCACTTCCATATTTAATTCCAAATTTTCCCCGAGATAAAAATACTCCTGCCCACTAAAGAAAAATTGTAGTATAAACATAATTTGCGATTTGCTCCTTAGGGCAAGTTTGGGGAAATATTTTCTCAGCTAGATGAAGTTGCATATCAATAAGAGATTTTGGCCAGGGTTTGAGAGCTAGAACAAGACACACTCAAAGCAACTTTTCTCATAACCTAGCAGACAAGCTAAGCCTACTGTCATAGACACTATATCAAGAGACTTGGGTATTGTTGCCTTAGTGGCAGCTGAAGGAAGGGAGTTCAGGATAACCTAAAAGAGAGAGGGACCCAAGCAATATGATGGCAGGCAGAGGCTGGAAAGAAAGTTGTTTGAGAAGAGATTGTTATATGTTGAAGACAGCTGAGAAGTTTTAGGACAAGAATGTCTAATACCCTGAACTGCAATTATCCTCTGTTGTCTCCCAGCCTTCAGTAGAAGTCTGATAGTCCTATATTTGAAACGTAGAGGTAGGAGAATAACGAGCTAAGAGTAATGTAAGGAACCAGTAGTCTGTAGGAACAGACAGCAGTGGGAGTGGATGCAGAAGTGACCTGGGCATTCCTCTCTTCAGGAGGATTTATTAAGGCGTCTCCAGACTGCAGCGAATGGGATGGGAGCTTGGGAGTGTTCTTTGGTTATGAAAGAAAAGGGTGATTCCAGAAGGACAGAAGGTTAGGGAATTACCAGGCAGCAGAGGCTTGGGTTAAAGGAGGATGTAGTCACATGTTTTTTGTTTTTTGGGTTTTTTTAACATCTTTATTGGAGTATAATTGCTTTATAATGGTGTGTTACTTTCTGCTTTATAACAGAGTGAATCAGTTATACATATACATATGTTCCCATATCTCTTCCCTCTTGTATCCCTCCCACGCTCCCTATCCCACCCCTCTAGGTGGTCACAAAACACCAAGCTGATCTCCCTGTGCTATGCGGCTGCTTCCCACTAGCTATCTATTTTACGTATTTCCAATAGCCAGGACATGGAAACAACCTAAGTGTCCATCAACAGATGAATGGATAAAGAAGATGTGGCACATATATACAATGGAATATTACTCAGCCATAAAAAGAAAAGAAATTGAGTTATTTGTAGTGAGGTGGATGGACCTAGAGTCTGTCATACAGAGTGAAGTAAGTCAGAAAGAGAAAAACAAATACCGTATGCTGACACATATATATGGAATCTAAAAAAAAATGGTTCAGAAGAACCTAGGGGTAAGACAGGAATAAAGACACAGACCTACTAGAGAATGGACTTGAGGATATGGGGAGGGGGAAGGGTAAGCTGTGACAAAGTGAGAGAGTGGCATGGACATATAGTCACATGGTTTTCTAAGGAAAACTCTTCTCTGGAGAAGAGATGATGGGTTATTTCCTATCATTGTTCTAAGACCAAATCACAGACTATCTCATTTGTGCAGTTACAGAATTCTACAGTTACATTCAGCTACTCAGCACCTCTGCAGCCAGAGAGTACTTCCCAGATCCTCTTTTTCAACCAACGCTAATGGAAGAAGGTGTCAGCCTCTCATATTCTCATATCATGAGGAAGGAAATGAATCATGTGACTTCTGTGGCACCAAGTGCTCTTGAATTGTCTCAATACCTCCAAGAAGTTTGAATTTTGATCTTTCTAAGTAAGCAGAATGTTTTGTAATATTTTCGTTCGGGTTGTTTGTATATCTTCATAACCCTCTGATTTGACTTTAAAGATTTTTAAATACTCTTTTATGTGGGACTATGCTTATGTGTCTCCAAACAACTGATCTGTTTGAAGCGGGTCAAACCATGGGCTAATAGAAAACACACAACAGTTAAACTGACAACTTGCCTTCATGAATGCTCAAACACTGGGCCTTTTTTCCCCACTCCTAATAACGATTCAATAGCCCTTTGTATCTAAATCAGTCCACCGGGGTTTGGCTCTTTGAGCTCCCAAGCGTATTATCAACAGAGTTTTTAGAGCTCGGTGTTACTGTACCTCCTTTTACTGTGTTTTATTAGCGAAGGGATGCAAGAGAGGAAGGGTGTGCCTTGGTTTGTGCCATCATGCCCGGCTGCTGTGCACTCTTTCATTCAAGCCACTGTGGCCTGTCCTGGCTGTCCCAGGCCCATGTCTCCACCCAGAAAGGCCCCCATGCTCCCTCAGAGAAGTCAGTGAATGCTTTGGTGAGAGAAGTTGAAAAAATGAGAACGGCAGTTAAGGAACGCTTCCACTTAACGTCAGTAAACAGTTCAATTTACCACAACTGAACTTGGGCGACATTTTATAGCTTGCTCTGTGGGGGAAGTCCTGTTACTGAAAGACTTGACAGCCCACTGGATATGTGTGGTAGCTTCACAACTGCTTTGGGGATAGGAGGTGTGGGTAGACGATTACATGAAAAGGAACATATTTTTCTGCCTGGGAAAGAAGAAAAGTTCATGCAAGATTGAGCAGAGCTATAGTAATAAGTTTGCTTCTTTCTTTTGTCAAGGAACACAGTGTCAACTGAAAAAAAAAATGCACAACATAAAAGTTGAGAATTACGTTTTATTTGGCAGACTTTCTGAGGACTGAAGCTTGGAAGGCAGCCTCTCAGCTAGCTCTGAGGGACTGCTCCAAAGAGGTAAGGGAGGAACCAGGATATAGAGGAGTTTTTGCAACAGAAACCAGGTAGTTGGAACATCAAAAGATTACTGTTCGTTAAAGAAAACCAGACATCTCGAGTTAATGAATTTAGTGCTTTTCTATCTATGGGGAGATGCAAGAGTCTGGGCTCATTGAAATCATTCCTTTAATAGGCACCTTAACTATCAGGGGCCAGTGTCCTGCTTTTCTCCATCCTGAATCCCTCAGGGTGCACAGTTGGGGATGGCTGCAGTGGCTGTCGGCATGACGGCCCCAACATCTTTTGTTTACTGATGTGACAGGCGACCTTCTTCATCCACAACAGCATCCTTTGCACTGCCCCTTCCCATATGAAAAAGCCTTTCCCCATGCAATGGAGAGATTCTTCTGGGCCTCAGAATAGACCATGTGAGCTGCACAGTGAAAACCAAAAATGTGGCATTCCTTGCAAAGAAAAGAGATTAATTTCAATATTGCATCTCAACTCTCCTGTAAAATATGCCAGGATTTTTTTTTCAACACAGTGGTATAGGATGATCCATTTCCTAGTTGAGATTATTTTGAGGTTTTTTTTTTTTTCCTCTATGTAATCGTGAAATGCACATGAAACCAAGTGAGTAAATAGGGTATTATGAGTTGAACTGTGTGCCATCCAAATCCATATGTTGAAGTCCTAACTCCCATCTCCTCAGAATGTGGCCTTGTGTGGAGATAGGATCCTTGCAGAGGTATTCAAGTTAAAGTGAGCTCATTAAGGTAGGCAGGCCGTAATTCAATATGACTGATGTCCTTAGAAAAAGAGGAAATTTGGACACAGAGATACACATACAGAGAAAATGCCATGTGAACATGAAGATGGCCATCTACAAGCCAGGGAGAGAGGCCTGGAACAGAACTTTCCCTCATAGCCCTCAGAAAGAACAAACACTGCCAACACCTTGATATGAAACTTTTAGCCTCTAGAACTGAGACATTAAATGTTTGTTGTTTAAATCATCCAGTTTGTGGTACTTTGTTACAATAGTGCTGACAAATTAATACATAGGGCAAAGCAAGAAGCTCTCCTCCACCTCCAGCCACACCACACCATAATTTGGCTTTCTGCTCCAGAAACACAAGCTCAAATGCCAGCAGTGCCAAAGCAAATAATCCAAAACAGTGAAACTAGCTGGATGGACTAACTGGGATTGCTAAAGGGGATTGAAGCAGACTGGAAATTACACAGGATCCAGCTATAGTCATTTGTTACCATGCATAAATATAGGCCTAGCTTTGCCAGAGAATCTGACTTTTTTAAGAGAAACCCAAAATGTAGACTTTTTAAATGTTGAAATCTCCATATTTTTAAGTATTGACAGCTAACTGAAAAGATTTCTATATTGTCCTGACCAACAATCTATGGGCCACATAAAATTTGTGCGAGGACCACTTCAGCCAAGAACCTAATGGAATTTTAAGGAGAGATTACACAGGATGCTCCCAGAGTCTGAGAGGAAAGAGTCAGAGACTTCGTTTCAGCCAAGGACCCCATTTCAAAGCCTCTGTGCGTGTAACTGGGGCCGAGTAACAAGTTCTGACCAATGGAAATGTCGCTGCTATGCTGTTGCCAACTTGGGTCCTTGGACTCTTTAATCAATAGAAATTGATAAGAGGCCAGAAGAAAAATTCAAGCAAGTTTTTATTGGGACTTTATTGCTACAATACAAGGGAGCAAAAATAAGAAACAGGTGCTCTTGCTCGCTGTCTGAGGAGGGCGGCTGGTTCCTTACATGGGGTGAGGTTGGGGGGTGGCTTAGGGGGTCTGTCCACCCCCTTGGTGGTGCTGTATGCAGGATCATGTGCAGTACCCTCCAGGTACCTCAGGAATGGCAGTTGGTTTGTGGCCTTTTTGTATCTCATTGTTCATAATTGCACTGACTGAGCATGCGTGCAGTTATTTTTAGTCCCTTGCAGTTTCTTTGTATTCTGTTGCTTGAGGAGATATTAGTCCAGGTGCAAGTACTCCAGTAAAGGGTCCCAGGTCCCAGGTCCTAGCCTGTCTCAATGTCGAGATTGGCAAATATCTGGGATGCATCCCCTTCCAGAACAACTTTGGTGGTACAGACTGACAGACCTTGCCTTTTTTTTTTTTTTTTTTTTTTGCGGTACGCGGGCCTCTCACTGTTGTGGCCTCTCCCGTTGCGGAGCACAGGCTCTGGACGCGCAGGCTCAGCGGCCGTGGCTTACGGGCCCAGCCGCTCCGCGGCATGTGGGATCTTCCCGGACCGGGGCACGAACCCGTGTCCCCTGCATCGGCAGGTTGACCTTCAACCACTGCACCACTAGGGAAGCCCGACCTTGCCATTTTAAGAGATCAGATTTAATTTGACAAGGGTAAGGACCTGGAGTATGAAGAAAATTACAAGCTATTCACATATAGGATACTTCTCCCTGACCCTGACCATAGAAAAGAATGAGAAAAGAGACAGGGAGAGTAAGTTGCCTTGCATTAAGATAAGCAGGGTGCACAGTTCCAACCTCCTCTCCACAGTCTGGAGGAACAGGAAACACATGACATAGGGTCAAATTCCCAACTCCATCTGTGAACCGCACACAGTAAGTAATGGGTGGTAGGTAGAAATTGTTCCTTACCTGAGAACATCTAGGAAGAATTTGCTACCCTTTCTTCATTCATTCCCTATAAGAGGTCCGCTCAGAACCACACAGTACATATACTGATGGCTAAATTGTCCCTTTGTCTTTGGCCCACTCCTCGTTCTCACTAGAAATGGTATGGGATAATGGCTACTAAGTGAAATTTGTACTTCCCTTTTTTACTCCAAAATTATACCATCAACATAATCATTATAAAACTTTGATTGAATAATCTTATCAGTCATAGTTATACTTCCAACATCTACTTGGTTACTGAATTTAATGAAGTAGTGACATTCTTTGGTCTTGCAACTTGAACTTTCGGCTCTTTCAAAATTCTCATTCTCACTTAGTTGTAAACCCCTGGGTCTTGTGACTCAGATGAATATATATTAACTTGCTTTTGCCTACTTATCTAGTAGCCTTTACTGCTAATGTGAGTTTATGACTATCATTTCTCCTTCTGTCACCCTTAAGGCTTTTGCTGACTACTCCCTCCATCCCCCCTCCCATCATTTCTTCTCCCCAAACCTCCCTGGACAAGCCTTTATCTCATTAAGCTGAGTATCCCAGTATCATGCTTACCATGATACTTTCCACATTTCTACATGTCAAAAATAAACCTTTTGTAAGGAAATAAACTCATTTAGTTAAGGACTGGCATATACACACATAGAAACATTGACCTTTTGTGTCAATATCTGGTAGTTGATTTTGATTTTTTTATTGTAACATTTAACAAACCTAATGGCATGAGAGGATTATATTGTTCAGGCCTTTTAACCATGTGACTGCTTATCTCACATGTTTACACTTGAGAGCTAGTAATTGTAAAGTCAAATAAGCAAGTAATGTAGATGTTATCTACAGAAAGAATTCACCTTTCTTCTATAAGAGAAGAACACAGGCTGTTATAGAAGCAGAAGGTGAGTACATTTTTATTGTTGTAGACTTCAGTCACTCAGCCAGAAATATTTTTTTTTGGTCATTTAAAGGTTAACTTGAACAGACTGCATTTTGCATAAATGTAGACATGTTCATCTTCATCTCTGAATCAACTCAAGGACATAGTTTTTCATACATCACTGCACTATTCTCAATACTTCTGAATAGATTCCCTGGTGAAAAATTGATCATAGGGCTTCTGTTTGTTGTGTGAACTTCACTGATCTAATGTGTATCATGTTTTTGTTCTTTTGAGTTTCTAGACTTATGCTCCAGGGATTATTTCCTAATGGGTATTTTTGCCAGCAAGTTAGGCACAGACTCATAATTCCTTTAGCAAAATGTCCTGCAGTGGTTTGGGAGTGGCTGTAGAGACCTCAAGGTAGGCAGATAATTGGGAAGCTAATGGAAGGGTAGGAGCAAAGGATCTGATCTAGGATCAGATAAGAGGCATACCTTCAGGGGTTGCAGTCAGAGTGCTGGAAGGTCACAGAGAGCCAGGGAAGTCAGTGGAAAAATACACCCCATGAAAGAGGTAGGGAAGGGCCCAGTTCCCAGGAAACGGCTGAAAAGAATGACACAGAAACCTGGCTAGCAGAGGTTCGAGGTGAGTTTCCCCTTTGTGGAAAAGTAAGGGACAAACATGAGCCCTGGAGACCTGAGCATAAGGACGCCAAGCAATCCTTCTGCCATCTCTCTAGAAGTAATTAAGGGGGCCTGACAACAGGACTGATAGCCAAGAATAGCACAGCCATAGTACTCAGGGCTTCAAAAGTTCAGTAAAAGCTAGAGCAATTTTTCATTCCTTATTAGCAAGGAAAAATCTAGTGTCTAATCACCCTTGTTTACTGCAGAGGAACAGAGCAATCTGAAAATGACAGGTGTTAAAAAAACAAAATTTAACTGAGTACATTTGAAGATCTAATTGACTTTATTCAATTATTTATGAATCAGGTAGCATCCCATCTAGCAACCAGAAGCGTGCTCCAAGGAGTTATACAAAATGGAAGATTATTATAAAGGCAAAAGGAGTGTGGGGCAAGGAAGTTATTAGCAAAAGAAAAGAAAGGATTATTTTGGGCCAGGACATATTTTGGTGGGGGGGTGGGGAAGAATATGGTGGACCGGGTTTTATCGTGCATATTGCCTCTTCTTCCTCTAGGGAATAAAGAGGACACACAGAGCAGATTACCTTATAGGTGCTGACCAGAAAATTCCAGACTGGTTGATTAAGATTACCTTTCTGGTGAAATTCAAAACTGCAATAGGTTAGGTATTAAATAGGTTTGGTATCATGGTTTGGCACCAGTGACGCCATTTGATGCCTGTGGTTTTTCTCTTTCACACAGAGTACTTAGAGCAAACAGCTAGGTTAAAGTTAGAAGTAGGAAAGAGAACTGGTACTTCTCATACTAGTGCTTACCTGAGTAAAAATGCATAGCATACCTTTCCACTCAGTAAGACTTTAACAAAAATTCATTAAAAGTATCAAGTAATATTTTTAAATACTATACATGAATACAGCAATAAGAAAAGTCCTACACACCATCAGATGCTTCACTCACTGTAACTGTCCTAAATAACTGCTTACTTTAAATCCAGTTTAACTTCCAGGTTTGAGTAAGACACACTTTTTTATTTTTAAACAATGATTCTCAGGCAACTGATTACGTTTATTCACAAAGTTCCATTCAAGCTGCTGCCATTTTTTCCTTTGAACTTAACTCTGGCAGTGGAGATTTGACTGCTTTCTGCTTTCAGGTCACCAACCCCATGCTGCTTCTTATCTTACCTTATGGTCTAAGGGGGGGGAAAAATATATATATATACACACACACACATATATGCGTGTATATACATATATTATATATTTATATATAATATATATTTACAGTCTACCTCTATCTGCATATACCATTTCTTCCTGTTAAAGTGGAAGGAACATTTCTCCCCCTACCTAAAATCAGACCTTCCCCTCTGTGCTGAGTTCCATCGACTTCCACCTGCTCAGATTTTAAGTAATCATGGTGGAGCCTTAGAGTGGAAAACTCCACAGGTGATAAATATTCATTTCTAGGAAACTATTGACATGGGAAAATGTTCACAATATATTCCTAAATGAAAAAAAATCAGGTTACACAACAATACGAATAGTAGAACACCATTTTAAATTGGTAGATTGATAGGTAGGTGATAGATAGATATGAATGAGAAAATGTGTATATTAGAAGTGATTATTCTTCAGTGGGTGAGTGGGGCTGGAGGTAGGGGCTTTGTATTTTCTAATATGTATGCACAGAGTTGAATTATGTTTGTAAATTAATGGGTTTTTTTAAGAAGATGTTGGGGTAGGAGTTTATTAATTAATTTATTTATTTTTGCTGTGTTGGGTCTTCGTTTCTGTGCAAGGGCTTTCTCTAGTTGTGGCAAGCAGGGGGCCACTCTTCATCGCGGTGCACGGGCCTCTCACTATCGCGGCCTCTCTTGTTGTGGAGCACAGGCTCCAGACGCGCAGGCTCAGAAGTTGTGGCTCACAGGCCTAGTTCCTCCGCGGCATGTGGGATCCTCCCAGACCAGGGCTTGAACCCGTGTCCCCTGCATTAGCAGGCAGATTCTCAACGACTGCACCACCAGGGAAGCCCTGTAAATTAATTTTTTTAAGTTATTATTTTCAGGTAAGTCTAGAGGAAAATGTTACAAGGAAGTAGTACAGAGGTGAAATGCCATGAGATCCGGTACATTTCCTAGAGAGGGCCAGCCAATTAATCTCTGAGCTTTCTAGAAGACAACACAGAGGACATTCAGTTAGTTACTGATTCATAAATTCATAAGATAAAAACAGGTCAGTATACTAGTATGTTATTAGTCCCATTTTTCAAGCACAGAAACAGAGATACTAATTGCTCAAAGTTCCATAGCCAATATGTGGCAAAAATCAGAATGAACACTTGCTATTCCATATCCAAACACATTCACCTCTTCATTATATATGACTGTTAAAAAGAAGATGAAGTGAGAACAGAAAACATGGAGGAGGTGTCATTTGAATTTGACCAGGATAACGAGCAGAATTTCAACTATGGGGGAAAGGAATAGAAAAGACGTTTGAAGCAGGAGTGAAAATGCAGCAGTAGAAAAGCAAGATCAGGAAACAAGAGGCTATTTGTTTAGAGTTATGGTTCTGGGTATCCAGCTTATGTGAAATGTAAACCTTCCTTACCCTGTGATTTAATATATTAAATATTTTTTATTAAAATCTGGTTCCGAATGTGATTCAACATCTATAAAAACATTTTCAATGCAAATAGCAGTCTTCACAGGAATTTTGTGAAGATGAAATATAACATATAAAATATTTAGCATTTACTTGATATAACATATGAAATATTTAGCATGAGTAAGCACTCAATAAAAATTTTAGTGGTTATTATTATTTTAATTATTATTAAGTCAATATAGATCCTTCCAGGCATTCTCTAAATGCATCATCTTAAAAACATGTTTGTTTGTTTTTTCATTTTCTTTTTTTTTAAACACCTTTATTGGAGTATAATTGCTTTACAACAGTGTGTTAGTTTCTGCTTTATAACAAAGTGAATAAGCTATACATATATATATATCCCTATATCTCCTCCCTCTTGTATCTCTCTCCCAGGCTCCCTACCCCTCCCCTCTAAGTGGTCACAAAGCACTGAGCTGATCTCCCTGTGCTATGTGGCTGCTTCCCACTAGCTATCTATTTTACAATTGGTAGTATATATTAGTCCATCCCACTCTCTCACTTCGTCCCAGCTTACTCTTCCCCCTCCCCGTGTCCTCAGGTCCATTCTCTACATCTGCGTCTTTATTCCTGTCCTGCCCCTAGGTTCTTCAGAACCATTTGTTTTTTTTTTTAGATTCCATATATATATATATGTTAACATACGGTATTTGTTTTTCTCTTTCTGACTTCACTCTGTATGACAGACTCTAGGACCATCCACCTCACTACAAATAACTCAATTTTGTTTCTCTTTCTGGCTGAGTAATATTCCATTGTGTATATATGCCACATCTTCTTTACCCATTCATCTGTCAATGGACACTTAGGTTGCTTCCATGTCCTGGCTATTATAAATAGAGCTGCAATGAACATTGTGGTACATGTCTCTTTTTGAATTATGGTTTTCTGAGGGTATATGCCCAGTAATGGGATTGCTGGGTCATATGGTAGGTTCTATTTTTAGTTTTTTAAGGAACCTCCATACTGTTCTCCATAGTGGCTGTATCAACTTACGTTCCCACCAACAGTGCAAGAGGGTTCCCTTTTCTCCACACCCTCTCCAAAATTGATTGTAGATTTTTTGATGATGGCATTCTGACTGGTGTGAGGTGATACCTCATTGTAGTTTTGATTTGCATTTCTCTAATGATTAGTGATGGTGAGCATCCTTTCACATTTGTTGGCAATCTGTATATCTTCTTTGGAGAAATGTCTATTTAGGTCTTCTGCCCAATTTTAGATTGGGTTGTTTATTTTTTTGATATTGAGCTGAATGAGCTGCTTGTAAATTTTGGATATTAATCCTTTGTCAGTTGCTTCATTTGCAAATATTTTCTCGCATTCTGAGGGTTGTCTTTTCATCTTGCTTATGGTTTCCTTTGCTGTGCAAAAGCTTTTAAGTTTCATTAGATTCCATTTGTTTATTTTTGTTTTTATTTCCATTTCTCTAGGAGGTAGGTCAAAAAGGATCTTTCTGTGATTTATGTCATAGAGTGTTCTGCCTATGTTTTCCTCTAAGATTTTGATAGTGTCTGGCCTTACATTTAGGTCTTTAATCCATTTTGAGTTTATTTTTGTGTATGGTGTTAGGGAGTATTCTAATTTCATTCTTTTACATGTAGCTGTCCAGTTTTCCCAGCACCACTTATTGAAGAGGCTGTCTTTTCTCCACTGTATGTTCTTACCTCCTTTATCAAAAATAAGGTGACCATAGGTACGTGGGTTTATCTCTGGGCTTTCTCGCCTGTTCCATTGATCTATATTTCTGTTTTAGTGCCAGTACCATACTGTCTTGATTACTGTAGCTTTGTAGTATAGTCTGAAGTCCAGGAGCCTGATTCCTCCAGCTCTGTTTTTCTTTCTCAAGATTGCTTTGGCTATTCGGGGTCTTTTGTCTTTCCATACAAACTGTGCAATTTTTTGTTCTAGTTCTGTGAAAAATGCCATTGATAGTTTGATAGAGATTGCATTTAATCTGTTGATTGCTTTGGTTGGTGTAGTCATTTTCACAATGTTGATTCTTCCAATCCAAGAACATGGTATATCTCTCCATCTGTTTGTATCAACTTTAATTTCTTTCATCAGTGTCTTATACTTTTCTGCATACAGGTCTTCTGTCTCCTTAGGTAGGTTTATTCCTAGGTATTTTATTCTTTTTGTAGCAATCGTAAATGGGAGTGTTTCCTTAATTTCTATTTCAGATTTTTCATCATTAGTGTATAGGAATGCAAGAGATATCTGTGCATTAATTTTGTATCCTGCTACTTTACCAAATTCATTGATTAGCTCTAGTAGTTTTCTGGTAGATTCTTTAGGATTCTCTATGTATAGTGTCATGTCATCTGCAAACAGTGACAGCTTTACTTCTTCTTTTCCGATTTGGATTCCTTTTATTTCTTTTGCTTCTCTGATTGCTTTGGCTAAAACTTCCAAACCTATGTTGAATAATAGGGTGAGAATGGACAACCTTGTCTTGTTCCTGATCTTAGAGGAAATGGTTTCAGTTTTTCACCATTGAGAATGATGTTGGCTGTGGGTTTGTCATATATGGCCTTTATTATGTTGAGGTAAGTTCCCTCTATGTGTACTTTCTGGAGGGTTTTTATCAAAAATCCATGTTGAATTTTGTTGAAAGCTTTTTCTGCATCTATTGAGATGATCATATGATTTTTATCCTTCAGTTTTTTAATATGGTGGATATTATCTTTCATCACTTTAATATGGTGGATATTTAATATATAATCTTTCATCACTTTAATATGCTGGATATTATCTTTCATCACTTTAATTATGTCCTGCCACTCCCTTCTGGCTTGCAGAGTTTCTGCTGAAAGATCAGCTGTTAACCTTATGGGGATTCCGTTGTATGTTATTTGTTGTTTTTCCCTTGCTGCTTTTAATATATTTTCTTTGTATTTAATTTTTGATAGTTTGATTAATATGTGTCTTGGCATGTTTCTCCTTGGATTTATCCTGTATGGGACTCTCTGTGCTTCCTGGACTTGATTGACTATTTCCTTTCCCATATTAGGGAAGTTTTCAACTATAATCTCTTCAAATATTTTCTCAGTCCCTTTCTTTTTCTATTCTTCTTCTGGGACCCCTATAATTCGAATGTGGGTGCATTTAATGTTGTCCCAGAGGTCTCTAAGATTGTCCTCAATTCTTTTCATTCTTTTTTTTTATTCTACTCTGTGGTAGTTATTTCCACTATTTTATCTTCCAGGTTACTTATCCGTTTTTCTGCCTCAGTTATTCTGCTTTTGATTCCTTCTCGAGTATTCTTAATTTTATTTATCGCATTGTTCCTCATTGTTTGTTTGCTCTTTAGTTCTTCTAGGTCCTTGTTAAACGTTTCTTGTGTTTTCTCCATTCTATTTCCAAGACTTTGGATCATCTTTACTATCATTACTCTGAATTCTTTTTCAGGTAGACTGCCTATTTCCTATTCATTTTTTAGGTCTGGTGGGTTTTTACCTTGCTCCTTCATCTGTTATGTGTTTCTCTGTCTTTTCATTTTGCTTAACTTACTGTATTTGGGGTCTCCTTTTCACAGGCTGCAGGTTCGTTGTTCCCGTTTTTTTTGGTGTCTGTCCCCAGTGGCTAAGGTTGGTTCAGTGGGTTGTGTAGGCTTCCTGGTGGAGGGGACTGGTGCCTGTGTTCTGGTGGATCAGGCTGGGTCTTGTCTTTCTGGTGGGCAGGACCACATCCGGTGGTGTGTTTTGGGGTGTCTGTGACCTTATTATGATTGTAGGCAGCCTCTCTGGTAATGGGTGGGGTTGTGTTCCTGTCTTGCTGGTTGTTTGGCATAGGGTGTCCAGCACTGTAGCTTGCTGGTTGTTGAGTGGAGCTGGGTCTTAGTGTTGAGACTGAGCTCTCTGGGAGAGCTTGCGCTGTTTGATATTACGTGGACCGGGAGGTCTCTGGTCAACCAATGTCCTGAACTCAGCTCTCCCACCTCAGAGGCACAAGCCTGACACCTGGCCGATACACCAAGACCCTGTCAGCCACACGGCTCTCAGGAGACTCCACAGCAGCCTCTCCAACCTAATATTCTTTGCATCTTCCATCCATGTTAGGCCCACAGACAGCTGGCCTCATGGAGCTTCTTAATGCCCTTCTTAAAGAGGCACTCCTTAAATTACTTTCAGGCAAGTCTAAAAACATGTTTTTAAAAATGACTAAAGTATCATTTTTACTTTATTTCTTTATTTTGATTAATTAATTAATTAATTTCTTTATTTTTGGCTGCATTGGGTCTTTGTTGCTGCGCGTGGACTTTCTCTAGTCGCATTGAGCAGGGGCTACTCTTCGTTGTGGTGTGCGGGCTTCTCATCACGGTGGCCTCTCTTGTTGCAGAGCATGGGCTATAGGTGCACGGGCTTCAGTAGTTGCAGCACTCGGGCTAAGTAGTTGTGGCTCGTGGGCTCTAGAGCTCAGGCTCAGTAGTTGTGGCCCACAGGCTTAGTTGCTCCACGGCATGTGGGATCTTCCTGGACCAGGGTTCCCATGTCCCCTGCATTGGCAGGCGAATTCTTAACCACTGCGCCACCAGGGAAGTCCCTGGCCTTTGTTATTTAAACTGGAAAGTGACTGTAGAAATTTTAGATGACACTGGCTGAAGAACCAAATGAGAATCAAGTGGAAAAGGAGGCAAATCATGAGGGAGGCTGTTTGCTGCCCCTGCACATAAACTCAGGTCTCTATCCACAGCCTTAGGTTTTGAACATCATCAAAGAGCACTTATTTGATTAACACAATAAGAATCCCTAAGATGTACATTATGACAACACACTTAAATACCGAAAGATCTGATAGACATAAAACTACATATCAGTTGGTTAAAGAACTAACTTTCTAGTTCCAGAGGCAGATCCAAAGGCTTTTATCCTCTAGATCAGTGGTTCTCAAAGTCTGATACTCCAACAATAGCACCAATATTATGGACAACTGTTTAGAAAAACAAATTCTTGTCCCCACCTCAGATTCTTTGAATCAGAAATATTGAGGGTAAAGCCCAGAAATCTGTGTTTTGTTAAGCCCTCCAGGGGATTCTGGTACTCAGTGGAACTTGAGAATAACTGCTTTCCATAAGTCAACTTTTACACAAGGACATAGTCCCACAGAGTGTGGAAAAAGTATAAACAGATTGTTATCTCACCATGCTCTCATGACCAAATGAGGGAGAAAGAAAATGATCTTTAGTGATCTTTAGCCAAGAGTTAGTTTCTCTAGCCACTTAGGCAAGTGGAGGAGGTAGGTGGGTGGAGACATTCAGACAGCCAACAAGTCTTCAGGGGAATTGAGTCTGACTTTGCCCCAACAAACAAGGTCAATTTAAATTAGCAAGTAACTGTGACACTGGCAGCATGAACTGGGTGTGTGCTCTGTTGCATTATGCTATCCCAAGAGATGGTCATTGTTCCCTCCCTCCCACTGGGCTGGCTGGCTGTAGTCCTCTTATTGACAGAGGCAGGAAACAGGGACAGGACTGCCCATCACATCAAGGGAAGCCAGGCATTCAAGGAAGGGGCTGCCAGGCAAAAGGGACTCTCCAAGCCTTTGAAAACATATATCCAAAAGTCAATCACACACTAAAATTTAGATAGAACTTTGGTACTTAAACAGCTGTATTTAATCCCATACCATCAGCCTATTTTATATCTAAAGTCTATGGCTTCAAATACTTTGAGAATCTGGCCTGAAAGATAGAAAGCCTCATTATAAATCGTATTTACCTGGAGGGTCTTGGCTCCATACCAAGAGATTATCCTAGGAAATTCTCACAAAAACAAACTGACAACTATAATTTTTAAAAATGTCCCCACAATCGCATTTTCACGGAGTTTAAAAAAATTGTTGGAAAAAAATTATTAGTATAATCTCTACCAGTTAAAATATGGTTTCTCAGATCCTTTTCAGGGCCATTTTGTATAACTTATTCATGAATCATTATATCACAAATATAGAGAAGATTTAGGTTTTTTATTTAATTAGAATATTCCTTTAAACATAGAGGACAAGGAAATGATATGTAAAGACTGCTCTTTCACTGGTAAAATGACAACTTTCATATAAAACACACTGAAGAATAAGATATTTTCACTGTGGACACTGAGTAATGAACAAAAATGTCCCAGTCTAACTCTGTGTAAATTACACACTGACTCTATGTATAATATTTTTTTTCCATGATGCAAATATTTTCCACTTATACTCGTTTGCCGAGATAAAACCACTTTTCAATTACTTCCTTAAAGTGGCACCACCTCCTTTATTTCTTCTAAGCCCTATGTTTACTTTCAACTAAAGATATTTTTAAAGTTTCAGGCTTCACTGGAGATTATTTTAGAAAAGGGTTAGATATTGGCTTAAGGAAAATTGTTTTTATTTCATAAAAACTGCCAAATGGATGGAATTTCTTCTGATCCTAGTTTACTGGCACACTGGTTTCCAAAAATACAGAGATATTATGGAAATACATGGAAATTGCTCTATTGATTGAAGGAGAAATATCTACTTTTTGTACGTACATTTTTCTAGTTCATGAGAACTTTTCTGACCAGGAGCTCACTCCAACAGCAGGAGTTAAGTTTCTTGGTAAACTCAGAGCTCTTTTGAGGATTTACTTGTCTAATAATGGTGCTTTGATCGAGAAAATATAATTCCCATTCAAATGTCATCAGATTCACCGCTTTTAGGGATGATTTAAGTGTGATATAAAAACAATAATATTTGAGATTTCCTCATTAGTCTTAACTTTATATAGATCGTACGCTGTCTTGAAATAACAACACACTGAGCTCTTCTGCGGTCTGATGAAAACTTTTCACTATCGCTCCCACCGTCTTTAATACTTCTTAATGTGAA
The DNA here is from genome assembly GCF_964270905.1 of Leucopleurus acutus. Lineage (NCBI taxonomy): Eukaryota > Metazoa > Chordata > Mammalia > Artiodactyla > Delphinidae > Leucopleurus > Leucopleurus acutus. Next base: position 75,163,753 of record NC_139145.1, on the reverse strand, counting down.
AAGAGCAGTGTGCGCAGGAAGTGAAATGTGTGTCTCCACATCTTTGCCATCTCCAGGCCATCATTCTGCCTCATCTGCCTAGAATTTAAGGAATGAGACTTTTCTGTCTGGCTGTGTACATTATCTCATCTAATCTTTCCAAAAAACCATTAAGGAAGTTCCTATTTTTATTCTCCTGCTCTTATAGATGAGAGACTCGAAGCATAGAGATATTCAGAAACTCCAAAGCCTGTGTGCTTCACCACCACACAATATTAGCAAAGACAGAGGAGCCTCAACCAATTTGTATTCATGAAATGTACAAGAATCCCTCCCAAATTATGGGACCTACTGCACACATCCTTCTTTCCAAAGACTATGATTTTTCATAGTGTTTACTTTTTAATAATAGTAGTCATGATAAAGAAGAAAAATCCTGCTTATCAGAGATGATCTGTAGTTGTATTATTTGGGATTAGTTTTGGCTGTATGTGACAGAAATTCCCAAACAATGATGGCTTAAACCAAATAGAAGTGTGTTTCTGTCTGATATAAAAGCCTGGAGGTAGGCCGCCCTGAGTTGATACAGCAGATTCTCAGAGCCAGGGACTCAGGCCCCCTCTAATTGATTGCTCTACCAGTCCCAAGTTTACTTTATGGTCCCAAATGGCTGTTGGAGTGCCAGCAATTACATTTAAATTCCAGCCTGCAGAAGGAGGAAGTGGGGGAAAGGGCACATTTTTTTTTTAAAGATGTTGGATATATTACAACTGTTTACATTATATAGGATGGCCAGAACTTATATGGCCACCCTTGGCTGTAAGAGGAGGAAAAGTTCTCTTTATTCTGAGTTACCATGATGCCTGCTGAAACCTGAAGCTTATTATTAAGGAAGAATGGGGTATGGTTGGATTTGAATTTAGGGGATCAACTCACAGTCTCTGCCACAGAGGGGTGGGGGGATTCATCCATGTTCGGAGGACAGCAGGGTGAACTGGGGACTGTGAAGAACAGGATAGCTTATGCCCATAGAGGTCTCGACCATATGTAGCCAGATTTTTTAAAGAGAATCCAGAAATCTGGATTTTTATGTGTAATCTTCTGAATTTTAAATCTTACCAGTTGATTAAAATATAAAAAACAGTGTGGGCCAAATAAAACCCATCTGTGTCAAGGCTGCAGGCTGAAAGCCTGCTTCCTTTGATCTAAAAGAATTGGCTTTGTTTCTTTTGTAGATTTATTTTTAATTAAAGAACAAATATTGATTGAGGAGTACAATGTGGAAGGTACCACGTGAAGGACGATGAAAGACAAAAAGATATAATCTTTCATTGGCACAAGAAAATGTCTGATGTAGGAGACAAGGTTCATGACTAGAATTGGAAAAAAAAAAGAGGTTGCAGTAACTCTTTTTTGGTTTTGTTTTATTTCGTTTTGGTTTTGGCCCAGTTTCTTTACCTGACCCCCAATGCTGTATCTTATTTCCTTAGATCTTTTCTCCACGTTTAATAGTTTCCGTCCCCATTTCAGCTCAACCAGGTAAATAACTCTGTCCCTCGAAGTCTGTATTCATAAATGCATCTCTTAGAAATATCAAATATTATCCTCCTTATTTTGTTGCCAATGTTTTATTGTACTGAAAAATTGCTTTAAGCCTTTCTTCATATGCTCTAGTTCTTGTAAAGTTAACCATATACACCTACATGACATAACTTATGTCTGAACTTGACTTCTTATCCTCAGAAGAACGTCTGATGGGACAAAAATTATTAATATGTAAGTGTCTACAACATTCACTACTGCTCCTCCCAGCAGTAGAGAGATGAGAGGCATGGGTGAAGCCACAAAAGCCACTCAGGCAATTCTCTTGACTTGAGAGTTTTCCCCTGCCCTGGGGGACCTGGGACACCCAATCCTCCTGCTGTCCTCTGGCGCTGTCATAACTGGCAGACTGGTGCCAGGAACAGCTATATAATCTGCAGGGCCCAGTGCAAAATGAACTTGTTAAGAATTTCAAGACCAGTGACAGCAAAGCATTAAACTAAACATGAGGTGCTTCTGAGTGCAAGGTGCCATGTTGGCTACATAGCTCTCATGGCCATGAAGCTGGCCATGACTGTGGTAGTGCACCTGTGGACACTTGGAGCCAGGGAAGTGGGTGGCAGGTGTGTAGCAGGAAAACACGGCCCAGAAACATAGGGTGAGGGTTTTTTCAGGGGCATTTTGGGGTGAGAGAGGGTCGTTTACAGTATGAGAAAAGGGAGGGAGGGAAAAGGATAAAGGCTTTTTGTTTGTTTGGAGTGTTATGATTTGGATGTCTCCCTTTAGGGTGTTCAAGAAATAGAACTGAAAAAAAAAGAAAAAAAAGAAGAAATATAGGTGAAGAGGATGGACCTAGAGATTATCATACTAAGTAAAGTAAGTCAGACAAAGACAAATATCATGATATCACTTATATGTGAAATCTAAAATAATGATACAAATGAACTTATTTACAAACTAGAAATAGACTCGCAGACATAGAAAAATTTATCGTTACCAAAGGGGAAAGGAGGGGAGGGATAAATTTGGAATTTGGGATTAACATACATACACTACTATATACAAAATAGATAAACAACAAGGACCAACTGTATAGCATAGGGAACTATATTCAATATCTTGTAATAACCTATAATGGAACAGAATCTGAAAAAGAATACATATATATGTATATACGTATAACTTTGCTGTGCACATGAAACATTGTAAATCAACTATACTTAAATTAAAAATTAATTATTTTTGAAAAGAAATAGAAGTGAAGAAACAATTTTGAAAGGATATTTTATTCCGTAGGACTCTGTGACATTCAAGGACTGAGATATAGGGGTCGTAACTATATAATCATTTTACAGCTAGTAGTAATGTCACTGTTTAGGGAATCACTGATACTTTCAGAGTAATGGTAGTTTGTTGGCATGTATGACCTGTGAGAAAGAAAACACTATGCTTGACTTCCTTCCTTCCTTCCTTCCTTCCTTCCTTCCTTCCTTCCTTCAACAAATGTGAAGTCTTTCATTATCTTTCAAAAAGAAGCTTAAATATCTTCACTTAACTATTGTTAAAATTAAGCAACCAAATGATTACTCTCCCAATATAATTGCAAAGAAGATCATAATGAATCTTATTTTATCATAGCTGCTACCCTGTATGTCACATCACTCACCAGAAGCTATGTTCAAGGACAAGGTCTCTCCAGGGTCTTCTCGACTTGTTCCCCTCACTTCACACACATCCTTCCATCTATGCCTGACTGCTGTCTTCACTCTCACTATGCCCCCTAGATGCCCAATTCCCATCCAAATGTTCTTACATTGTGAATTTCTGCCCAGAAAGTTCCTTCAACCTCCTTGCCTTGACTAATATGTCACTTTTCACCAAAAATATAGCTCATACTGGGTCCTAAATGTCACTTTAATACTATCACTTTTTAATCCCCTCGGAAAAAAATGTCTTCTTTGGAATACACGCCACCTGCTATCCCTCCTTGTCATTGGAAAGCATCTATTTTTGGTCACTCCTCCCTGTTGAGGGGGCCCCAAAATTCTTAGCTGCCTTTTCCCTCCACCAAGCTCATCCTCAAAATATCTAGCCTTGAATCAATCCTATCATCCTCTTGCACTCCTACACCTCCAATTCCACACTACAGGAGAAAATCACACAAGTGTTGGGATTATTGCTGCCAGAAACATATGGCTTCTCTCTCAATAGGCTTCCAGTACCGTCTGCCAGTTCCTTACATGTCCCTGGTGAATGTCCTCGCTAAATCTTCAAAAGATCTACTGAAAATACTTCGAATTGCCACCTGTGCTGGTACTGACTGCTTTTCTCTTAGAAATTAACCTTTCCTGCCCCAATAAATAAATAAATAAACTATGAATCTAAATATATGTATAAATATCTATGTACCTATATGTATATATAAATATATAGATATCTTGGGTGTGGACTTTTGTGTTTCCTGCGCCTATATTTATAAACAAGTCTGTAAATGCATCCCCCTGTGGTAAACTGACTGCACTCATGGCCCACATTAATGGCTTCCTTTTCATACACCCTTTGCCCTACAATTTTACAGCCCCTTCCCATTCTGATCCTGGGCTTGGTTATGTGACTTTCTATTGTGAAAGCTTGAAAACGTACTTGTATGTGTCTACCTTCTTTTTTGGAACCCTGCCATAGCCTTGAAAGGAAGCCCAGTCTAGGAGAAGGAAAGCACATGGAGCAGAGCGAAACTGTCCTACCCCAAACCAGCCTTGTCTAGTCAGCCCCCAGTCAACCCCTCAGCTGACCACAGATACATGAACAAACCCTACAAGAAGATTTGCCAAATCCGGTCCAGCAGAACTACCCTGCCGACCTGCTGACTCATGAGAGATAAGAAATGGTTGTCATTTTCAATGACTAAGTTTGGGAATGGTTTGTTATGCACAATAGCTAGAACAGGCTCTAAATGGCCCTTTCTCTATTCACAAAGGAAGAAGTATACCTTCTCTTTTTTAAGACACATTCCTCTGCTTGTTCTTTATCCCATTCCTGCCTGTATGCTTTCAGACCTCATCCATTCTGATTATTTCTCTATATTATATTCTCAACCTACTGTTCTCTGTTCACCTCTTTCCCTAATATATAAACATGTTTAAATCTAATTAAAACATGCAAAAAAAATAAACCTGCATCTTCAGCAAGTTACTGACCTATTCTGTGTTGCTTCCATTTATATATTTTAAAAGAATAGTCTATACGTGTATATTTGTCTGGATCTGCCATAGAGACAGAACCAACAGGGTGTGTTACATATATAGAGAGAGATTTATTTTAAGGAATTGGCTCATGCAACTGTAGAGGCTTAGTGAGTCCAAAACCTGATGAGGTAGGCCAGCAGGCTGGAGACTCAGCAAAGGGTTGCAGCTCAAGTCCAAAGGCAGTAGTCTGCTAAAATTCCTTCCTGCTTGTGGGGAGGTCAGTCTTTGTTCTATTAAGGCCTTCAACTGATTGGATGAGGCCCACCCACATTATGGTGGGTAATCTGTGTTACCAAAATGCCACTGATCTACATGTTGATCTCATCCCAAAAACACTTTCACAGAAACATCCAGTATAATACTTGACCAAATATCTGGGCACCATGGTCCAGCCAAGGCAACACATAAAATTAACCATCACAACTTGTTGTATTCATTTTTTGTACTCATTTGTCATTCACCTTTTCAGTTACCATCTTATTAACATACCCAAGGCAATGGATACTGCTAAACGCTCTCTTCTTTGTTCTTTTGCTTCCTTTTGCCCTCTCTCCTACATTGCTTCCTATCTCTTTGTTGCTTTTTAGTTTTCTTTATGACACCTCTTCCTTTACCTGCTTTTTTAATGATCCTAAGGGTTGTGCTTCCCAGACTACCTGGGCCCTATCATATACTAGTGGCTTAAACTACCAAATCTGTATCTTCCACTTAGCCCTCTCTTTTGAGTTTCATATTCACTCATCTATTCATTGAAGGTGTTAATCGCATACTATTTTATTGAGCAATAAATACTATTGTGGTTTGTGGCAACCTCTAAAATGGCCCCCAAGATCCCTGCCTCCTGTTAGCCGCACCCCCGTTTTATCCCTCTCCTTGAGTGTGAGCTTCTAATGAACAGAATACAGCAAAAGTGATGAGATGCCACTTCTGAGATTAGGTTACGGAAGGACTCTGGCTTCTGTCTTCTTCACCCTCTCTGTCCTTTCTTGGCTCACTCTGTCTTTCTTAGAGTTCTTACTCTAGGGGAAGCAAGTGGCATGTTGTATGAAAAGCCTTATGGAGAGGGCTGTGTGCCAAGGAACTCAATCTCCAGGCAACAGCCAGCAAGGACCTGAGACCTGCCACCAGTCACGTGAGTGAGCATGGAAGCAGATCCTTTCCCAGGTGAGTCTTGCTTGAACTGACTGCAGCTCTGCTAGATACCTTTACTGCAGCCTTGTGAGAGACTCTGAGTCAGAGGCACTCAGCTAAGTTGCACCTGGATTTCTGACACACCGAAATCATGAGAAAATAAATATTTGTGTTTTTAAGCTGCTAAGTTTGCTACAATTTGTTTTACAGTTATAGATCACTAGATGAGGGCTACCCAGGATCCAAAGTCAAATAAGAAATAGCCCTGGAATGCAACGATCCTGCAGGCTATCAGGGGTGATAGAAAAGTGGCCATGATCACAGTACAATATAATAGGTGTTATAGAAACATACACAGTAAGTGATGGGAGCACAGAAAGAAGAGAATTTCCATCCTACTTGAAGGCTGAAGGATTCAACTGGCAGATTTTATTTTGTCATTGAATGAGCAGGCTAAGTCATTTGATGAAAATGAGGAGAAAAGGTGATGGGATACCTCATGATAAAAGAGAAGCTTTACTGGAAAGAATAGTTGAAGGATTTGGAAAAGAAACAAATGGTGGTATCTAGGCAGTGGGGAGTTGCTGTTAGAAATCACGGACTTACAGGCTCTCCAGTTGAGGTTGGGGTTTACTTTTCAAATTCTCTTAGCAATATGGATATAAGATTAGAGAAGCTGATGACTGAATTTGGGATTTCAGAAAAGATATAACAGAAAAGCAAAGGACCGAGGAAGAAAAAGAGGCAAGAAAAAGAGCAAGACAATTCTTAAAGTCCTGGTAGAATTTAGGTTGAATAGGGAAAGAAAGACAATCAAAGGTGCTAAGAGTTTGGGGAAATGAGGCTGAATCTGACCTCCCACCAATCAATAGGGCCAAGGGAGTCAATGCTAGGTTTGGCTCAAGCCTAGGTCATACACTCCATTCCTGAGCTGGAGGAGACTTCCAGGCTAGAGTAGGAAAGAATGGTTACCCAGAAGGAAATTCAGATATGCTACCATAAAAAGAGTGAATAGATGCTTTATAACAGAGACTGCTGGTTTCCTACAATAGTCTTCATTTCTTCCAGAGTAAGGGAACCCCTAGTTTGTAGGGGGTGGCATAATGATGGCATTTTCTAGTCTCCTGTAGCTAGGATGGCCACGTAAGTAAGGACCTGATCAAAGGGATGTGGAGAGAAGTGGTGCGTGCACTTTCTGGACTATGCCCTTAAAGTAAAGGGGATGTCATTGCATTTCCCTTTACTCCTTTTGTGCCTGCTGGAATGTGGTTTGTGGTGCTTAGCCAACGTGGACCATGAGGAAGAGATTACACCCTAGGGAGAAGAGGACCACAGAAGGAGCCTGCCATCCCTGGATGAGCTCATGGAGCCTTCATCTTCCCATATGAGGGATAATTACACTGCATTTTTCTAAAGCCACTTGGAATGCGGTTCTGTGTTACAAGCAGCTGGACCTGTATTTCAACTAATTCAAATGTCTAATAAAAAAGACATGCTGGGAATATAAATGACCATAACATAAGACAGAAAGTAGTAAGCAATCAACAGAGGCACAGGTAAAAAGGATACAGAGAAGAATCACCTCAAGCCACAATGTGAGCTTTCAAAAGAGATTAAAGTTTCTGATCAGTGACAGGCCACAGACTGTCCATAGGTGGTGGAATGCCGGCCAGGGAATGTGCCTCAACATCTGATTCCAGACGGGCTGATGGCAGTGGCAATGGTGATTGGAGCATGACAGTGACAACTGGCCCATGCATCCAACTCACCCAGGCAACATTTGATACCAAGCAATGACTTGGTATACTTACTTAAATTAGTTCTGGTTTGGGTTGATACTTCTTGACAATAATCATAGAAATTCAGAAATTTAGGGGTGGAAGAAATCCTAGCGACTAGAAAATCTTCTGCTCCAATACCCTTAAAAAAATAATAATTACAGTGATGCTAAGTAAGTCTGGCACATAGCCAGTAGAACCCAGGCCTTCTAACTCCCAGGTCAGTGAGGGCTGAGGGCTTCTATATACTTAATTTGTAAAGAATCCCTGTGAAGATTTCTTCTCCAGCAAAATTGTAACTTCAGGTTGCTACCTGCAATGCCTTTTTATTTTTCCATGAACAAACCTTGCATTGGCATAGCAATCTTTAGCTTTCAGAATAATTTCACATTTTTTCTCATTTGATCCTGACAATAATCCTATGCGGTGAGGTGAGGTAATTGAAGCTGAAAGTCTTCAAGAGACCCTCCGACAATGAAGATCTATTAATCGGCAAAGGGAGTTGCGTATGATGCTCTTACTAATCATCCACTAATTTTCCTAATTGTCATTTTTCCAGCCTTTCTGACTCTTACTTTATTGAGGAAAAATATTGTGTGCTGCCTTGTGATGAAACTGGAGTAAACCTCAGACAACAAGTTATTCAGGGTGGTTTTTGTTATTTGGACCTGCATTGTCCAATAGGTAGCCTCTATCCACATGCGGACTATTTAGATATAAATTAATTAAAATTAAGTACAATTTAAAACTCAGTTCTCAGTCACACTAGTCTCATTTCAAGTGCTCGGCCACCGGCTACTCTACTGGACGCTACTGATATAGAACATTTCCATCATGTCAGGAAGTTCTATGGGACAGCCTAGAGATCTAAGAGACACGTCTCTCTTCCACCAATACTCAATCTTGCCCTCTGTGTATAATCCAAGCCCAAAGACTGGTCCCCAAGCTCTCCCACTTCCTAAAGGAGATTTTAAAACTGGTAACGACAACAGAAATCGTTTGGCCTAGTCCTGCTAAGAAAGGGACGTGGCAATGAAAGTCCAAGATTCTTCCACAAAAGTCAGTACAGCAAGTGGGCGGTGAAAAGGTGGCCGCGACCCAGACGTGGAGGTGGAAGGAGAGGCAAACGGGCGGGGCTGAACGCCGCGCGCGCCGGGCGGGCGCAGTCTCGAGGCCGGGGGCGGGGCCGCGCGCGGCGGGCCGGGGAGGAGGGGGAGCATAGCGGCCCGCGCGCCAGCCTAGCCGTGCGTGCTCACGTGACAGGTCCGCGAGGTCCCGCTCGCGCAGTAGTCTGGGCGAGCGAAGATGGCGGCCGAGAGGGAGCCTCCTCCGCTGGGGGTCGGGAAACCCACCGACTTTGAGGAACTGGAGGACGGAGAGGACCTGTTCACCAGCACTGTCTCCACCTTAGAGGTGAGACCGCGTCGCCGTGGGTGCTGCGCTCCGTCGCTGCCGCGCGTCTCACCTTTCGGTGCCTTTGCCGTGCCCCGACTTGTCCCTCCCCACCCCCTGGGATTTGCAAGGACCTGGTTGGGGCGACACCTGTGACGCGGGCCCCACCTCGGGGACCTGTCATTGGGCTGGAGTTGGCCTGGGCGGCTAGGCCTGCTTAAGAGAGCAAACTGCGGGCCGGGGGGCCGACCTGAACCCCTGAGGGGCCGGGACCGGACAGAGCATCGCAGTGCCCTTTCCCCGTTCAGCTGGCCCTCGTCAGTGTCACTTGCACCTCTTCTTCCAGTGCAGAGAAGGTTTTGCCCTGGGTCCCCGCAAACCTCACCGCGCTGCCGGGCGACCTCCGCAGCCCCTTTTAAGAGGTGCTTGCTTTTCCCTTCCCAAGGAAGGGTGTGCCTCCGAAAGGGGAGAGCAGTGAAGAGAGTGCTCAGTGGCCGAGGCGCTGGAGGGAGCGTGTGGATGCACTTTTCCCGGTCCTGGCCCTTCATGGACTGCTAGTTCCCCTTGAGGGAGGTACCTGTTTTGGACTGTTAAATAGGTAAATGCATTTGATCGGTCTTGCTTGTCTTCTTTAGTTCTTAAGCTTTTTAAGGAACATAGTGTTGATAAAATACACAGTTGAAGGGAGGGAATAGTTCAGGAAACTGCTGGGCGGTGGGGGAGGTTTTTTTTTTTTAAGTTACCAGGGGAGAAATAAAAACAGATCCTCACTCCTTTTTCCTCTTTTCTCGCATGATCAGCGATCTCTGAAGCTAAGTCTTCCTGTTTTTGTCAAAGGAAACGCCCTCTGAACTTAACTGTATTGGGTCTCCTGTATCCAGTTCATATTTGAATTGCTTTGCCTTTGATGAGCAAACACACACCTCATAGCCCAACTTTAAGTGTGTGTATGTGTATTAAAATATAAGCAAATTTCCCAGAGAATTGTTTATCTTGGGCTGTACTTCTTTATAAACTGCTTTTTAGTAAGCTTTCCTAGCTTGTTGAACTCTGCAGCAAATCAGTTGGAAATTACTGTAAAATATCCATTATTTGACATTCACTTAGCTGAAACTGGAACTTCCGGCACCCGTTTTCGGTACTGACCACATTCTGCTAATTGTATATGCAGGTTCCTGCCCAAACCCCACCTGTCCTCAGGATTATATGCTTCTTGGGCCTAGGGATAGTGCCTTGATCATCTTTGTTTCCTCACAAAATCTTGACCATTGATTGTATTTAGCAAATGTTTGCTGAATTAATTGTCAAAACCAGCATCCCCTAAGAATTAGTAAAAATTATCTTGCACAACAAATTACATTTTGGGGCCAATATCCTTGTAGTCCTTTATGTATACTCTACAGCTACCTTAACACGTATTGAAAGTTAGTGTCTATGCATGATCCTAAGACCTGTATTCCTTGTGAGAGCTACAAAGGTTTTCCACCAGCAAGGATCAGAATAAACTTAATTAACATAGTTTAAACTAGAATATTGTGAACACTAAGCATTCTGTTTAATTGAAGTCTTTTAAAGTTGAGTAAAAGGAACTATAACTTACATTTCCCATTTGGATGGGACTTTTTAATAAGGTATTTGACTTTTCAGTAGAAGTCTACAGAATTTTGAGTATGAATAAATTTATTTTGGTTACTGCATTATGAAAACTTTTTAAAAAGTTGGTTTTGATTGTTCATCTAAACCCCTTATTTCATGAGACTCATTCAGGGTATTAATTTTAAGGTAGTATAACTGTTGAGACTTAAAAATTCAGAAATTTTTTTTTGCTTTTCAAACTATTTGGGGAAGGATATATAGCAGCATGTATTAGTATACCAAAGCTGCTCTAAAGGAATGTTTTTTCAGTATGCCCCTTTTCTTTTCAATAGTGCTTCTCAAACTTCAGTGTGTAGGGGAAACCATAGGATTCTTGTTTAAAATGCAGATGCCTTTGCCTCACTAGAATCTGCATGTTTTATAAGTGTTCTAGATCATTATTTTTCAAACATTATATATAAGTTATGCAGAGATCTTGTTAAAGCAAATTCTGATTCTGTAGGTCTGGGATAAGCCAAATTCTGCATTTTTAACAAACTCCTCATGACATTGCTTCTAGGCCCAAGGACAACAATGAGTTGCAAAGCCCCAGGTGATTCTGATACAGGTCATCTGCTTTGAATAGTTCTTACCTAAGCCGTAAACTGTAAGAAAGGCATAAAAATTAATGTCTTTCTATTTAAAAAAAAAGTAAGTCAGAGTTTTAAAAATATTATGCATGTAGAAACTTTTTCATTTGAGGGCATTTGGAGGAAAAAAATCAGTTGAAATCCATATAAGTGAAAATCAAATTATACACAGCTTCCATGTCATAATTGTTAAGCTTGTAATGACTATACAACTTAGTGTATATGTATGCTATGAGTATGTTTTTATCCCAATATTAAACTTTCCTTTCAAAATTAAGAACAGTCACATAAAGCTATGTTCAGTAGCTAAAGCATATTTAAAACCCCTACTGTATGTTTCTGTTGTGACTATGAAACAGAGTGGAGAAGGGCTGGCATGGGGGCAGGGAAGGGACTGAAAAGGGAAAATATCTGGCAAAAGCTTGTTCTTCTTTGTACCTGAGAGGCTTTACATTGTTTAGGAATACCACTTTTACTGCCTTTTTTTTTTTTTTTTAATGATATAGTCCTAAGCTTAAAAGGTGCTTGCCCTAAGGCAGCATGAAGTAGTAAGACAACACCTTAAAAAGGTCAGGAAATTTATATTACATGCCTGTTCTTTTTTTTCTCTTTATTGGATTATAGTTGATTTACAGTGTTGTGTTAGTTTTACCTGTTCTTTTTTTAAACAGCTTTATTGAGTTATAATTCATGTACCATATAACTCACGCATTTAATATGTACAATTTTATGGGTTTTAGTATATTCACAGATACTACAACATTTTCATCACCTCAGAAAGAAACCTCGTACCCTCTCACCCCCGTCCCCATTCCCTAAACTCCTCTGCTCCCAACCTTAGGCAATTACTAATTCACTTTCTGTCTCTATAGACATCCCTATTCTAGACTTTATATGAATGAAATCATGTAACATGTGGTCTTTTGTGACTGACTTCTTTCACTTGGCATAATGTTTTCAAAGTCTATACTTAATTCTTTTTTATGCCTGAATAATAATCCATTGTATGGCTATACCACATTTTGTTTATCCATTTTGTCATTCATTGGACATTTGCATTGTTTCCCCATTTTGACTATTATAAATAATGCTGCAATAAACATTTGTGTACAAGTGGAATTGCTGGGTTATATGGTGACTCTACATTTAATCATTTGAAGAATTGCTGGAGTGGTTTCCCAAAATGGCCACACCATTTTACATTCCCACCAGCCATGTATGAGGGAACCAGTTTTTCCACATCCTCACCAACACTTGTTATTATTCGACTTTTTTATTCTATCCATCATAATGCATGTGAAATGGTTTCTAAGTGTGGTTTTGATTATATTTTCTTGAAGACATCTTTGCATATGCTTGTTGGCCGTTTGTACATCTTTGGAGAAATGTCTGTTCAGAGCCTTTGCTCATTTTTCAGTTGGGTTATCTTTTTATTTTTTATTTTTATAAATTTATTTATTTATTTTACTTTTGGCTGCATTGGGTCTTCGTTGCTGTGTGCAGGCTTTCTCTAGTTGCAGCGAGCAGGGGCTACTCTTCGTTGCAGGACACAGGCTTCTCATTGCGGTGGCTTGTTGCGAAGCATGGGCTCTAGGTGCACAGGCTTCAGTAGTTGTGGCGTGCGGGCTCAGTAGTTGTGGCGCAAGGGCTTAGTTGCTCTGTGGCATGTGGGATCTTCCCGGACCAGGGCTCGAACCGGTGTCCCCTGCATAGGCAGGTGGATTCTTAACCACTGCGCCACCAGGGAAGCCCTGTCTTTTTATTTATAAGAATTTTTTTGTATATCGTAGATACAAGTTCTTTACCAGATACGTGATTTACAAAAATTTTTTTCCCACTCTGTAGATTGTCTTTTCATGTTCTTGACAGTGTTCTCTGAAGCACAAATTTTTAAAAAATTTGATGAAGTCCAGTTTATCTGTTTTTTATTTTGTTGGTCGTGCTTTCAACATCATATATAAGAATCCCCTACCCAATCCAAGGTCATGAAGATTTATATCTGTTTTTTTTTAATTTATTAATTCATTCATATTAACAATAATCAACCTATTACGTGTCAGCATAAATCACATTTTTAACAGAAAATATATTTTCCAAAACAAGAGAAAATATGTGAGGAGTGGCATTGTTTTACATTAAGTTCTTTTTACATAAATTTACGTCACATTTTTTATTCAAAACGAAAGTCACAAAAATTATAATCATCCTCATCAGTTCACTCAGTCCCATGTAGTTAATTTTTTTTCATCTTGATCTTTTGTTAGCACTTTTATGAATTCATCAGTTTTCCATTAGAGTTCTGAAAATGCTTATTCATTCAGTTCAGCAGTATAGTCAGTTACCAGAAACCTGTACTTGTCAGAGTCTTTTCCATGAATTCCATGAATATCTGTTTTCTTCTAAGAGTTTTATAGTTTTGGCTCTTACATTTAGGGGTTTGATTCGTTTTGAGTTAACTTTTGTATATGGTATGAGGTAAAGTCCAACTTCATTGTTTTGCATGTGGCAATCTAGATGTCACAGCACCATTTGATGAGAAGACTTTCTCCATTGAATGGTCTTGGCATCCTTTCTGAAAATTGGTTGACTGTAGATGTTTACACCTGGTTCTTGTACTAACCTCAAATCTTAAGGTCAGCTGAAGTTAAGTTGAGAACCACAGTTTCCCCAACACTGTCACATGATAGTTTATAGTGCATTTCAAATGAAATTTCCAGATGGGAGGTTCACAGGTCTTAGAATTCCTTTCCCACCATGTAACCCTATGCCATAATTGCTCAGAAGATACTGTACTTAGTTGACTTCAGTAAATACTTGAGTATTTACTCTCTACCATACTTTTTAGATGATAACAGGAGTGCAGATACTAGCAAGATAATGCAAATCTTTGAGGACAGAAAATCTCCAGTGGAGAAGAAAGATATACAGAAAGCTCTGATACAGATAGACTGTGACTATATGATCTGAAAACACTGAAAGTACCAGTGAAATGGGAGCGATACTAACTCCTATCAGCGTTCCTGACACATAGTAGATGAACAGTAAGTGTTTCTGTTGGCTAGGAAAAGCCATTGAGATGGTAATATTTAAGAGAGACTTTGAAGGGTGGAATGAAATTTCAGTGTGGGAGAATGGCACATGTCACTTAAGGTTCAGTCCATATTTTAGGGAACCATAAATAATTCTGAGTGGCTGAATATAGGATGTTACAGGTTAATGTGGTGAGATCGTGAACAGCTTTGAAATTTGTTTTGTAGGCACGTGAGAGCTCTGTAAGATTTTCAGGGCAGTAACATGATCACCTAGGAAGCTTAATGTGCTAGTGGTCTGAGGGATAAATTTGAGTGCGAGGTATCATTGGTAGGTTGATGAGCCAGAGGTTATTTTAAATCTGAGGTTAAAAGCCTCAAGAAGAAAAGTGCAAATAATAAAGGAGAGAAAGAAGTTGATGCAATAGCATATTAAAAGATAGACGTCTTAAGACTTACAATGTCTAGGGGAAGGAATTATAAGTTTATTTCATTTGGGAATAAGTTACACCAATGCAGATACTATCAGACAGCTAGAAATACTGGGTGGCTAGAGATACAGATTCAATACAATTTATTGAATGGTGACACTAAACCAAACTAGTTTAGTAGAAATCTAGTCCTTGCCCTTACGGAGTATATGAACCAACAGGAGTCAACATGATAAACACACCTGTGTGAACAAGCATCTGCAATACCAGGTGATATATGTGTAATTGAAATATGCACATGGTACAGAAATAGTATAGAAAACTGGAGTGACTTAATTGCATAGAGATGATCTTTGAAACCCTGAAAAGTGGGTGACATTATCAAGAGAGCAAGTAGAGTAAGACTAAAGAGTCTTTTGATAAAGAACTGAAGTTAGTATCTATTGTTCTAACACAACAGGTAGTAACAGCATATATCTTGTTTTCCTAATTCTGTCTTCTTTGGGTTGGCATCCAACTTTAAATGTTTTAATTTTTTTGAAAATTTCATTATGAATTACCTATGTTTAAGAGGAAAGACATTTCGTGACCAGGTATTTAAAGGCAACAGCGTGGAAAATACTAGAAAGAGATTTATGACGAGGTATAACTCTAATTGACTACTTTCCCTGGAAGCCATTAAATATAAGGGTTTTGGAATGAACTATTTTTAGTGCCTGTAAAAAATGTTATTCTATGTAGTTGCTTGAGGCAGAGGTGCTCAGTTTTCAGTTTTTTCTTAAAAAGTATTTTATTTTATTTTATTTTATTTTTTTGCCATGCTGCACGGCTTGTGGGGTCTTAGTTTCCTGACCGGGGATTGAACCCAGGCCCTCAGTGGTGAAAGCTCAGAGTCCTAACCACTGAACTGCCAGGGAACTCCCCAGATTTGTCCTCAATGTTACTTTTCAAATGCCCACTTTCCTATAAAATTGAACTCTGGTGTTTTTTTCCTGTGATGATAGTTTTTAGTTGTGATAAAATTTACCTCAGTAAAGTTCACTACCACCTCAATCAAGATATAGGACACTTCCATCACCTCCTAAAAATTCTCTCATGTAGTTAACGCCTCCCACTCCCAGCCTCTGGCACCCACTGATCTGTTTTTTGCCTATAGTTTTGTCTTTTCCAGAATTTCATATAAATGGACTCATATAAATGGAATTATATTTTTTATAAATAAAACAGTATGAAATTTCCTGAATGTAGCTTCTTTAACTTAACCTAAAGTATCTAATATTTATTGATGTTGTTGCATGTATCGGTAATTCATTCCTTTTTGTTGCTGAATTTAGTATTCCATTGTATTGTGTATCACAGTTGTTTGTTGTTGAATGTTTATGTTGTTTACAGTTTTGGGCATTAATGACTAGAAACGACATAAACATCTTATGTACAGATTTTTTTTTTTTTTTTTTTGTGTTACGTGGGCCTCTCACTGTTGTGGCCTCTCCCGTTGCGGAGCACAGGCTCCAGACGCGCAGGCTCAGCGGCCATGGCTCACGGGCCCAGCCACTCCGCGGCATGTGGGATCTTCCCAGACCGGGGCACGAACCCGTGTCCCGTACATCGGCAGGCTGACTCTCAACCACTGCGCCACCAGGGAAGCCCTACATACAGATTTTTGTATGAATTATTTTCATTTCCTTTGGGAAAATACTTAGAAGTAGGATTGCTGGTTGTGTGGTAAATACATGTTTAACTTTCTAAGAGACTGCCAAACTTTTTGCCAGAAAGGTTCAAGGGAGATAAAGCATAGGGAGATGAAGTTAATTACTTTTAGTCTTGCAAGTTAATGGCTCTAGTAATGATATAACTCAAGTTATAATAATAACTAGTAATATAACCCAAGACCATGTCCATTAGGACAGTGTTCTCCAAGTCTGAGAATTGATAATATATGGTTTCATTAAAATGAAAGCATGATGTTTCAAGACAAAAGTATGTTATGGTGTTTCTTCCCATCATAAAAGTTATTTTAATATTGAAGTTTTAGGGACTTTCCTGGTGGCACAGTGGTTAAGAATCTGCCTACCAATGCAGGGGACACAGGTTCGAGCCCTGGTCCAGGAAGATCCCACATGCCATGGAGCAACTAAGCCCACACACCACAACTACTGAACCTGCACTCTAGAGCCTGCAAGACACAACTGCTGAGCTGGCATGCCACAACTGCTGAAGCTGCACGCCTAGAGCCTGTGCTCCGCAACAAGAGAAGCCACCGCAATGGGAAGCCCACGCACTGCAACGAAGGGTAGCCCCCACTCACCATAACTAGAGAAAGCCTGCCTGCGACAACAAGGACCCATTGCAGCCAAAAATAAAATAAATAAATACATTTCTTTAAAAATATATATTGACACTTTATTCCTATTCAAAGAGTCACACTTTGTATGTATTATTGAGTGTTTGAATCCTGAAGGCTAGTCTGAAGGAAACTAAGTGCCTCTGGATTTGCCTGTTTTAGTCTCTGGTCAGGTTTTCATTCATTTTATCTCTGAAATATAAAAAAATTGTAAAAGATTCTAAGAAAGAAAGAGAAAGAAGAAAAAGATAACTGCCAGACTGTTTTCTTCCATGATGGAGAATTCAGTTGTTCCACATCCTTGTCAGCACTTGTTAGTGTCAGTTTTATTTCAGGCAGTGGCACGCTTGGGGCTGGCTTATACTGGCTTGAAAGAACTATGTTTAAATTTTCAGGAATTTTGTAAACTGTTTAGTAAACAGCCATTGTTAAAAATTAAATTATATAAACATAAATAAATTATATTAAAAAACAAAGGTAATAAATATATAAAACTTGTCGCTTCCTAATTACTATGTTTTACTAGTTTCTGTATTATGTCTGTTGTATCCATATGGTGGAAAGTAACATATCTTCCTAGCTCCACATTCAGTCGGGAGAAATCAGCCACAGAGGGTATGCTTATGCCACAGAAATAAGCAAAAGCTAAAATTCAGGGTCTTCTCTCCCAAAGACCTGATTGCTAAACATATACCAGCATACCAGTGATTTTTAGCCAGTCTAAAAGGTATGTAGTGTTATCTAATTGTGGTTTTAATATACATTCCTTAATGGTTAATGAAGGTGTGTATCTTTTCACATACGTGTTCACTATCTGAAAATTGTCTTCTTTGGTGAAGTGTTCTTTTGTATCTTTTAGCCATTTTAAAATGGGTTTCCTTATTGAGTTTTGAGAATTCTTCATGTATTCTGAATACACATCCTTTGCCAGATGTGTGTTTTGAAGATATTTTTTCCCAATCTGTGCCTTGTTTTATCCTTTTTTAATTGATAGTACTTGATATGTTACATATGAAATCCTTGGCTAACATTAACACAAGGTCACAAAGGTTTTGCTTATGTTTTTTCTATAAGTTTTATAGTTTTAGCTTTTATATTTGGACTTCAGATTGATTTTGAGTTAATTTTCTTATGAGTTGAGGTTCATTTTTTTTTTTTTTTTTTTTTTTTTTTGCGGTACATGGGCCTCTCACTGTTGTGTCTTCTCCCGTTGCGGAGCACAGGCTCTGGACACGCAGGCTCAGCGGCCATGGCTCACGGATCTAGCCGCTCCACAGCATGTGGGTTTTCCTGGACTGGGGCACGAACCCATGTCCCCCGCATCGGCAGGCAGACTCTCAATCACTGTGCCACCAGGGAAGCCTGAGGTTCATGTTTTTGAATATAAATATCTTGTTGTTCAACCACCATTTACTGAAAGATAATCATTTTACAGTTTGTTTTATGGCTCAGAATATGGTCTTCTGTGGTAAATATTATGTGTGCACTTGAAAAGAATGTATTTAGCCTGATATTGGGTGGAATGTTCTATAAATATTGTTAGTTGATAGTATTTTTCAGTACATGCCACAAACATCAGTGAATTTCAGATGTTTTATATTAAGTTAGAGAAGCTAGACTTTAAAAGTTTCTTCATTGGGTTGTCTTTGCATCTTTGTCAAAAATCAGTAGAGCATATATATTTCTGGACTCTATATTTCATTGATCTTTTGACTATCTTTTTGCCAGTTCTATGCTGTCTTGATTACCTTGATTAACTGAGTCTTGAAATCAGGTAGTGTGAATCCAGTGACTTCGTTCTTTTCAAAATAGTTTTGGCTATTCTAGTTCTTTTGCCTATCCATATAATTTTAGAATCTATTTATTGATTTCTATCAAAAATTCCTGCTGAGATTTTAATTGAGATTGTAATGAATCCATTAACTAGTTTGGGGGAGAATTAACATATTAACAATATTGAGCCTTTAAGCCATAAGTATACTATTTCTCTTTTTTTTTTTTCTTTTAGGTCTGTCTTGATCTTTTTCATCAGTGTTCATAGTTCTCAGCATACAGATCTAGTACATATTTTATTAGTTTTACCTATTTTATAGTTTTTTGGTGCCCTTATATCTTTCACATTTGCTCATTGGTGGCATATTTACCCTGCTTTCTGCAACTGTTGCTAAACATTCTAGTTCTAGTAGGTTTTTTTGTAGAACCTTTGGGATTTTCTATGTAAACAGTCATGTCTCTGATTAGAGTTTTATTTCTTTCCAATCTGTATGTCTTTCTTTTTCTTGTCTTAATGCACTAGTTAGAACCAATATTGTAATACTGAACAGAAATGGTGAGAGTGGGTATCTTTTCCCCTTTCGTGCTAATAGGAGGAAAATATTCATTTTTTTCTCCCTTAAATATTTTTTTTTTTGGTAGATGACCTTTATTGGGTTAAAGAAGTTTCCTTCTATTTCTAGTTTTCTGACTTTTGTATTTCTGAATGATGTTGATGTTGGTGAATGAGTTTTCTGCATCTAATAAGATGTTCATATAATTCTCTTTAGTTTATTGATAAACTGGATTATATTGATTGATTATCAAATGTTGACTAAACCTTGAATTCCTGGCATAAACCCCACACAATCATAATGTGTTTATACTTTTTATATATTGCTACATTCAGTTTGCTAGTGTTTTTCTGTTATTGTGTCTGTGTTTGTGAGAGATATTTGTGTGTCATTTTCTTATACTCGTTATGTCTGATTTTGGTATCAGAAATGCTTACCTCATTAAATGAGTTGGAGAGTGTTTCCTCCTCTTCTATATTCTTGAAGAGGTTGTGTGGAATTACTCATATGTCTGCCTTAAGTGTTGACAGAACTTGCTAGTAAAATCATCTGAACATGTTTTGTTTGCTGGACGATTTTTAACTTCAAATTCAGTGTATCTGATAGATACAGAAGTATTTCTTCTTGTTGAACTTTGGTGGTATGTGACTTTCGAGGAATTTGTCTGTTCAGTGTAAGCTGTGAAATTCATGGGCATAGGCTTTTCATAATACTCCATTATCCTATTACCGTATCTGTGTAGTCTGGGTAATGCCCCTCCTTTTTCATTGCTTATATTGGTAATTTATGTCATCTCTTTGTTTGCTTATTTATTCATTCATTTTAATCATGCTAAAGGTTTGTCATTTTATTGGAATCTTCCCAAAGAATCCGTTTTTGGTCTCTTGGTTTCTTGTTTATTTTTTGTTTTGTTTTTTAGTTTCATTAATTTCTTTCTGCTTGCTGTCTGTTTAGTTTGCTCTTCTGTTTTGTCAAGCTTTGATCATTGGTTTAAGACTTTTTTTTTTTGAGTGCTAGTATTTAGCTATGTATTTCGCTGTAAGCACCGCTTTAGCTGCATCCCACAAATTTTGATACTGTGTTTTTGTTTTTATTCAATTTAAACTATTTTCTAGTCACAAGTTTCCCTTGTGATTTCCTGTTTGACTTATAGGTTATTTAGAATGTGCTAATTTCCAAAATTTGAGGATTTTCCAGATAGTTTTCTGTTGCTGATACAGGTTTATTTTATTAGTGTCAGAGAATGTTTTATGACTCCAGTTCTTTTACATTTGTTAAGGTTTGTCTGATGGACCAGAATGTGATCTGTTATGATGAACAGTTTGTGTACACTTGAAAAACATGTATATAGTCTAATGTTATTGTTGAAGTGTTCTCTAAATGTTAAGTCAAGTTGATTGATAGTATTTTCCAGGTCTTCTCTATCTTCCCTTATTATCTATTTATTGTATCAATTACTGTAATTTAGTATTATTATAATTTCTTGGTAAATTGATCCTTTTATCACATGATACCCCTCTTAATTGCTGATAATACTCCTTATTCTTAAGTTTATTTTATCTGATGTTAATGTAACACTCCAGCTCTTCTTTGGTAGCATGACATGTTTTTTCCATTCTTTTACTTTTAACTTACCTATGTCTTTAAAGTAGGGTTTTATAGGCAGCATATTGTTGTGCATTGTTATTTTTGTACACAATATGGTCACTTCTGTCTTTTAATTGGGGTGTTGAGAATATTTACATTTAATGTGATTATTGGTGTGATTGCATTAGATCTAGCATTTTATTTGATTACTGTTTTTCTCTTCTGTTTTTCCCTCTGAAAACAGAGGGAAATATATACCTAAACATTTACAGTCCAATTAGAGTTAATATTGTACTTTGACAAACAAAATTCAGAGCCTTACAACCATATAGGTCCATTTATCTTCCTTCTTTCATGTTGTATTTCTCATGTGTATTACATTTCCATTCATTGAAAACTTTACCATTGTTATAATTTTTGCTCTCATAGTTACATACATTTTAAATAACTTTTAAGAAAAGAAAAATGGTCTATTTTATTTCCACAGTTACCATTTCTTTGGTTCTTTTTTTTTTAAACATTTTTATTTATGTATTTATTTGCCTGCATAGGGTCTTAGTTGCGTCATGTGGGCTCTTTGTTGTGGCATGCGAGCTTCTCTCTAGATGCAATGTGTGAGCTCCAGAGCGTGTGGGTTCAGTAATTGTAGCACGTAGGCTCTGTAGTTGTGGTACGTAGGCTCCAGAGCACAGGCTCAGTTGTTGTGGCATGCTGGCTCTCTAGTTGTGGTGCATGGGCTCCAGAGCCTGGGCTCAGTAGTTGCAGCACATGGACTCTCTAGTTGTGGCACGTGGGGTCTAGAGCGCCTAGGTTTAGTTGCCCCACAGCATGTGGGATCTTAGTTCTCTGACCAGGGATTGAACCCACGTCCCCTGCATTGAAAGGTGGATTCTTAACCACGGGACCACCAGGGAAGTCCCACATTGCAGCCATTTTTAATAATGAGGCTGCATCTAGTTTTCTCTGAAGTTGTCCTGTTTGGAGTTTTCATTTTTTTGGATCTGTAAATTAATGTCTTCGCCAAATTTGGAGAGTTTTTAGGCATCATTTCTTTAAATATTGTTTTGCATTGCTCTTTTTCTAGGACTTCAGTAACATGAATGTTAGACCTTTTTATACTGTTTCACAGATCCTTGGGGTTCTGTTCATTTTCTTCATTTCTTTTTTCCTCTCTATTACTCAGATTGGAGATTTCCTAATGATTTATCTTCAAGGTCACTAATTTTTTCTTTCAAGAACTGTAAAGGGTAAACTTTACCCTCCTGGTAAGGTAACAGATTAACTTGTTTTATGGTTGCTGGAAGTTGACGTGGTAAAGGACTTTCTTACTCAAAGCATAGCAAGTATTGGGTTAGCCAAAAAGTGCCTTCGGTTTTTAAGTAAAAATAAAAGACACACTTTTCATTTTCACCAAGAACTTCATTGAGCAACGTATTCACCCTTTTGTTCCACTACCTTCTGCCATTTTCTAGGCAACTTCATAATTCCATCTTCCCAAAACTTTTTGTCTTTTTGAGCAAAGAATTGTTCTAGATGCTCTTTTTTTTTTTTTTTTTTTTTGTGGTACGCGGGCATCTCACTGTTGTGGCCTCTCCTGTTGCGGAGCACAGACTCCGGACACACAGGCTCAGCGGCCATGGCTCATGGGCCCAGCCGCTCCATGGCATATGGGATCTTCCCAGACCGGGGCACGAACCCATGTGCCCTGCATTGGCAGGCGGACTCTCAACCACTGCGCCACCAGGGAAGCCCTGCCTATTTTTTACTTTTAGATCATTGTTTCTGTATTCTATCCAGAGCTTTTAGTGTTAATCAGTGGGAGAAAGAGGATTAGGTGGGCTTCTTTAGTCTTCGTTGCAATCCAAAGCACTAATTGTTTTGTTTTGTTTTTGTTTTTTTGTGAAGAGGTATTAGCAACCTTGAAACTTTTAATAAAAATAATCTCTAGAAAACTACTAAATGATGATATAGGGGAAGAAAAGAATATATATTTATTAAAAACACTGATGTCTCCTTATTGCCTGTCTCAGACAACTATAATTCTGATCACCCAGAAGCTGTTACTGTACCCTTCCACCATCACTTTCTTGTTTGATGGACCACTCTCTCCTTACTCCTTTCCATCCAGTGGAGAACAACTCTTCCTGAACTCACTAGGAAACTGAAGGAGACATGGAGAGGCAGGGGCAGAGATAAGCGAGTCCTGAGAGCCTTTAATGAGTGAGTGCTCCATGACTGCTCTGTGAGCAGTGGAGCAGGGCACTCCATGCTGCTGATGGATGGGCACCAATAGAAAGTGCATGCCTCATAGTCTCCCCACAGTGGGGTGACTGCTGCCACCACAGCCATTACTGGTGTTGCTCACCCGTCCACACCATTCCCATCTTGTTCTCCACTCTCAGGCACTGAACTATGATATAAAAGAGTCCTTTTTCTTACATCAACATGCCAGTTTTTCATTCTCTGACTTTGATGTCAGAGAAAAATGAATACCCAAGATATTAGAGTAGTATAAACATTCAGTTATGATAAGAATACATTATAGGTTGTTAATAGTCTACATGTATTATAACTATGGACTGCATTACAATTTTTACTTTGAATAGACGTATCTATTTTAGAGAATTGAAGAGGGAAAACGTAGTTTCTTTTTGTTATTCAGATATTTAGCATTTCTGTTGCTTTTCCTTCATTCATTGTTTCCTCTTGTATCATTTTTCTTAAGCGTAAAGAATTTCCTTTACTGTTTTTTTTAGACCTGGTTTATTGATGGAGAATTATCTTATTTGTGCTTCATCTGAAAACTGTTTTACCTTTATTCCTGAAGGGTATTTTTGCTGTTTATAGATTTGTGGGTAGACAGTTCTTTCTTCCATCACTTTGAAAGT
This sequence comes from Leucopleurus acutus, assembly GCF_964270905.1. Classification (NCBI taxonomy): domain Eukaryota; kingdom Metazoa; phylum Chordata; class Mammalia; order Artiodactyla; family Delphinidae; genus Leucopleurus; species Leucopleurus acutus. The sequence continues at coordinate 75,139,855 of NC_139145.1, read as the reverse complement.
ATTCTTAGACTGTTTTCTTAGTCTTTGTGATTTCTGATGAGAAATCTATGGTCATTTTAATTGGTGTCCCCCTGTAAAAATGGGTTTTTTCTCTCACTACTTTCATTTGTTTCTCTAATACTTTTATTTTTAGCTGTGTGATGATGTGTGTAAACATAGTTTTCTCTGGTTTTATCCTCTTTGAGGTTTGCTCCTATAAATTTATGTCCTTCAACTTCAGGAATTTTCAACCATTTCTTCTGTAAATATTTGTGCAAAAAGGAACTTCAGTGACATGAGTGTTAGACTTTTTGATATTATCTTACAGACTCCTGAGGCCTTGTTCATTTTTTTTTAATATTTACTTTTTAATTTATTTGGCTGCATCGGGTCTTAGTTGCGGCATGCAGGATCTTTTGTTGTGGTGCACGGGCTCAGTAGTTGCGGCACAAGGGCTCTCTACTTGTGGCACACAGGCTCTAGAGCACGTGGGCTTAGTTGCCCTGCAGCATGTGGGGTCTTAGTTCCCCAACCAGGGATCGAACCCATGTCCCCTGCATTGGAAGGCGGATTCTTAACCACTGGACCACCAGGGAAGTCCCCCTTGTTCATTTTATTCAACTTTTGTTTCACTGTTATTCAGATTGGATACTTTATGTGGATTTATTTTCAAGTTCACTGACACTTTTTTCTGTCATCTTCAGTCTTTTATTGAACCCATTATGCGAACTTTGTGTGTGTGTGTGTGTGTGTGTGTGTGTGTGTGTGGGGTACGTGGACCTCTCACCGCTGCGTCCCCTCCCATTGCGGAGCACAGGCTCGGGACACACAGGCTCAGCGGCCATGGCTCACGGGCCCAGCCGCTCCACGGCATGTGGCATCCTCCCAGACCGGGGCACAAACCCATGTCCCCCGCATCGGCAGGCGGACTCTCAACCACTGCGCCACCAGGGAGACTGAACTTTTTACTTTAGATAATTTTTTTCAGTTCTGAAATTTTCCTTTTTTTTTTTTTTTGGTAGTTTCTGTTTCTTTGCTGTGAACATCTTTCTTTTCATTCACTTCATATGTATTTACCTTTATCTCATGGAGCATAATTGGAAAAGCTTATAAATGTTTGATTAATACTTCGAACATCTGAGCTGTTTTGGAGTTGGGATCTGTTGATTGTCTTTTCTCTTGAGATTTGGTCACAGGTTCATTACACAGGCATTAAATTATAGCAGTGAGTTGAGACTATTTTTAAAGTTGCATTTAGTTTTTACAAATTTTGGTGTTTTGCTTTTTCAAAGTTATTATCAAGCAAGGTTAAGAAATGCAAAAAGAAATCGAATTAGGTGATTTTAGATTTAGAAATTGTGAAATAGTAAAATGTGTAGGTAAAAAAAAAGACTGTTATAGCAATTCTGATATACTTCTCATTAAATAGACAAAAAAATGGTACTCAAGGAAATTTATGTAACCATAGACAAGTTAGTGTGCAGGCAGAACTACAATCCAGAGCTTTGATCTCCAGGAAATTTTGGTATTCAAAAATAAAATCTTTGTTCAAAATGAAGTTGAGGGTACAGGTATATTATATGTAGGTCCTTAATGCCTGTATCTTATTCAAAACAAGTACAGTTCTCCCTCAGCATCCACAGGGGATTGGTTCCAGGACATCCCACAGATACCAAAAATCCCTTTTATGGAAGTCTCTTATATAAAATGCCATAGTATTTGCATATAATCTATATACAATCTCTCCCATATATTTAAAATCATTTCTAGATTATTTATAATACCTATGTCAATGTAAATGTTTGTAAATAGTTGTAAGTACAAGGTAAATGCTGTGTAAGTGGTTGCTGGTGTGTGGCAAATTCCAGTTTTGCTTTTTGGAACTTTCTGGAATTTACTTTTTTAATATTTTCAATCTTCAGTTGGTTGAATCTGTTGGAACCCCAGAAACAGAGGGCCAACTGCTGAAAACATTTATTTTTAATGAGTAGTGTCAGGAAACCGGGTCACATGTGTAACTATTTCTCTTATATAATGGCATATTAAAAGCATCTTTCTATGTCAGTAAATGCCACTCTGCTACTACATTGTTTGAAAAATAGACTACTTTTTAGAGCAGTTTTAAGTTCACAGCAAAATTGAATGGAAGGTATAGAGATTTCCCATATAATGCCCCTACACATGCATTTTCCTTCATTATCAACATCCTCCACCATAGTGATACTTTTGCTACAATTGGTGAAACCAGTTTGACACATCATAATCACCCAAGATCCATAGTTTACATTAAGGTTCACTTAGTATTGTACATTCTCTGGGTTTGGATGAACGTATAATGATATGTGTTCACTGTTACAATATCATACAGAGTAGTTTCACTGTCCTAAAAATCCTCTCTGCTCTGCCTGTTCATCCCTTCCTTCCCCCAACCCACTGATCTTTTTACTATCTCCATAGTTTTGCCTTTTCCACAGTGTCATATAGTTGTAATTATACAGTAGGCTTTTTCAGACTGGCTTCTTTCACTTAGTAATATTTAAGTTTCTTCTGTATTTTTTCATGGTTAGAAAGCTCATTTCCTTTTAGTTTGAATAATATTCCATTGTCTGGATGTACTGTAGTTTATTTACCCATTCACCTACTGAAGAACATCTTCATTGCTTCCAAGTTTTTGCAATTATGAATAAAGCTGTTGTAAACATTATGTGCATGTTTTTGTATGGGCATAAGTTTTCAGTTCCTCTGGGTGAATACTAAAGTTCACGGTTGCTGGAATGTATGATAAGAGTATGCTCATCTTATAAAAATACTGCCAAATTGTCTTCCATAGTGGCTGTACCACTTTGCATTCCCACCAGCAGTGAATGAGAGTTCCTGTTGCCCCACATCCTCATCAGCATTTGGTGTTGTCAGTGTTCCAAATTTTGACTACTTTAATAGGTATATAGAATGTACCACTATGAGGTATAACGGTGTCTCATTGTTGTTTTAATTTGCATTTCTCTAATGATAATATGATGTGGGGCATGTTTTCATATGCTTATTTGCCATGCGTTTATCTTTGGTGAAGTATCTTGAAGGTTTTTGTCCTGTTTTTAAACCGAGTTGTTCATTTTCTAATTGTTTAATTTTAAGAGTGCTTTGTATATTTTGGATCACAGTGCTTTATCAGCTGTGTGTTTTGCAGATATTTTCTCCCAGTCTACAGCTTGTTTTTCCATTTTCTTGACACTATCTTTTGCAGAGCAGAAGTTTTCATTTTAATTTTAGTGGAGTCTGTCTTATCAAGTCTTTCTTTCATGGATTGTGCCTCTGTTGTATCTAAAAACTCATTATGAAACCCAAGGTCATCTGGATTTTCTCCTATGTTATCTTCTAGAAACTTCATACTTTTGTGCTTTACGTTTAGGTCTGTGATCCATTCTGAGTTGATTTTTGTGAAGGGTGTAAGGTCTGTGTCTAGATTCTTTTTTCACATGTAGATTTCCAGTTGTTCCAACACTATTTGTTGAAGAGACTAAGTTTTCTCCATTGTATTGCCTTTGATCATTTGTCAAAAAATCAACTGGCCATATTATGTGGATCTATATCTGGGCTCTCTATTCTGTCCCATTAATCTGTTCTTTCACCAGTACCACACTGTGTTGATTATTGTAGCCTATGGTAAGTCTTGAAGTCAGGTAGCTTCAGTCCTCCCATTTTGTTCTTCTCCTTCAGTAATGTCTCTTCTGGGTTTTTTGCTTCTCCGTGTAAACTTTAGCATCATTTTATCGATAGTCACAAAATAACTTGCCGGGATTTTGATTGGTATTGCATTGAATCTGTGGATCAAGTCAGGAAGAACTGACATCTTGACAATATTGAATCTTCCTATTCATGAATACAGAATATCTCTTCATTTATTTAGTTCTTTAATTTTGTTCATTAGAGTTTTTCTCATATGGATATTGTATTGATACATATTTTGTTAGATTTATTAGTTTTAGTTTTTAGTTTTTCTCATATGGATATTGTATTGATACATATTTTGTTAGATTTATTCCTAAGTATTTAGTTGTTTTGGGTGCTGATGTAAATTTTTTTTTTTAATTTCAAATTCTGTTTGTTTGTTGCTGGTATATAGAAGTGATTAACTTTTGTATGTTAACCTGTATCCTACAGCTTTGCTATAATTGCTTATTAGTTCTGGGAGCCTTTTTTGTCAGTTCTTCTGGATTTTCTACTTAGAGGATCATGTCATCTGTGAAGACAGTTTTATTTCTTCCCAATCTATATACCTTTTATTTCCTTGTTTTGTCTTACTGCTTTAGCTTGGACTTGCAATATGATGTTGAAAAGCAGTAGTGACAGGGGGGATCCTTGCCTTGTTCCTGATCTTAGTGAGATAGCTCTGAGTTTCTCATTAAGTGTGATGTTAGCTCTAGGTTTTTTGTAGCTATTTCTCAAATTGAGGAGGTTCCCCTGTATTCCTAGTTTACTGAGAGCTTTTATCATGAATGGGTGTTGGAGCCACTCTGCTACATTTTTAGGTAGCTGTGCTTTAGGGTATTTCAAACCTTTCAGTATTATAGACAATCTGGTTGATAAACTTGTGGCCAATTCTTACACATATTTGTAATTATTTTCTTAGAATTCAGTTAACAGATAGTCATTGAGTGTTTGCGGCCAGGAACCTGATAAAAAGTAATAAGCAAAATAAGACATTCTTCTTTCCTTATAGAATTTGTAGTCTATAAACAGATAATAATTATAATATAGTGTGGTAAGAGAAATTATGGCAAAAGAAATAGATATGCTGTGGAAGCATATATATCACTCACCTAACCAGACTCAGCTAGAGATGAGATTGAGGTGGTCAGGAACATCTTCTAGACGAAGCTTATAATAAAAGCTTATTTGTTTCCAAATTTCTTCAAGAAAAAATGCTAAGGTAAATAGAGGCATACCTTTGTGAGAGTTTAAGCATGAGCTCCTGAGAGAAAAAACACCGCTTTTTAAAATTTTCCCATAAGGAATTTAAACTGTTTTTGAAAGCTCTTAAGAAATGTCCTCGTGCTGAAGAGGATAGTTTACTCAGAAAGCTGATCAGAAAATCTTATGAATTAGGAGTGGCCTTAAAAGATTATTCATCCTTGGGGACTCCCCTGGCGGCGCAATGGATAAGACTCCACACTCCCAGTGCAGGGCTCCAGATTTGATCCCTGGTCAGGGAACTAGATCCCACAGGCATGCTGCAACTAAGACCTGGTGCAATCAAATAAATAAGTAAATATTAAAAAAAAATGAAGAAGAAGAGACATGTCTCAGTGTTCCCTGGACAGTGTTTAAAAAAGAAAAATTATTCATCCTACAAAAAATTTACTAATCTTAAAACAAAGTTGATAATTTACCCTTACTAAAATTAAGAACTTCTATTCATCAATACCTACCATTAAGTAAGTGGAAAGGCATTAAGTACGGACTGGGAGAAAAATATTTGTGATACATATCTCACAAAGAACTTGTATCTAGAACATGTAAAGAATTACAAATCAATAGGAACAATAGAAAAAAATAGGGAAAATATTTGAAGAGACCCTTCCCGAAAGAAGATATCCAAATGTCTGTTAATCATATGAAAAATTGCTCAGCATCATTATTCATCTGGGAAATGCAAATTCAAACCACAAAAGATACACTCTACACCCTCCATAATCGCTAAAACGAAAAAGATGGAATATAGTAAAGTGTTAACAAGGGTATGGAGCAACTGAAATTTTCATATATTACCGGTGGGAGTATAAATTAAATAACCACTTTAGAAGAATGTTTAGTGATATCTTCTAAAGAACATTCACCTACCCTATGATCCGGGTATTTCACTCCTAGGTACATACCAAACAGACATTTGTTCACTGTTTGCTAAAAGATATATGTACTAGAAAGTTTATACAGTGCTATTGGTAGTGGTATAAAACTGATAATGAAATTTGAAAACCCAAATGCCCATCAACAGTAGAATGGATCAATTGTGATGTATTTACACAGTGAAATATTTACAGAAACGAAAATGAGTGTCCTATTATTACATACAGTAATATAGAAGAATCTCGTATATATAACATTAAGATAAAAAACCAAATACACAACAATATATTTTGTATGATTCCAGTTCCATGAAGAGTGAAAACAGGAAAAACAAATCCATGTTGGTAGAAGCCTGGGTGGAGAGAGGGTAAAGAATGGGAGGGAGCATGAGTGGAGCTTCTAGAGTTGATGATAATGTTCTCTTTCTTAATCTGGGTGCTGATTACACAGGGATGTTGGGTTTGTAAAAATATCTAGCTGTGCACTTTTGACGTATTCAACTTCCTTTTTGTTATTTTTTTTTAAAAAATAGTATTGGTTTTAACTATGACTATAAGAAAACTGTGATAAAACTAAAAGCTTTACAATCTTCATTCCATTTTGCTGACCTTTGTACTTTAAAAAGTACAAAAATAGTCCCTTAGCTTAGTTGAAATGTAAATATTTGAGGGAGGGCATATTTTTAGTTTGAAACTATAGAAATTTTAGAATAATTGTAGTCTCAATTCAACTACTGTTAAAGCTTCCTCTTACAGTAAAGTAAGTAGTTGGAACTTCTTACTCATGCAACATGTTTTCAAGATATGATATTTATTATTATGTCATAATATTATATACTATGTAAATCATTAAAATTTGTTTTTGTTAATTATAAGTCAACATGGCAAATTAGTGTATCTAACTGGGTGACTAGAGAAGATTTTATTTTTAAATCTTAAGTGACTTCTTGTTAAGAAAGGAGAAAATGAGTAAAAGTATGTTTTTGATTCATTCTTACCCTCAAAGGAGGAACTATAAATAGCTGTTCGTCTTCTTTTCTTATCAAGAGAATATTCTATTTCTGTAGTGTATAGAGATATAACAGACAAACATGGCAATCCATTGTCAATTATTGTTTTTTTAACAGTCAAGTCCATCATCTCCAGATCCAGCTAGTCTCATTACAGAAGATATTAGTACGAACTCCAATGGTCCAAAACCTGCAGAAGTTGTGCTGGATGATGACAGAGAAGACCTTTTTGCAGGTAATTATAAGTACCTTTATTTTAAAAAAAAATAATTGTCAATTATAGCATATATTCTGTTAGAAAATATTCTCTAAAGCAGAACTGACATTTTTTGTAAAGTATTAATGGTAGCTCTTCTTGTTACCAACTGAGGAGGATAGGAAATTTCAGTTAATTTGCTTTGTGAAAAATAAAGACTGTTGAAAGAAGCACAAATGTGATCCTTTCTGGTTTTAAGCATGTGAAAATAAGTTACACTAATAATTTGATTATTTTGATCAGTACTTGCACTCAAACTAATGGTTGTGGCATTCATACTTTGAGAAATAGCAAGTGATTATATTTTCTTATTACTTACAAGTTGTCACAAGCAAAATTAAACTCTGGACTTAAAAATCACTTAATTTAGGGACTTCCCTAGTAGCGCAGTGGTTAAGAATCCGCCTGCCAATGCAGGGACATGGGTTCGATCCCTGGTCCGGGAGGATCCCATATGCTGTGGAGCATCTAAGCCCGTGCACCACAACTACTGAAGCCTGCATGCCTAGAGCCCATGCTCTCCAACAAGAGAAGCCACCGCAGTGAGAAGCCCGTGCACCACAAGAGAGAGTAGCCCCCGCTCTCCACAACTAGAGAAAGCCTGTGCGCAGCAATGAAGACCCAATGCAGCCAAAAATAAATAAAATTTTTTTAAATAAAAAAATAATTTAAAACAATCACTTAATTTATAGTCTACTTATATTTGAAATCTGTTTTAATAAACTGCTTCAGTATTTACCACATGTTCCATTTTGATTGAATTTTAGGTGAGTAAATTGATATTTCAGGAATTTATTTTTGATATGGGGGCAGGATTTGGTGTAGTCCATTCTACCTTTTAAAAAATTGGACTCTTTAAAACAGTTATCTGTTTTAAGATTAAAATTTAGGTACAAATTAATGTTTGGATATTAAAAAGCAAAATCTTCCTTAGAATTAGTGACACAAATAATTAAAATAGTAAATCTTTGTGTATTTAAGAGCTTAATTTACCTAAACTGGCTTTCATGAGTTAAAACTTAATAATACATCCTCAGCTTTTATAGTGGTTGAATATTCAAACCATCCTGTATTTTTTTTGGCTGCGTTGGGCCTTCATTGCCGCACGAGGGCTTTCTCTAGTTGTAGTGAGCGGGGGCTACTCCTTGTTGTGGTGCTGTGGCTTCTCTTCTTGTGGAGCATGGGCTCTAGGCGCATGGGCTTCAGTAGTTGCGGCACACGGGCCCTAGAGTGCACGGGCTTCAGTAGTTGCAGCACACAGGCTCAGTAGTTGTGGTGAGCAGGCTTAGTTGCTCCACAGCGTGTGGGATCTTCCTGGACCAGGGATCGAACCCGTGTCCCCTGAATTGGCAGGCGGATTTTTAAACACTGTGCCACCAGGGAAGTCCTGGCAGGCAGATTCTTAAGCACTGCACCACCAGGGAAGTCCCCTACAAATATGTTTAAAGATACAATCCTCCATCACAGAGGTCCATATAATTTCCTGCTTGATATATGAAAAGTTTTCACTGCAGATAAATTCATGTATTTTATGAATTCACGTCAGAAAGTTAAAAATGTGATACCAAATTCCAATCATTTTCCTACCCCCACCCCCCTTTTTTTGTAGCTGCCTTACAACTTAGAGTATGATGACAGTTAACCAAAGTTGTAATACTCCTTTTTCTTTCCTTTCATGGACTTTTTTCCAGGCAGTCCTTAAAAGTTTTTTCATGGCATTTATGTTTTAATCTGAAAGATGACACAAGTTCTTTCTCTGCTAAGTAGGTGCTAATCTAAAATTGTGCCTATTCCTCTAATAGTAGAGGGTCATACATAGAACACTTAGATTATCCATTTTATTAAAGGATCTTTCACCTTTAAGTCTCAGAATTCTGTTAATGAGTGTGCTGAAACTCTAAAAACAGAACTGTGTGTGTGTGTTTGTGTAAGGAAAGAGGGTTTTCTTGTTTACAGTGTGCCCAGCTGATCAGTTTGCCACATGCGGATTATACAGTGATATTTGCCCACTAAGCTTGATTAGAAAAATCTTTTTTTGTGTTTTAGTCTACCTAGTGCAGCCTATACTAAATATAATGATACAAGTATGGTCAATGTCAGTGTTTGTTTTGTTTGTCTTTGTTTTTAAGGAGGGACATGGACTAAGCAGTAAAAATAGTTATTTGTTTCTTTTGTTTCTTTTGTTTATGCTTTATCTTTCATCTTAAACTCAGCTGCATTTCATAATGACATCATTAGGTGTTCTAAGACATGTATCAGAGGAGAAACTATAGGTATTGCTCTAGTGATTTAGCCATTTGGTTTTAAAACCATAAGATTAGATTGTAATTGGTATGTATGCTCATGTATTTTGGGTAGCATTTCAAATACTATTATGTCAGAAGTGGTATTAGAAAAAGTTCAAGTGTGACTTTTGTTACTGTTACTAGCTTACTTACAGAGTGTTCACCAAATATGGGTGACTACAGAGCCCCTTTCCACCATTACTTACATCCTGCACTAAGCTACACTGAACATACTAGGAAACTGTCCTAGAAGAATAAGGGAGGGTGAGCAAATTGCCAATATTGAAATTGTCCTAGACTTTTAGAATTGTTTCTGCCATTTAGCTTATTTCACTTACACTTTTCAGCAAATGATACCAAATCTAAGTTTAATGAGTATTCCTTTGTTTAAAAAATTCTCTGGTGTCTGTGGTCTGAGTGAAATATTAATTAGCTGACACTGACATAATCAGTGTATACTTATCTGCAAAGTATCTCTTCCAAGGAAATGCTAATCTTTGTACTTACATATGGGGCATTTTATGGAATCTTTAGGTCTGGTTTTAATTAATTTTTGTTAATTTGTAGTATGTTAGATCACTTTTACTAAAATAATACTTTTTCATGGGAAGAATTTAAAGCAAATTGTACATTGGTCTGCTGAGCCTAAATCTCTATCCATTTTATTTTCTTTTTTAAAAAAATTTTTACTTATTTTTTTTATTGAGGTATAGTTGATGTACAATATTGTGTAAGTTTCAGGTTACAACATAGTGATTCACAATTTTTAAAGTTTATACTCCATTTATAGTTATAAAATATTGGCTGTATTCCTTGTGCTGTACAGTATACCCTTGTAGCTTATTTATTTTATGCATAGTAGTTTGTACCTCCTAATCCAAGAGGTAAGATACCACTTCAGGTAAATAACATGTTACTAGTGATATACTTTTTGAGGTATTAAAATGACTCACTATCATTACTACCTTCCCAAACCTCAAGGAATGTAGGAAACTCAGGTTAGAAACGGCTGATCTGATCCTGTTTCCTTTATACTCCTGCCTGCCTTTTCCTGGTAGCATTCTATAAACCAACAGATTATCATTTTGGCCACTGATTGTAATTTTCACTTTTCTGGCTTTGCTTTTAGCTTATGCTGTTATGGTTGACTCCTGAACAGTATGAGTTTGAACTGCTCGGGTCCACTAATGTGCATTTTTTTAAATTAGCAGATACTACAGTACAGCTTGATCTGAGGTTGACTGAATCCAAGGATGTGAAACCTCGAATACAGAGGAGCCACATATATGGAGGGCCCAACTATACGTTATACTCAGATTTTTGACTGTGTGGAGGGTCGGCAGCCCTAACTCCCGCGTTGTTCAAGGGTCAACTGTATTTCATTTTCGTGGAATGCTTCCCTCATTTTTTCTCTAAACTCATTCAGATCTTCTCAATTCAGTTTCAAAAATATTCCTCATTTTCCCCAGCCTAAATTATTCTGTCCCACTTAACTCAAATTATAGTGTTTATTCTTTAGTTCATACAGCAATTAAATGTCTTGTAATTTTCTTTTTCTCTTGGCTGTTGTTTTTCTTTTATTATTATTTAACATTCCACATGCTTATGTCTTGTTTTCCCAACTAGATTATAAACTCCCTGAGGGCAGGTATGATATTTTACATTTCTTTATTGTTCTCCATTGCATTTAGCACATGTTACATAGCTTGTAGACATTCAGTTTATCGATTTGATTTGTTTTTAAATATATTTAATTTTAGATTTTTCAAATGAACGAACACTTTAAATGAAAACCTAAGCACCTGTTTGTTTTGCGTCGTATTTGTGTATTCAGCTAATATCCAGTAATCTTTAGTGGTTAATTGCTTTAGATTACTAACATTGTGGACTTTCCATAACAAAGTTTTAATCCCAGTTGGGATAGTTCTGGGCAGTTTTCTGCCATGAAATTTGTGTTCATATGTATAAAGGAATAGTAATGTTAGCCTGAATACAAGATTTTGGAAGGTAAGTTACCACACGTATTAGATATATTACAGATCCAAACACAAATGAATGTGGAATTATCCACGTCATTGCTTTCCTACTGGCTTTATCCCTACCACTAGTATAGACAGTTATGCTGACTTACTGGGATTCTTCCTAAAATCAACAAAGTCACTGTTGGTTTTAAAGTTTTGATAAACAATTAAGGAAGGATTCATAAATTATTTATAACAGTTATTTTAAAATAATATTTTGATATTGTGGATCATATAAAAATATTTTTCATAATTTATTGACTGCTCTGTAGACTATTGGGAGTTTGTTACCAGTGTCCTCAACTAACTTGTTTAATTTTTATCTAGAAGCTACAGAAGAAGTTTCTCTGGACAGTCCAGAAAGGGAACCTATACTCTCCTCAGAACCTTCTCCTGCAGTCACACCTGTGACCCCCACGACACTCATTGCTCCCAGAATTGAATCAAAGAGTATGTCTGCTCCTGTGATCTTTGACAGATCCAGGGAGGAGGTATGGAAAAATGTTTATATTCTAAGTTAATATGTAAATAATACATTTTTTGTCCCCCACCCAACATTTCTTTACTGTTAGTCATTTGTAATCAAAGCCTTTTAGAAATGTTTGGAAAAGAACACTGAACTAAAGAGGTCAGGTGATTTGGCTTCTAATTTTATCCCACCCCTTTTTCATCCAGTAACTTGGGCACATCACTGTCCTTCTCAAGTCAAGCAGTTTGTCATTTGTGATCTCATGATGGTAATGTGTGCCTCTCAGTGTTCCTCTCTTGGTCAAATAAGGTAATGTCTGAAAGTGCTTTGAAAACTTAATCACAATAAAGTGGTATCTTGAGTAATTTTATTTGATAAAAGTATAATAAATGTTAATGGTGATGTAGGCAGAGTAAGAGATGTGTTGTGAGTGGAGAGGAAGCATGAGGACCTTCTAAGGTGTAATGATGGTGTTTTTTCTTAATCTACATTCTGGTTACGAAGATGTGTTTACTTTGTAAAAATCATTGAGCTCTTTACCTAGGATTTATATACTTTATGTGTGTTACAGTTCAAATAAGTCTTACTTTTAAAAAATCTGTACAGGAGGGCAACTTTGAAAAAAATTATCATTAGAAAAACATCCCTTTATTTTTGGTAGCTTTAGACTATTAATATTGCTTTTAAAATTTGCAAGATTTAAGTTTCTGTGTTTTCTTCTTGAAAGTAACAAAAATTTCCCTCAGAACTGCTATTAATAAGGATTGCTTATTTACAATGGATGAAAAGTGCTTCTCTGTAGTCCCGTAGGTTTATCATTTTTCCTACTTCTTTTTTCAGTGAGCTTTATAGTGCTTTCATTGGCTTCAAGAAGAACATGTGTTTACTAGGTAATTGGTGAAATCATGGTGCTCAAGTTGCTTATAATTCCTGCAAGTATATAGGATTCTACTGGCAAAAGTAATGGCTACCTCCTGGTTTTTAAAGAGGAGAGATACAACCTTGAAAAATACTAATATTAAAAAAAATCAAGGAATTAATTATTTTCATAATCTGAATCTGAAGATTGAGTATATAGAACAAAAACATTCCACAATATTCCTACAGAAGACTACAACGTTTTCTCTATATCTGAGGAGTTGGAGGAAAACAAGATTTTCTGTTCCTTCTCCCAGTGATGCTTTTCCTGTTGTCTTTGTGTGTGTGTGTGTGTATCTTTTACATAGTCAGGAAATGTGAAAGCTTTTATTGTTTTTCATAAATGGAGTGCTGAGTGACTTTTCAAATTGATGTGACAGTGACCCTAATAAAAGATAGATGGTAAAAATTATAGTTATTAGTATTATGACAGTAATATAAACTGGAATCTTTAATAACAAAAAATTTTTCTAGATTGAAGAAGAAGCAAATGGAGATGTTTTTGATATAGAAATTGGTGTATCAGATCCAGAGAAAGTTGGTAAGTTAATATTTATTATATTTTGTACTTGCTTCTTTTTGATAATTAGCTTGGTTGTTAATGTGCTATTTTTCTTAACTAAATGCATTATTACAATATTAAAATGGTGCTTTTATTTTTAAACTCGTGGCAGCTTGTTTTGTTTTTTCCCAGCTTTATTGAGGTATAATTGACAAATAAAAATTGTGTGTATTTAGGATGTACAGTGTGATGATTTAATATATGTTATAAAATTATTACTACAGTCAAGTTAATGTATTACCTCATATAGTTACCTTGTGTGTGTGCATGTGGTTAAGCTTATGATTTTTAATAGTTTGACTTTTCTTGTAGGTGATGGCATGAATGCTTACATGGCTTATAGAGTAACAACAAAGGTAAGTCTTTTGCTCCTTTAAAAAAATATTGAGCCCTCACCATGTGTAGTATGAGGATACTACAGTGATTAAGGTGTAAGTGATCACTGTCTTTACAAAGGTTATCATCCAGTAAAAGTTGTATATAAATAGCTACAATGAGTTCTGAGTGGTTTGGTAGGTAAAGTATTCCGGGAGAGTATGCGGGAAGGGATCTAATCTAGGCAAAGGTAGGAGAAGTGATTTGGGTGGGAGAGGGACAAAGGGATTTGCTTGTGTAAAAGCCAGAAATCAAGAAAGCATTGTTCTTTCTAGGATCTGCAGGAAGTGATGCCAGATTAAATTGTTTGGCAGTAAGCCTTCCTATATTATGAACAGCCACATTAGGAATTCAGCCTTCATCCTTAGTATATATAATGGAGAGCCATTGAAGAGGTTCAAACAAGAATGTGGTACAATTGATCTTTGTTCTAGAAAGCTTTCTCTGACTCAGTATGGATTGGGAGGATCAAAGTAAAGGTCAGGATTTCCAGTTAAGAGGCGGTTGCAATCCTTAAAGGGATTGTAGGCCTTCAAATCTTAAAGAGAGAGGATCTGAAACAGTCCTAGCTGTGAGAAGCGATTCTTAATACTAAGGAATTAGTTCTAGGGATGAGTGAAATAAATGGCTTCTTGTGATGTATAGGAGGTAGAATCAGTAGGGCTTGGATGTAAGGAGTGAGGAAGGGGGGATGCCTAAGTGTGTGTGTTTTTTTTTAAATCTTTATTGGAGTATAATTGCTTTACAATGTTGTGTTAGTTTCTGTTGTACAACAAAGTGAATCAGCTGTAAGTATACATATATCCCCATATTCCCTCCCTCTTGAGCCTCCCTCCCATGCCTGAGTTCCCCCCCAACCCCGCGGTACGCGGGCCTCTCACTGTTGTGGCCTCTCCCGTTGCGGAGCACAGGCTCCGGACGCGCAGGCTCAGCGGCCATGGCTCACGGGCCCAGCCGCTCCACGGCATGTGGGATCTTCCTGGACCGGGGCACGAAACCGTGTCCCCTGCATCGGCAGGCAGACTCCCAACCACTGCGCCACCAGGGAAGCCCCTGAGTTTTTGTCTAGAGGAACTTTGTGGTTGTTGGAGTGATCCTGGAGAAGAGGCAACACAAGGAGAGGAGCACAGTATGGAGTCAGATTTGTTAATTCATTGAACAGATACTTATTTATTAAATACCTTGGGGTCAGGCTCTTTTCCAAGGACTACAGTATAGTCGTAAACAACACAAAGAAATGCCCTTCACTCATGGAACTTATGTTGGAGCAGGGGAAAATATGGTGAAATTGAGGTGGCAGTGAGATTTAAGTGGAGGTTTCCCTTGGGCTATGTATTATTGGACTGAAGCTCAGAGGAGATCTGGGCCAGAGGTAAAGATTTAAGAATCATTAGCATAAATACAGGTAGAGTCAATGAGATGAGTTAAGGGTAGAATAAAGCAAACATTTTCTGTCAAGATCTTAAGTTTCTGTAAAAAAAAAAAAAAAAATTCTATGATTTGGGTGTTTTTCAGTTGTTAGAAATCTTTACATCACATTAGTTAACTACTCTGCATTTTTTTCAGAGTAGATCAGTGTGTGTGATATGTATATATGCATGTTCACAATTATGTATTACATTAACTTCTAAAAAATTGTTTAGTATTCAAAATTTGAAATACCTCTTCTTCACTTGTAGACTTCTCTTTCCATGTTCAGTAAGAGTGAATTTTCAGTTAAAAGAAGATTTAGTGACTTTCTCGGTTTGCATAGCAAGTTAGCAAGCAAGTATTTACATGTCGGTTATATTGTGCCACCAGCTCCAGAAAAAAGTATAGTAGGTAAGTATGAATTTTTAAAAATTTATCGTTGTTACTCTTACTAGTTCAGTTTTAACTGTATAGATGTGTATATTCCATGATCATTCACTATCATGACATCTCAATATCTAGAAATACTGGATTTAAGTGTTCTGTTTTTGATAGTCATTCATCAACTGAAGAGTGTATAGCTAAGTTTTATTTTCTAACACTTGAGGATTTGATTTATATAATGTTAAATATTTGACAAGGTGAAAGCAACTAAAAACCCTTTTAGAGTCATTAGAGTATCTTATTATTGAGTAACACTTAGAGAATATTCAATATTATTAGTATATTAACATTTTTCTAAGGGTTTGGAGGTGTTTTGTGCTTAGCTATACATTGTACAAAAAGATTTGATCTAGCCTTTCTCACACAGGAGCTATTTAAACTCATCTTAGTTTATTACGTACTTCAATTTAACATTTAAAAATATTTTTACTTTTACAGGTAATAAAGGCTTACTTAGTTAAGAATATGCAGAATATTACAAAAGAGGAGGAAAACCTCCATTTTCCCACCATTAAAAAACATCTGTCGTGTCTTAAAATTTTGTAGTATATTTTCCAAGCTTTTCAGTCATAGGTTTTTATTTATTTCTATTTTTTTATATACATGATTATTATTCTGAAAAGTATTCAAAATGAATTTTACTTATCTTTAAGTTATTGTTTTTACTTTTTTAAACATTTGATTTGAAAAGCAGTTTTATCCATCTTTTATGATTTTTGAAACCTGATATATTTAAATGTATTATATTCTTTCTCTTTTTTAATTTTTTTTTTTTATAAATTTATTTTATTTATTTATTTCTGGCAGCTTTGGGTCTCTGTTGCTGTGCGTGGGCTTTCTCTAGTTGCAGCGAGCAGGGGTTACTCTTCATTGCAGTGCGTTGGCTTCTCATTGTGGTGGCTTCTAGTTGTAGAGCACAGGCTCTAGGCACTCGGGCTTCAGTAGTTGTGACATGTGGGCTCAGTAGTTGTGGCTTGTGGTCTCTAGAGCGCAGCCTCAGTAGTTGTGGCGCACAGGCTTAGTTGCTCCGCGGCATGTGGGATCTTCCCGGACCGGGGCTCGAACCTGTGTCCCCTGCATCGGCAGGCGGATTCTTAACCACTGCACCACCAGGGAAGTCCCTATTATATGAGAATTTTAAAATTGTATTTATTAATGCACTTAAAAATAATAAACTCGGGGCTTCCCTGGTGGCGCAGTGGTTGAGAGTCTGCCTGCCGATGCAGGGGACACGGGTTCGTGCCCCGGTCCGGGAAGATCCCACATGCCGTGGAGCGGCTGGGCCGTGAGCATGGCCACTGAGCCTGTGTGTCCAGAGCCTGTGCTCTGCAACGGGAGAGGCCACAACAGTGAGAGGCCCGTGTACTGCCAAAAAAAAAAATAATAATAATAATAAACTCATTACCTGTTAACAAATTAAAAAATTTTTGTGAAAAATAATTTTTATAAGACAAAAAATTTATTGAGTGGCTTGCTTTTGTTTTTTACATTTTTGCAAAATCTCTTTAAATTGTGGTTTAATAGAAAATAGCTGTATTTTCGTATCTGTTTCTACACTCTACCTGTTGTGATACAACACATCATATAACCTTTGTAAAACTCCACTGAGCTCTCATGAAAGAATGGGAGCAAAAAAGACACAAATAGCAGCTTAGTATTATGAAGGTCGATTTTTGTATATATCCCCCATCAGCCCAAAGGGTCTCAGAAACCTTACGAATATGCTACCCATACTCTGAGAACTGCTAGTCTAGTTAATAATGTTATTTCTCTGTCCTCTAAACTGTTGCAGTGGTATCTTTTGGCCTCCCATTATCTATGTAGTGAGCTTGAGTTTCATTTATCATAAATTATTTGTTATTAATATCCTTTTTTCTTTAAATTGTACAGCTATTTTTATATATCAAAAGAGAAAAAAACAAAAAATAGTTTTTCTCATTTTGATGGCTAGATCCACTAGTTTAGGCCTTAAACATTGAGCCAGAAAAAAAAATTTTTTTAACTAAATTTTTATGCCCAAGTTTGTTGTGTTTCAAACTAATATTTTGCCCTAATAATCTTCAACCTTCCACAAATTATTGAATTAAAAGGAGATTGAAAGAATTTGAGGCAACCACATAAAATGCAGTTTAAGAAAAAGATATAAATAAAGAAATTAGCAGGAAAAATAATTGTAGTTAAATAAAAGATGAAGCCAAGTTAAACAGTTTCCTCTAAACGTGTGCATAAAGTCTGAACTTCAGTTATTGAAGGTGGGTAACAAGTTGTTCTGTGAAGTTCCTGGCAGAAAATCAAGTAGAGAAGCAGTCATTAAAAAAATTTCATACTGTCCATCAATTTTTAAAAATAAAAATGAATATATTGTCTAAGAAAAATTTTAAATATGAGAGGCCCTTTTAATTATATACCCAGTGGTTTTCAAGTAACAAACACAGTGGTGTAATAAGAATAGTAACTTCTCTTTCCTGGGAAGCTGTAACTGCCACTAAAGGAAGAGGGGTCTTTTCATTAGCATATAACTGTTAACTGCTTTTATAGAACCTTAGTTGACTAAAAAGCACTATTTTTGTGAAGCTTTTAAAACAGAGCAACAAAGAAGTTGAAAAGTATTAAGGAGTAACTGCTTACAGTTAGTTTTTATTTACCGCAGTGGCGCATAATGGTTACTTACCTCTAGGAAGTAGCATGAGCAGAAGATCACAGAATTTAAAAAAGCAAAAAATTATATAGTGGTAAGGTTTTTTTTCACAAAAACAGAATATGTCAAATAACATCCCACACCTAGTAATCCACTCAAGGTAGGTAATTTTAAGTGTTTGAATGAGTTTTCCTTTTCAAACTATTGTATTTCAGAGGAATTATGTTAAAACATTCATAGGTGATATATCGTTTTTCACCAGGTGTATCAACCTGAATAAGAATTACATGGTTTTACATGATCTATTTTTAAATGGCTTTATTGAGATATAATTTACATGCCATACAATTCATCCATTTAAATTGTATAATTCATTATTAGCTTTTCATATATTCAGACTTGTGCATACCTCACCACAGTCAGTTTTAGAATATTTCTATTACCCCTTAGCCATCATCCTCTAATTTCCTCATCCACCCCCAGTCCTAGGCAATCACTAATTTACTTACTTTCTCTATAGATTTTCCAATTCTGGACATTTCAAAAAACAGGGAACCATATAATACATGGTCCTTTGTGACAAGCTTCTGTCAACATAGCATAATATTTTTAAGGTTCATCCATGTTGTACATATGTCATTACTTCATTTCTACAGAATCGAATTTTGAGAGTAAAAAGAACAGGGAAAGAAGAAAAATCTGCAATCTGATAGTAGTGTTAAAATTGAAATTGCTAATACAGAAATGATTAGCATGATTTTTATTCTCTAAATTTGAAGAGTTCTAAATATCTCTATGAAAGAGCTCATTATTTCAAACTGTTATAAAACCAGCTATGATAAATAAACATGTTCTTAGAATCTGCAACAGAGGAAATACTTAGCATATTAATGGATTACACTTATTTTTATTTTTCTAGTCCCCAAAGTAGAGAACGTTAATTATTGCTCATATGAGATGAAGATATCAAATATGCTTAAATTTACTAATTTGAACTCCATTATGCATATTGAAATGCAAACACATTTTAACTTACCAAGAGTTTAATGTATGTCAGATAGAGTCCAAACAGTTATAGGTTAGAAAACTACAGACACAGCTCAACCTCTGCTTTAGCTGTACTCTTTTAAAACTTACCTTATAAGTGCTTGCCAAGTACAGATGTTAATTTCTCAAAACTATGATAGTAGTTATAATTTTAGCGTTTTTGTCAAGTTCAAATTTAAAATATATTTTAAATTATGCAGAAATGATTATAAAAGAATGTTTCTCAGTAATAGAAAATCATGAGTCTTTCAATTTTTTCAAAGGCATGACCAAGGTCAAAGTGGGTAAAGAAGATTCATCATCCACAGAATTTGTAGAAAAACGAAGAGCAGCTCTTGAAAGGTAATTCTAATCAGCTGTGTTTTATTACTCTAATGTTTTTACTTCAGTAGTATAAGTCTAATTCCATTAAATGGCACAAGTATATTTTAAGTATTAAAATTCTCAAAGTACCACTTGATTACTCTTGTTAAGTGCTATAAGCTTTTATTAAGAAAATTGATTCATTCAGAAACACAGTACTGTACACTTGTTCCATTTTTATTCTCATTATAGTCTAACAAAGTAATACCTATTTTCATCTGAATTATTTCCTTTGAATTATTACTTCAAATAATACTGAAATGTTATTAAATACAATGAAAAATTAGGTTTGTGCTCCCTCCTTCAACTCTTTATAATTGATTTTGACTTGAGTGTACAGAAGTATTAGTCATTGCTCGAGTTGACTGTATAGTTAAAGGCTGATAGATATATATGCTGTGCCTTGCTTTAGACTTCTTGACCTGACACATTTCCTATGGCTTTGAAGACTTGTGTTCATTGTGGCCGACTAAACGGGAAATGGATGGGAGGAATCCCACTCCCAGAATCTTAACATTTCTTCCTTGCTATGCTGAAAATGTGAGAAAACAAGTTCAAAACTATCTTAAAGCCCAATTTGTAGTACATAAGTTGGTAATTACCTGCACTTAATACATTTTCTAATTTCATAGTTTTTGTTTGTTATTTTAATTGAATGTGCTTATTTGTTCTCTGTCTTATTTTCTCTCTTGGCTTAAAATTAGTGGTTGGCATAGATAGGACAGATTTTAGGAAATAGTATATATATCTATAGGGTACAAATTATTTTGTAAAACTTTTTGAGGCAGTGTATTTCTGGGTTTTAGTAATAAATTGTTTCAATTTTAAGAAAATACCACAGTAAAGTCAGGTTTGAACAATTTGCAATAAGAAAAGCTAGTGTGCAGCTTAAAATCTTAAAGACTTAAAAGATGAGATTATGTCTATGAGACTCAGCAGTTACTCAGGAAAAGGATTTAAATTGCATTGAAAGAAGTTTAATTTAGGCATTAAAATTGATTCTCTTGTGAAAGAGGTCATAGAATGAGTGTTTTTAAGAGTAAAGGTAGATAATGTGCTGCCTTGATTTTGCTTAGTCCTTCCTGAAAGTATAACCATGACCTTTTGAGAAGCCTTTCCAGTCCTATTTTTCTGTGAGTAAATTTGAAATATTTTGGATGGCATTCTTGATAAGGAAGTTAATGAAGATTTATTGTACCAAGGGCACATAATTTGATTCTACATTCACCTTTCTTTTAACTTGAATGCATTGCATAGTACTTAAACCATATCTTCATTCACTGTGTAACACTGAGGAGAGTTTTAAGGAAATATTGAAGCTTGACCTAGTGCATCTGTGAAGATAGTTTCTTACTGATAAATGTTACTTGTTAAATACTACCTTAGTGGAATTTGCAGTAGTGGGGTGGGGGGGGGGAAGGAAACAGTGTACTGTGCGTTCATTTTGTATTAGAAAAGATAACTAAAGAAAATATAGGTGTAAAGATACAGAAGGAAAGGAGCTGGAATGATTTTTCTCAAGTGATTTTTCTGTGGCATTTCTTAAAATTTAAACATTAGAATAGGCATATTTGTGGATATATAACCTAGTTGGATCTGGCGGGTCAAGGAAGTATTTCTTTGTTTACACTCTGGTATTCATTTACATATTTATTTGTTTGTACAACTTAGAGAATCCAGATAACTATTTTGAACGAAAGGATAAACATCTGGTATTGAAATATGGGAAGAGAAAGGGAGTGGTTAAGAACCCAAGTAATTTCTCTGTGCCACACTCAGTAAACTAAGCAGAAATTACTTCTAAGTATCCTGAAAATCGCTCACTTGATTTTCTTAAGAGTGCTTCATATCTTACCTACAAGCATATTGAATTTATTTTATAGTAAGGATACACTTCTGTAAATATAAACTAAAAAATGTAAAGTAGCATTATACAGTGTGTAGGGTTTTAGAATCCTTTCTCTGTTGAAGCCTGCACTCCATTACACACTACACACTATCTGTGAGGCCTTGGACAAGTTATTTAACTTAAATTCATTGTTCTTTTTCTCTAAAGTGTAAGTGTATCATAACAAGCACCTGAAAACCCAACTGGCAAAGCCTAAACAGTTACTGTCGGTTGATTAATCCATTCGTTCATATCAGGAAGTTTGGAGGTAGGCAGATGTTTAGTATTATCAAATCCATCAGGAAATCCTATTGCTTCCTTCTGATATCTGGACAACCATTTTTTTACCCGTCCACTACTAGTCCAAATGTCTGAATTAACTGCAGTAGACTCCTCATTGGTCTCCTTGTTTCCATCCTTGTACCTCTACTCTTTTTTCTAATATAGCAGCCAGGGTCATCCTTTTAAAACATGAGTCAGATCATCTTCCCACTCCTATTCGTACACCCACCCAGTTTCAGTCAATAAAAGCCAGAGTCCTCATAATGACCTATAAATTCTTAACATGACTTGCACTGCTCGCTCTATTACCTACTTGATCTCCTATCCTCCTTGATCACTTTGCTCTAGGCCACACTCACCTTTTTGCTGCTCCTCAAAGATCCCAGGCATCTTCCCACGTTAGGGTTCTACCCCCTACCCTGTCCCCACTGCCTAGAAAGCTTTTGTTCCCAGGTATCTGTGTACCTAATTCCCTTACCTCTTTCAGATTCAAACATTCAGATGTCATCTTGCCAGTGAAGCCTATTTTGATTATTGGTTTCATTCTGACCTATTCTGTTTACATCGCCGTCAACCACACCTTACACCCTTGATCCCATTTACTTGTCCTTTCTCCACTTGTCCTTTCATTTTTCCACAGCATTTGCCACCTTATCACATACTACATAATTTTTATGTTTATGATTTATTGTCCGTCTTCTGTTAACTAAAATTAAAGCTCCAGGGACTTCCCTGGTGGTCCAGTGGTAAAGAATCCACCTTATAATGCAGGGGACGTGGGTTCAATCCCTGGTCAGGGAACTGAGGTCCCACATGCCACAGGGCAACTAAGCCCACGTGCCACAACTACTGAGCTCATGCGCCTCAACTAGAGAGAGCCCACATGCCACAAACTACAGAGCCCACGCGCTCTGGAACCCACAAGCCACAACTACCGAGCCCACGTGCCCTGCAGCCTGCGCGCCACAACTAGAGAGAAGCCCACGCGCCGCAAGGAAGGATCCTGCATGCCTCAACAAAGAACCTGCATGTCGCAACTAAGACCCGATGCAGCCAAAAATAAATAAATAGTAAATAAATCACTTAAAAAATAAATAAATTAAAGCTCTACTAGAGAAGGAATCCTGTTCTCTTGTTCACTGGTACATTCTGAGTACTCAGAACGGTAACTGATGTGTAGTAAATGCTCAATAAATGTTGAATGAACAAATGAATGTCATCAAAGACCCAGGCTCTTTCTACCTATCTATTCTCTCATTCTTAGCACACATGTCTGAGTCTTAAGCGAGAGAAATATCTTTAACTCTGTTCCTCTCAAGCATTTTGTATAACCTGCTTTATTTTGTTTTGGTAAGTAAGTAGGAATTTGAAAGCCCTAAGTGATTCTAAATGTACCAATAACTTTTCCTTAGCACAATTCTCAAGAACATCTACTGACCACCTGTTGTTGAATCTGATACTTATTTTTCATCAGTTCCATTGCATCATCCAACTTCTGTCTTCCTTCAGTGTCTCTGCTTCTCTCCATACCTCTTTTCATGTACTTTTCTCACATTCTTTTCCTTTTTGTTCTGTATCCTTCCTTTATATATCTACAACCCTCTCTGACCTTAATTCTGAATTGATGACTATTTACAAATACCTTTTTTTTTAATGGTTAATTGCTCTTTATTTTCATGTAACCCTTAAGAAGAAAAGTTTTACCATCTCTTTTTCTAGAATATCATTTTCCAAAATGGATTCCTCAGATTGCTAGTATGTGGTAGGGTGAAAAAAGGAAATCTGTTGTCAGTTGAGGTTTATAAACGTAGGATGTAGCAAAGTTAAACCAGGTTTTTTTCCTGCAGTACTTCTCACAGCATTTAATATGCTGCTGTTCATTATAGGTCTTAAAGAAAAGAATATGTAATATATTTCAAACTTTCTTGATTGTAGAACCAGTCGTTTTCATGGAATATTGTATGAGACTAGTATTCTGCAGAACTCACTTTAAAAAGCTATTTTAGAATATAAATAGTATTAGGTATTTCCATTTAGGTAGAAATATTAGAATATTTCTTAAAGGTTTGGGTACTAGATGTTTTGTCTTCCTGCTTGTTCATTTTACAAACATCTGAGTGCTTGCTATTTATCAGCTGTTGTGTGCACTCAGATGAACAACTTACACAGACTGCTTTAAGCAGTGCACAGTCTAAGTAACTAAATAACTCACCTAGAGTAGTACTGGAGAACTTCAGTGTTAAAATTGTAAGTAAAATTCCAGTGGGAAAATACCAACATTTCTTAAACTTACAGGATTAGTGTTCCTACTGCGTCTCTTTTATACCTTTATAAAGTAAGCCTCAAATACTTTTTAAAACCACAGTGTAGATTGCATTGTACATATCTATTAAATGCTCTGTTTCTGTTATAATGACTTCTTGTGTGGGCTGTTGACTTAAAGTGAAGTTTAATATGGTGTGTATTTTATTTAAATATACAAAAACAGAAGTTAACATTTAAGCAGCGATTAGTCATTTTAACCGTTATATATAGTGTTTGACTTTAGAAAAGATTATCACTTTTTTTAGAAACTATTTTAGGCATACTTTATAATCTTATAAAGAGATAGAAGTCATCACTGACTACATTTATGCTGTAGAAATAAAGGTATATTAACTGTTAGGTAAAATATTATAATTGAAATATTATTGCATGTTACTAATCTGGGGAAAGAGCAATTTTTTAAAAATGGGATTAGTTAAGTAATCAATGATCATCAAATAGTGAACCTATTTTTTTATGAAAGATTGGTAATTTATTATGAATGTCAGGGCTATACCTTTTCTAGTAAAGGAAAATTACTAAAGTTAGGCTAATAGTGATTTAATAATGATGTTTCTCTTTACTTTTTATTTTATGTGATGTCATATAAGGAAGACATTTATCAAAAATAGCAGAACCTTAAAAATAAAAATATTGAAGAAAATTTAGTCCTTGTCAAATAAGGACCAAAACTTACTTGATAATTAAAATCTGCTGCCAAGAAAATAGAAATTGGTAGGCTGTTCTCCATTTTGGTAATGATGACAATTTAAAAAAAAAAAGTTTAACTGGACTATATAGTAATATATATATTACTAGAATATGTATAGTAATAACTGGAAATATAATGACCCACCGAAAGATAGCATTATTTGATAAATTTACCTATATACCCTTTTATAACTCTAATACTTCGCAGTAAGAAGTTTGGTAAGTTATTTAACCTCTCCCCATTCCTACCCCCACCCCCACCATGTCTCTTTTTACATAATTATGAATTTTCAAAAGATGAACGAAAAGCTTTTTAATCATTAAATTGCTATAAGATTCTACATAATTAGAGTGAAGGCAAACTGATATGAAGGCAAACTGATATGATAGGAGGCAAACAGAGGACATCTTTTTTTTTATTTTTTATTTTTGTTGAAATAAGATTTAAAATAAGATGGTACTGATAAATAAAGGAGCATTTTATTCTTAAATCTAGGTATCTTCAAAGAACAGTAAAGCATCCGACTTTACTACAGGATCCTGATTTAAGGCAGTTCTTGGAAAGTTCAGAGGTATTATTTCTACTTTAAATTTTTATATGTAAATGTTCTCATTTATGATTATCAGTGTAATGATTTGTATAAGAATAGGTGTTCAGTAAACAGTTGCATTAATAGATGGAATAAAGCAAAGATTTTTTTTTGCTTAATGCTTTAATTAGCTTTAATTACTTTAAATTACTAACAAAATATCTTCTTTGCGTTGATAATTGTAGGATGATCATTCCCTTTCTTGAAAAATTAAAACCAGATTTAAAAGAATGGCTTATAAATAGTCTAATTCTGAATTCCCTAAGTTGTTGCTTAGGCATTGTGTTGAAATAAGTTTATTCAGACCTCATTTTAGAGATAGTTGAATAATGTGTGTTTGTGTGTCTACATTCTAATCGTCTTATTAAGGTTTTGAGGTGCAAATTTATGATTTGAAAGAGCTTTAATTATAACCATGCTGCTCTTTATATTTGGCACATTTTATCCTCTAATTGTTACCATTTGAGATTTGTTTTTAAATTTACTTGAACCCCAGAATTGTTAAAAAATTCAAAATCACACAGTCCTAACTAAACATAAGGAGATTTTTCTCAAGACTTTCTTCTTTTTTCCTTATAAACAGTTTATTTCTGCTAGCAAACAGGTGGCCAGTGTTAAAGTGCTTGGCAATTTCTTAATATATTTTGACAAACAGAGTGTTGTTCCATCTAAATGTAAACGTGCAGAAGAAAAACAAATGGAAAGTCTATTTTTTAAGTTTTCCTTTGAGAAGTAGTGTATTTGAGAAATTACATCTCACTATTGAAATGTATGAGAGTGAAGAAAATACAACCTCCTTTTTTTCTTTTTTCTTTTTTTTCGGGGCTGTGTGTGGGGGCAGTCCCTTCTGTGGCCAGTTAAACCTCCAGGCTTTTAACCGGTTTGTTTGCCCTTATTTGTCATTCAATTCCAGCTGCCTAGAGCAGTTAATACACAGGCTCTGAGTGGAGCAGGAATATTGAGGATGGTGAACAAGGCTGCCGACGCTGTCAACAAAATGACAATCAAGATGAATGAATCGGATGCCGTAAGAGCTGATTTTTTGACTTGAATAATGAGATGAATTAATGAGCCCAACAGTTGCATTTTAAAGCTGTACAAGTAGAAAATAGGATATTAATTTGCTTATTGAGTTTAGTTCTCAGCACATCAGTTGACCACCATGGTTATACATGGTTAATTTGTTGCTTTAAAACAAGGAATGTAGCTTGCTATTTATTGGTAACCTAATTTACAGTGGTTTGTTCTGGCTAAATTAGCTCCATTTTTCATTTTTTTCTTAGTGGTTCGAAGAAAAGCAGCAGCAATTTGAAAATCTGGATCAGCAACTTAGGAAACTTCATGCCAGTGTTGAAGCCTTGGTCTGTCATAGAAAAGGTTTGTTTGTTTTGTTATTTATACGTTTAACGCTGTAAGTTAATTCAGATATTTTATTTAAATTTTATTAAAAATGAACATTTTAAAGTTATGAATATTTTAAAGAGGATGTTTTCTGTTTCAACTTTGTTATTTAATGTTTTCTGTTCCATTTTATGTAACTTCTAGTTTAGAAGGAGAAAAATCTTGAACTTGTAAAAGTATATTTTGAATTTTGGATTAAAACTGATTAACTCTGTTAAACATGTTTAATGAATGAATGAAGATGTCTTATTGGTAACTTATATAATTAAGGAATGAAATTCAAAAATGAATGATGAAATTTTTCTTTAAAATGTTAGTTTTGTACCTATATTTCATAGAGAACTCTGGAGTATTTTCTTCATTTTTCAAATACCATATTTAAAAACCTGGAGGGGGTGTTAAAAATTCATAGAAAATTTTAGTTGTAATTTTTTGATTCCGTGGTGAGGTTTTTGGTTTTATTTTTGAAGAATACATGCTTTTACAATCATCTTTCTAAAACAATAAATAATTTAGTATGTGCCATTCCCAGCAATACACTGCAAAAAATAATTACAGAAAATCTACTGGTACATTTATTATTGAAAGTAACTTATAACAGTTTTTGCTATTTGTATTCTTTCTCTTAGGGAACATTTTATGGTTTTTTAAGAGAACTTTACATAATGCAGAGCAACAGAGCAATCCAAGCAATATAATAGTTAGTCCTTGACATCTGTTTTTCTTTATTTGATGTATCTGAAATAATCACATTGAAAAATCTTTTCAAAAATTCTTAATATTTCACTACGCGTTGTTGTTGCACACAAAGAAGAAAAGAATAAGATTTATGTGAATTGCATGTACAATTTTACTTTGCTTTCCTCCTGTGAGCTAAATAATATTCTTATCAAAAATTATAGACATTATTTTCAATAAATGCTTAAAGGCCAAATAATGTAGTATAAATCAATTGTGGGCGTTCCCAGTGCTTTCCATATGAAAAATATATTTTTTGTCTTTTTTAGGACTAGACAGAGAAACAGCACTTTAGGGGAGAAAGGGAAGGGAGATTATTATATTATTAAACATAGTTCATCCCCTGGGAATATAGGCAGTGGTTCTTTTAAATTTTCAGTAGAGCTCTGAGCAGTTAACATTTATCTGCCCAAGGCATTTTAATGACTGATTGTTGCATGTTAATTATTTTAAAATATTTGAGCAGTTTGTGAATAGATAAAATTTAGAACGACAGTAAAAAATCAATGCAATATTAAAAAATTTCACTAGTGAACACTAAAAGTGCATACTTTTTAATTTCAGAACTTTCAGCCAACACAGCTGCCTTTGCTAAAAGTGCTGCCATGTTAGGTAATTCTGAAGATCATACTGCACTGTCTAGAGCTTTGTCTCAGCTTGCAGAGGTTGAGGAGAAGATAGACCAGTTACATCAAGAACAAGCTTTTGCTGACTTTTATATGTTTTCAGAACTACTTAGTGACTACATTCGTCTTATTGCTGCAGTGAAAGTAAGCCTTATTTTGTAATCTTCCTTGAATTCTTCATACTTCAGTGTTTTGCTTATAAGAAGAATATGGTATCCTATTAGGCATGCATTTAAGTGTGTAAATTACATACTAGTAAGTACAAAATGGCTTCAAGATGATTATTCATAGCTTAATATTCTCTTCCCCTATGACTTAGACAGTACAATAGGCAGAATTGATGTTTTTAAGAGATCTAAGGATGCCAAATAAAATAAAACCATTACACACTTACTTATGTATTTATATATAGAAGTTTGCAGCCAACTGATAGCATTTGTTTACTCCTTCTAGCATAAGCTGAAACTACCCAGTGGATTCTGTTATCATTAGTAAAGTTATAATAAGAAGCAGGAAAAAACCAGAACTGATTATTGCATGAATATGTTTAATGGTGGCTTTGGCATGAATTTGGACTATAAGCAAACATTCTGTGTATATGTCACCATCTAATTATAGACAAGATGGGACTAGATTAGATAAAAAATTGTGTTACCTAGTGGTAATGTTTAAGGATGAACAGTCTTAAGTTTCTGAATAGTTAAGAAAGTAATCCCATTAACTAATGAAAATTAGTATTTTATAGATAACTCCAATATTCAGATAATGAAACTGAACTGACTTATTTTATGTTACATGTTTTGGAATATACTTTTTAAGTTCTTACGGTGTCTTTGAATTACTGTTACGAACATTAGTTCTCATGGAGTCGGGGGGAACTGGAAGTTTACTTATATCCACTCTTTTCTTTTTTAGATTCTTTTCCCATATAGGCCATTACAGAGTATTGAGTAGAGTTCCCTGTACTATACAGCAGGTCTTACTACTTATCTATTTTATATATAGTAGTGTGTATATGTCAGTCCCAGTCTCCCAAATTATCCCTCCACTCCCTTATCCCCTGGTAACCGTAAGTTTGTTTGCTACATCCATGACTCTACTGCTGTTTTGTAAATAAGTTCATTTGTACCCTTTTTTTTTAGATTCCACGTATAAGCAATATCATATGATATTTGTCTTTCTGTGTCTGACTTACTTCA
Source organism: Leucopleurus acutus (assembly GCF_964270905.1). Classification (NCBI taxonomy): domain Eukaryota; kingdom Metazoa; phylum Chordata; class Mammalia; order Artiodactyla; family Delphinidae; genus Leucopleurus; species Leucopleurus acutus. The sequence continues at coordinate 75,110,493 of NC_139145.1, read as the reverse complement.
CTCAGAATGACAATCTCTAGTCCACCCATGTTGCTGCAAATAGCATTATTTTATGGCTGAGTAATATTCCACATCTTCTTTATCTATTCCTCTGTTGATGGACATTTATGTTGTTAGATGTTACTCTTTATATTCCTGGCGGTTAATTTTCCTTTTCACCTATTTAAATATATTAATATAGATAGTTATCAGTTCATTTTATATAGGCAACTTGTGATACACAGAAATTCAGTTTACAGATAATGGTTCCTGTTTCTCACCTGCTTTCACCTCATTCCAGAGCTCCCACTAGCATGAGAGCTATTATTAAAAAGTATAACACCTGCAAAAAACCTGTGGGTTCAGAAAGGGACACTAGGCACTGTCTGTGAGAAGTAGTACCTGCTGAGAAGAGCTAACCTGGGACAAGACTCCCTGACAGGGTTGGCCTTCCTGTGTGTTGGATGCTCATCCCTCAAAAACAGCTTTTCTCATACTGCCTCTGCCTTCTTACTGTTTTTTTACATTCCATGAAATTACAGTTATATCAGTGTTTCCCGGAATGTTTTCTACATAACACTGACACCGAAAGATGTGCCACAGTCAGCTGACTTTTGGAGATAATGTAGGCAGTATCCCTGTCTTGCAGATTCAGAGTGCATTTAAAAAGCTCAGGACTGTCTAGCAGTAAAACAAGACATTTAACTTTATTTAATCCAGAGGCTTCCAAATTCATATGAACAGGAATTCTTTTCCACTTAATATATTTTTACATATATGCAACACACTTTGGGAAATACTGAATTAGTGATTCATTGACTAAAAGAAGAGTTAAAGAGCTATGGTCAAGTTATACCTTAAGATGAATTAAGCTCTTTCAGATTGATTTTCTACTGAAACCTAGCCCAGGTCAGCTTCATAAAGGAGTTGAGAAATTATGGAGTAAGATGACAAGGCATTTTTTATGGTCTTTATTTTTTGTTTGTTTTTTATTTTAAACTAATTCATTTGTATTTGAAAGAGTAATACATGCACCGAATAATTCTAACAGCCCTAAAAGGGAAAATTTCTTTTTACTAAAACCTCTAGTTTCTCTTCCCTTGGTGAAATTCTGTTAGATGTCTTTACAGAATTAGCTGTGCACATTTATGAAGCTAATTTTCTCTTTGTTTTTCTTTCCTTCTTTCTTTCTGTTTCTTTTTCTCAGCCCCCTTCTCCCTCCCTTCATCTCTTCCTTCCTTCTTCAAAAAGGCACATATTATATCATGATTCTTCGCCTGCTTTTTTTTACCCACTCTATTTTAAAAAAGTCTCTTTATCAACTTACATAAATATGTGTTGCATTCTTTTAAATGGTTGTATCATATTCCATCATTTAGTATATAGATGGACCTTGTATTATTTGATGAGTCCAATATTAAATATTAAGTATTTTGATAATAATTCTTTGGGCATAAAATTCCTAGAAGTAGAATTACTTGGCCAAAGGGTATATGAAGTTTAAATTTCAATAAACATTGCCATATTACTGTCTGAAGAGGTTATACCTCTTTATACTCTCACACCAATATATGTGTTGCTTCTTCTCCCACCCAGTGGTGGTTTTTTGTGTGTGTGTGTAAGTTTTAATTTCCTTAGTTATTGTGAATTTAAGCATGTTTACAAATGATAAGCCATTTGCACTTCTACGAATTGTTTATGTTTATGCCCAGTTTTATTTTTTGTCTTACTGATTTCTAATACCTGTTTAATGCTATTTAATACTTAGCTCTTTCTTTTATCCGTATTGAGAGTACTTTTTAAAATGATGGTAATTTTGAAACTAGGAGTACTTTGGGAATTAGAATTTAGGGCCAAAGTAGGGGTACTGAGAACATGAGAAATTGGGGCCTTAAAGAAAGTGATGTAGTTCATCCACTCAGAATACTGCTCAGGCCTGGCCTTGTAGCCAGGGAACTCCTGTTTCCCTCTTTTGTATAGGCTCTGACATCTGGGACTCTATATTTTGGATAATACAGTTAGTTAGCTCATGTGTATTAAGTGGTAAACTCGTTAGATGCATTTTCATGTATTGGCCTTCTGTGAGCACTAGAGTAGGGTCAGGGATTGAGGATAATAGCTTTGAATGTTTTTAGCACTAGAATCTTCATAAGGAATTCTTACAGGGAATGCATATCTATAAGATACATACAATAATTTTTTTAAAAACCAGTAGATGGATTCCCCAAGGAGTTTAACATCTTCATCGTTTGGCTGTAAGTAATCGGCATCCTTTCAGGACTCCAGGAATCTAGGCAGCATACTTACAGATTCACTGAATTAGAATATGGTATTAATTAAATTAAAATTGCAGCCTTAAATTTCCTGATTGGCCAGGAAAACTCCACAACTGCAACCTTGTCTAACCTAGATGAACTTGCATACAATTGCGTACCATAAATTGGCGGGGGGTGGGGGATGTCTAAAGTGAATCATCAGTGTAAATGTATCCCTCTTGTAGAAGAAGCTGGTTGTACCAGAGTGGATTAGTATCTTGACATGCAGAGGCGTACATTAAGTTATGATTTGATATTTGGGGATTGACATATATACACTAATACGTATAAAATAGATAAATAATGAGAACCTGTATAGCTCAGGGAACTCCACTTCGCTGTACAGTAGAAACTAGCACAACATTGTAAAACAGCTATACCCCAATGGGAAAGAAAAAAAGATAGCATTTTTAGAAGATCAGGTATGGTTCTGATTCTTTTTTTCTTTTATATTCTGGTGTTACAAGGGTAGGAAACCAAGTGAAGAAAAAGTTAATTCTTATGGAGTTGAGATTAATTTTTTTATCTAAAATAACCTGACTTTAGTAGCTTTGCCTTTACCATAGCTCCTATATCTGTACCACAGTGAACATGTGATTTTTGGAATATTATGAGATAATAAACCGGGCAGAGACCAAATTAGTTTAAGTTGGTGTATCACTGAAAAGGCCAGTTGATATATACTAAGAACTTAAGCAAATATTGAAATTAAAGGGCATTTTGGTTCGCTGTTGCACTGTATTGGTACATATTTTAAATAATCAAATTGTTATTGAACAGAGGAATTTATAAATGAAGAGCTGATATGGCCGTGTTCCTTTAAAGGAAAACTAGGCCTAAAGTCTTAAATTACTTTTAAAATTTGTGTATGTGTAGGGGGTGAGGCACAGGGATTGTTTATTTGTTGTAAATGATAGTGACTTTTTGAATGTATTTGTGTTAGATGTATTACTTTTGTGATTTTGGCCCAGATTAATTTGGCTGAAGCAAAATCAGTTCATAATGAGAAATGTTTTAAGGAGAATGTAGTCTTTTTTTTTTTTTTTTTTGGTGGTACGCGGGCCTCTCACTGTCGTGGCCTCTCCCGTTGCGGAGCACAGGCTCCGGACGCGCAGGCTCAGCGGCCATGGCTCACGGGCCCAGCCGCTCCGCGGCATGTGGGATCCTCCCGGACCGGGGCACGAACCCATGTCCCCTGCATCGGCAGGCGGACTCTCAACCACTGCGCCACCAGGGAAGCCCCGAGAATGTAGTCTTTTAAACATAAAAAAAGCAAACAGAGAACAGTAAGACTACTGAGAGAAGAGAAATTATATGAGATGACAAATCTAGTAAAATGTATTTAAATGCCTATAGAGTACGTTTAACTTACCAGTTTGCCTGGGATGTCTCGTCCTGGCTAATTAAAATGTGTACGGTCTTTAAGAACTCTGGATTTGGAGTTTTTAATATTCTTGCCCACATTTTCAAAATATGCTGTATGCTGTAAATACAGTCCGATTATGGTTTTTTTCTATTACTTAAGTTATTATTATTTGCACTTCTGGTAGAAATCTAAGAGTTAATCAACTATGTTTATATGTGTATGTTATCTAGAAGTAATCCATAATAGTACTTACTAATTATTAAACATCCACTAGGTTAAGTCACCATGCGTGCTATATACTTTTCATTTTATTCCTAGTCCATAAATCTAGATCTCATTTCACTGTTTTATATTTGGAAGAACTGTGGGTTATAGAAATTAAATGAATTCCCCCAAGATCATACAGTGACAAAACTAGTGTTTGAATCCAAATTTGATTTGTTCCAAAGCCTACATCTTGAAAATACACTATCTACGTGCTTTCTTCTTCATCAGGTTCCTATAACAGCATGTATTAATTTACTGTTTCTTGATCCAAAAGCTCTCTATTTGGAATAAATGAAAATAACTCTGTTTCACCCATGTTATTAATGCTTGCTTCATTTGTTCAATTAATAAATACTAAAAAAAGTGAATATATCCCCAACATCAAGCTAGAAAAGGGATTACTGTTGTATTCCAGTCTGTCCATCAGTTTTTTTTTAATGAAATTTCTAATTAGTGTCTTACATTCATATTTCATTTCTTTCCTCCATTCACTTGCTCTTGCTCTACCAAACCCCTTGAAAGAAGTCATGGAGTTGGTTGAATTGTTCTGTTACGGTCTTTTTGTCTATTTCTTCATTTAATTCTGCATACTAGATACATATATCCATTTGCGCTTTTTACCTTGTATAGGACTATCTCTCCCCCCGCCCCCGGCATTTTGTTATATCTTTACATTGTTTTGCCTTTTCTTTTACTTGCTATTGGTAATCTCTTCCACCACATTTTTACTTTACTTTCTGTTATCTTATGGCTTTTCACATTTCCTATTTTTAATTTTTTGGCATATTTCCAACACTTAAATCTGCTTTTGATATTTTAGTAGGAAAACTTTCAATTGTAAATATGACACCAGCATTTTCCTATTAAATCTTTCTTCAAAGCATAAAACTCTGTTAGGAATCTTATTATAAGCCACATTTTAAATCCTAAAGGTGGGACTTCCCTGGTGGTCCATTGGTTAAGACTCTGCACTCTCAGTGCAGGGGGCATGGGTTTGATCCCCCTGGTATGGGAACTAAGAAAAAGAAAAAAACCCTAAAGGCTAGTGAAATGGATTTTATATGTAGTTTTGTTTTTTGTTTTTTTATTCTGAGCTCTTACATTTCATCCAATTACCAGGTTTTTGTTTTTAGGCAAATGAATATGGACCTCTATTTTCTTTGATATTGGCGTGTTTATTTTCAATATCTCATTATATTAGAGTAGTATATAAGTACTTGGTTTTATTGTTTTTAGTACTATAGCACTTCTAGTATTTTGGAAGTAGTTCAGTGTTAATTCCCAGTAGTAATATTATGTCATTCACTTATAGGGTGTATTTGACCATCGAATGAAGTGCTGGCAGAAATGGGAAGACGCTCAAATTACTTTGCTCAAAAAACGTGAAACTGAAGCAAAAATGATGGTTGCTAACAAACCAGATAAAATACAGCAAGCTAAAAATGAAATAAGAGAGGTGATTAATACAAAATGCTTTATCTCTTTACCCAAATTTTCCATGACTCATTCATATATGCATAATTTTTCATAAATTTTTTTCTGAACCATTCAACACTTAGCTATTTTTTCATAACTTATGAACTGTTTTATAATTACTTTAACATTTTGATCATCATTAAAATCTCCAGATCCCTTTGTTACTTTCACATAATTATGGAATGGATAAAGAAACATACAAGGAAAAGATTTAAATTAACTTTGAATTAATGATCACACATTTCTTTTGAGATGGTTAATTTGATTTCAGATAATTACTTATTTTGTGTCTAAAATTGGTTTTAGAGATAGACTTGTCCCACATGTAGCTGTCCAGGCGACATTATCCCCCATATATATGTATTATATATGGTATTTTAGTAAATTTGTATAAGTTTATTATAATTTATACACTTTTTTTGCCATGCTTCAATAAGGAAATTGAAGAGGTAGGACAACCTTTATATTACTTAAAGTAAATGTACCTGCTCTTTGAAGAGTATGTACCAGTGTTTTGGTTACATAGTGGGAAAATATCATTTCATTGCTTAAGTCTTCATTTATTTTATTTTAGCTGTTCCATTGGTCACTAATCACAACGTTCATTGTTTCTGTAGTGAATTTAATGTTTACCGACAGGTGTTCAGTAGATCATAATGGCACAATTTTTTTTTAATCTGTACATTTCACCATTACAAAAATGTTTTTTAAATGTTTGTCATATAATTTTTCTAATTAATTATTTCCATGGGCATATAAATTGTGATGAACATGTATTCTTGAAATTAGCCAGTCGTATTGATATATTTTGAAATAATTTAAAGGCATATAAAGAAATGAGAAAATTACACTCTAACACTGCTAAATTATTTGATGGTGAATTTTATACTCAAAATCTTTTCATCTAAATTAAGGTGTGGAGACTGTAGTTCATTAAGCACTAGAATATCCTAATCGTAAGTCTGACAGTAAAATATTAATGGAAATTAAGCTGATGTGTGGAAAGTTACATACAAGTTTGAATGATGCCAAACTGGGCTTTGCCAATATTGAGCTTTCAGGATTTTTAGGCACTGCATTATAAATCAAATGAGTGGTCATGACAGCTAGTTCTATAAATTTTTCCCAGACAAGATTAAAAAATTTGTACCTTTTTGTTTGTTTTTGTCAGTGGGAGGCAAAAGTGCAACAAGGAGAAAGAGATTTTGAACAGATCTCTAAAACAATTCGAAAAGAAGTGGGAAGATTTGAGGCAAGTATAATAATTTCACACTTTTCTTAACAACTTGGTCACATTTTGCCACAATATCATGGTAAAATCAAGTTTGGTTTTGTACTAATGGACCTTTTTTTCCCCATGTATTGTACTTTAACAGAAACAACGAGTGAAAGATTTTAAAGCTGTTATTATCAAGTACTTAGAATCATTAGTACAAACACAGCAACAGGTAAGGTAATTTTTTATAACTTAAAAACTTCTTCTAGAATTTGTTTTTGATATGCTTTTTTATTTTAAAGATGATAATCAATGAAATGAGCTTCACTTGAGAAGTAATAAATGGAGTAGAGAAAACCAAAGACAGCAAAGGAAGAATGGTAGTAAAAGTAATTGGAAATTCTCGGGTCCTTTTTGCTCCTACTGCTAACCTCTAGGAAAGATATACTTTTCCAAGTTTTAGAATATGAGAAACACTCTGGACTACTTTTCCCTTTTTCTCAGTCTCCCCAGTTTTACTTCCCTATTGATCATAGCTGTTTGAGCACATTCTTGTAGTAAGTTCTTCTCTTCCATAGCAGCTAGAACTTAAACTAAAAACTAAATTTTAAAGGTTTTTTAAAAAATGTTGTCTTGATTTTTCCTTTAGTTTGTGTGGGTTTGGTGTTGATTGTATACCGCAAGTGGCATTTGTCTCCTTAAATAGAGAAAACCATGGATTTTAATGTTATATTAAAGAAAAGTCTGTAACAAGATAATATCAGAGGTTTGTTCCTGTGTATTTTAATATAAATTTGAGTAATCAAATTATTTAATATCTTGAATAGAAGGATTTCTTCCTCCAATTCTTTTTAAACTATATAATATCAATAGATTAAATTTTTAAATTAGGTGATAATATTATATCTTTAAATTATATTTGTTTTTTATTTTAAATACTTAGTTCATAAAGTCAGATTCTTTAAATATAAAAAGAAATCAGGGGCTTCCCTGGTGATGCAGTGGTTAAGAATCCACCTGCCAGTGCAGGGGGCATGGGTTCGAGCCCTGGTCCGGAAAGATCCCACATGCTGCAGGAGCAGCTGGGCCTGTGCACCACAGCTGCTGAGCCTGCACTCTGGGGCCCGCGAGCCACAGCTGCTGAACCCTGTGCACCTAGAGCCCGTGCTCCGCAACAAGAGAAACCACGGCAATGAGAGGCCCACGCACTGCAACAAAGAGTTGCCCCACTCGCTGCAACTGGAGACGGCCCAAGCACAGAGCAAAGACCCAACTCATCCAAAAATAAATTAAAAAAAATTTTTTTAAATGAATAAATAAAGCAACTATCTGTAAAAAAAAAAAAAATAGGTTATATAAGCTTGTTTTTAAAGGAATTGTTTTAAACTTAATGTTAAACTTAAACTTAATGTTAGTTTATATGTCAGTCTATTCTGTTCTATTCTGTTCTCTGGACTCTGGACTATCCAGGAAAGACTGGCAGCTAATTCCTTCCAGTCTCTTTTACATTTGCTTGGATACTTTCTTTTCTTCCTCCTTTTCTCATTGTTTTTGGCTAGCAATAACATAAAATGTGAATATCCTCTGAATTAGGAGATGTTATCACTTTATATTGGAAAAGCTCATTGCAGTTTTATTATTTAAGGTAATCTTATTTAACTTATACTAACAAACTGTTCCTATATATACAATTCATAAAGAAATCTTAAGTTTTTCGGTATTAAAAATTTTTTTTTCTTACATCAAAAACTAAAATTACCCAGGAGTAATTAATATTTTAAAATAATTTATATATGAATTATATTGACAGACTTAATATAAGGGAATTTAGATGATCCCTTTAAGAACCAGACTTTAGTAAATGTTAATCATTGTTAGCTATTTGTATAGATTTTTTTTAAATGCTTCACAGGATATATTATATAAACGACAAAAAGATTATGAGAATGTCTTTTATTTTTTGTTATCATCCACAGCTGATAAAATACTGGGAGGCATTTCTACCTGAGGCCAAAGCCATTGCCTAGCAAGAAGGTTATTCCTGTTAAGAAGATCTTGGATGCTTGTTCCAGTTATGCAGAATTCCATAGTGAAATCATCTAAAACCATCTAAATAAACCACTATATATTTTATGAATTACATGTGGTTTTTTATAAATATATATTCTGACATTTTATTACAAGCTGCATGTCCTGACCCTCTTTGAATTAAGTGGACTGTGGCATGACGTTCTGCAATACTTTGCTGAATTGAACACTATTGTGTCTTAAATACTTGCACTAAAAAGTGCACTGCAAGGCCAGAAAATTTTACAATATTTTTTTCTTTACAATATGTTCTGTAGTGTGTTCGCCCTCTTTATGAAGTGAATTATCAGTGCATTGATTAATGTTCACTTATACATTCCTGTACGGAAATGATGATTTTGTGATTACAGTAATAAAATGATATTCCTTGTGAAGTATTAGTAACAGATTATTTGGGTATGTAAACATATTAGGGATCTTTTAAAAGCATTTTAATAGGAAGAAACTTTTTTCTTTTAGATGTATATAGGTGATGCTATGATCACTAATTTTTTTAATTCACAAAAAACTGAACTCTTTCATTATTAAATGACTCAACGAAGGTTAATTAAGTTTTTTTATCTCTTGGTTCAACTTTGGGGAGTGCTCTTGTCTTGAGTAAGGGAGTAAATAATTGTGTTTGCTTGTTTTTATCCATTCCTATTATAAGTGCCCAACTTAAGAATTAGGAAAAAGTAGATGTTTCTGTTACAGGTCCTGTGGATTTTGCTCATTTTCTATTATCTTCAAAGTCCAAGACTTTGCATATATTTAATTTATTCCTTGCCTTTCCTTTGTTTTTCGTTTTAAACTAAAAGTAGATCATCTGTGGTCATCATTGACAAAGAATAGTGCCATGCTAAAATACCCTGTGATTTGATGAATAACCAAGGATAGTGCAAAGGAAATTTGAAGTAAAATGAAATTTGTCTTTGGCAGCCATCTCACCTATTTCTGTATCCTGTTTAGATGGCAATTATATAACCCTTAATGTTGATGAAAGTTTAGTTGTAACTGGGATCAGAGTTATTTCCATTTTTTAAAAAGTATTCTTAAAGATGCCCCTCTTCTCAGGCTTAACAACTGTATCTCCCTTCCAGAAGAGTAGGATGTTGTATGTGTAACTGAGTCCTTTCTAGCAGCGCACTGGATACAATTAATATATCAGAGTATCCTCAGGATGTTTGCTTCCACTTATTTTAGTTGAAATTTTAGGCCTACTGTAGGTGTTGTTCATATTTATGATCCTGGTGCCCAGAAGAATGCTTGATACATAATAGGGAATAATAAAGACTTGATGAATTGAACAGGAAAAAAAAAAATCCTGGGTGATGCAAAATAATGTTTGCTGTCTTGAGAAGAAGGAGAAATTGAAGCAGAAATAGTATAGTCTTCTGTTGTTGCTTCTGTTGGAGGTAACTTAGATACGTTTAAGAAATGAGTAATTCCTATTAATATGTATCAGATCCTATCTTGTTGTCCTGTTAATACTGAGCAAAATATAGGCTTACTGGGAAGATGAGCTAGTATTAGGTACATAGGTTACGCTTACACATAGGATAATTTAGTTATTCAAGCCCAAATCGTCCATTCTGCTGTGGTACATGTGTAATAACAGTCAGTACCTCCAAATAAAATAATAAATATTTTCAGACTTGATCAAGCTGAAGAGAGTAACAGACCTGAATCCATTCCAGATTTCATTCCCCTTAACAACCTTTACTATAAGATAAAGAGGCTGTTGGAAATTTCAAGTAAATTATATGAACTTCTGATACCTATGTACATTTTAACAGGATTTACTTTCTTCAACACTACACCTATCTCCACCCATCAACCTTCACATCTCTTATTCATCTTACTAGAATACTTTCATTCCAAATAAATAGAACAACAAGAGCATTAATAGTGCTGATAACATAATCTTTTAGTTATAAAGGTCTGAATTTTAATTTTTTTTTCTTTAACCGGATAAAAGTTAAAGAAGGACTAAGGCAGCATAGTACAGTGGAACAAGCTGAACTTGGAGTCAACATACTTGTGTTCAGTCTCTTATCACTCAGTAGCTGTGTGACACATCTATAAAACAAGAATATAAAACTGATTCCTGAAGTGCCTTTCTACTTTAAAATATGTTGTTTAAAATATCAAACTTCAGTATAAATATTCTATTAGAGAATCAAATCCTAATCAAAACCACCTTCTATTAATAAAGTAAAACAAGGCTAAAGCAAAATAAATGTGTGTAAAAATATGATTTCTAAAATGTAAAGTAAGTTTTTTTATTGTATTTTTTGATGAGGTATTTTCAACTATCCATCTTGTTTTATACATATATATATTTATACTAGTGTCAAAATACCCTGGTTTCATTGTTGCTATTCTTTAAGCCTTTTTGTTTTATTATTCAGATATAGCAAAGTTTTACAAATTCCTTATACAAATTGTTTCATAAGTGGTTTTTAAATAGAAAATAAATAAGCCTCTTAATAAATCAGGTTTCTTTAAAGGAAGGAAATCAGATGAGTAAAGAAGGAAGATGATTATATCCCTTTAAAAAATATTTCTTGATGTCTAAGGGAATTATAAAGACTCTTTTTTTTTCCCTAAAGCATGTGACTAGTTATAAAGCTAAATGTCTACTTCACTTTCTTGTTATGGCTCCCTGCATGGATAGTCATGTGATTAACAAGAGTCAGAACTATATAGGATGAGCAAAAGTCATCCTGTTTCAAAGGAAGGAAGGTCGAAGGTCGCTGGTAGGAGAGAAGATAACAGCTGCGAAAAAGGAAGTGCAGTCACTAGCTTGAGATCTTTGGTTGCATTTCCATATCCACTAGCAGGAAATGTATATGTTACACTATCTCTCTTTGTGATGGAGTCTCTTTCAAAGTATTGAAAAAAAGAATAGAATCACCATCACTTATCCAAAATCTGGAATCAAATAAGTTTCATTTCTAATCCTCATAGTGAAGGATGTAGTTTCAAGTAATAATGAAGGTAAATGGTTAGCCAGACACAGAAACAGCAAGAAGAGGGGAATTAAAAGAGTAGTATTAAAATTGTTGCTTACTCTGCCTTTGTAATCAAGGCCATGAAGATGTCATGGCGATCTGTGGATGTGGTCCTTAGAGTTTAGACCAATGGAAATATAACATGAGCCACATACGTAATATAAAATTTTTCTATAGCCAGATTTTAAAGAGTAAATGAAACAGGTAAAATTAATTTTAATTTTTAACCCAGTAGCTCCAAAATATTTTAACATGTAATCCAATATATTAAAAATTACTGTGATATTTTAGTCTTTTTTGTACTAAGTCTTCAATATCCAGTGTGTATTTTACACTTTCATCATATATGTGTTCGGACTAGCCACATTTTAAGTGATCAGTTGTCACATGTGGCTACTGGCTATGATTTTGAACAGTGCAGATGTAGACAATGCCGTGGAACTGGAAATGGGGAGTGAATCCAACAGCTGTTTGTTATTTACCATCCCAAATCCTGTGAAGAATTCAAAACTAAATAAAAGGGACTAGTAGGTGCTGCTCTCAAAAGCAAGTACAAAAAAAAAAAAAGCAAGTACAATTCAGGTGCAAGACTTTATAGCACAGTGCTCTGCAAGCAGTGGTCACTCAGTATCTACTGTGAACAAGTAGTAGCGCTTTATTGCCTGATGGAAACGTAGAGACTATAGTACAACTTCCTTATTTTACAGATA